>NW_006408532.1:22462131-22516625 GCF_000296735.1 Chrysochloris asiatica | reverse complement strand
TGTAGAAGTACTCTAGTAGTTTGTGGAAGTACTCTAGTAGTTTGTAGAAGTACTCTAGTAGTTTGTGGAAGTACTCTAGTAGTTTGTAGAAGTACCTAGTAGTTTGTAGAAGTACTCTAATAGTTTGTAGTAGTACTCTAATAGTTTGTAGTAGTACCATAGTAGTTTGTAGAAGTACCATAGTAGTTTGTAGAAGTACTCTAGTAATTTGTAGAAGTACTCTAGTAGTTTGTAGAAGAACCTAGTAGTTTGTAGAAGTACTCTAGTAGTTTGTAGAAGTACCTAGTAGTTTGTAGAAGTACCTAGTAGCTTGTAGAAATACTCTAGTAGTTTGTAGAAGTACTCTAGTAGTTTGTAGAAGTACCTAGTAGTTTGTAGAAGTACTCTAGTAGTTTGTAGAAGTACTCTAGTAGTTTGTAGAAATACTCTAGTAGTTTGTAGAAATACTCTAGTAGTTTGTAGAAGTACTCTAGTAGTTTGTAGAAGTACTCTAATAGTTTATAGTGACTAATAAGGAGCTCTGGTAGCGTGGTGGTTACGAATCGGGCTGCGAGCCGCAAGGTCAGCAGTTTGAAACTACCAGCTGCTCCGCGGGAGAAAGATGAGGCGGTCTGCTCCCGTAAAGATTTACAGCCTCGGAAACCCTGTGAAGGGTCGCTATGAGTCGGAACCGACTCCACGGCACATAACAACAACAACAACAACAAGAGTACTCTAATAGTACTCTAGTGACTTGCATGTTGCTGTAATTCTGGAAGCTATGTCACTGGCATTTGAAATACCAGCAGGGTCACCCATGGTGGACAGGTTTCAGTGTAGCTTCCAGACTAAAGCAGGATAGGAAGAAGAGCTTGGAGATCTATTTTTAAAAATATAGAAAAGAGAGTATCTTAAGAGTAGCAGTGAAACATTGTGTTTTATAGTACACACTCAAAATCTGATTTGGACAGAGTTACATCCTCAAAGTGTATAGTGTAGTGGTTACGAACGGGGCTACTAATCTCAGGGTCAGCAGTTCGAAACCACCAGCTATTCTATGGGAGAAAGATGATGCTTTCTGCTCCAGTAAAGATTTATAGCCTTGGAAACCCTGTACAGGGGCGCTATGAATCGGAACGGACTCCATGGCATATAACAACAACATCCCCAAAGTAGAGTCAACCTTAATGACTTCGGGGGAGTAAAGCTTTCAGAGCTTTGATTTACTCATGTGGCATGATTCACAACCAGAAGAAACAGCTTTAAACATACCTTAATACTCCAACATGGAATGTAAAAGATATAAACGATGAAATTATAAATAATAAAAAATGAAATAGAACTCTTGAAAATCAATATTATAGGCATTAGTGACCTGAAATGGACTGGTATAGGCTTTTGAATTTGGCAGTCATATAACCTACTATGCTGGGAATGACAAATAAATAGTAAAGGTGTTGTATTCATTGTCAGAAAGAACATTTCAAGATCTGTTGTGCAGTACACCACTGCCACTGATGGGATACACCACAAGCCTACAAGGAAAAGCATAAGGAGTCCTGGTATGGTGCTGTAGGATAAGCACGGAACTGCTAACTGCAAGGTTGGCAATTCAAACCCTCCAGCTGTTCCTTGTGTCTCTATGAGTCACATCCAACTTTATGGCACTTAACAACACCACAAGGAAGACCAGTTAATATGACTCTTATTCATATTTACATACCAACCACTAACACCAAAGATGAAGAAATGGAAGATTTTTACCAACTTCTGCAATCCAAAATTGATCAAGCATGCAACTACAATGCATTGATAAATACTGATGATTAGAATATTAAAGTTGGAAACAAAGAAGGATTGTTGTTGTTGTTATGTGCTGTGGAGTCGGTACCGACTCATAGCGACCCTATACAGGGTTTCCAAGGTTGTAAATCTTTACGGGAGCAGAATGCCTCATCTTTCTCCCGTGGAACAGCTGGTAGTCTCAAATGGCTGACCTTGCCTTTCACAGCCCGATTCATAACCACTACGCTACCAGAGCTTCTTTGGAAAATATTTTGAAAGACTAATGACATGTTCATTGTAAATACTTTTTTTTCTAACATAAACAGCAACTTTACATGTGGACATCACTGTATGGAATACAAGGAATCAAATCAACTACATACATGGAAAGTGACTATGGAGAATCACAATACCATCAGCCAGAACAAAGCCAGGAGCTGATGTATAACAGACCACCAATTGTTTATATGCAATGACAAGTTGAAGCTGGAGAAAACGAAAACAAGTTCACAGAGCCAAAGTACAACCAGGAGCATATCCCACCTGAATTTAGAAATCACATCAGAAATAGATTTGATGTATCTAACACTAGTAACCAAAGACAAGATAACTTGTGGAAAGACATAAAGGACATCATACATGATGAAACCAAAACATCATTAAGAAGACAGGAAAGAGCTGTTCCTTGGAAACCTTATACAAGGTTACAATAAATAAGAACCAACTCAACAGCACTTAACAACAACATGAACAAAATGTTGTGACATAGGGAACATCCAAAGAAGACTGAAAGAATGCCAGAGTCACTGTACTAAAAAGAATTGGCCAATAATCAACTATTTCAAGAAGCATCATATAGCCACACAGGGATGGCTAGGAATATTACTATAGAATCTCCATGATTCAGAGTCAACTCATTAGTAACTGGTCAACTAGTCACATTGTCAATCCAAACAAAATTGCAGTGCTATTTTTGTGGAATAGAATGGAAATATTATTGGTTAGTAATATAAATATTGTTGGTTAATAATTAAAATAGTATATTTTATATTATTAAAATATAAAAGTGTATCAGTACTTGACACACTTTTAAGAACGTTGTGTGGGTGAAGTGAGTTTAACTTGTAAAGAACTTTGTTATAATGGAATGTAGTAAGTATTCATTGAATATTTGTTAGAGTTGATAGTAATAAACTTAGTATGAAGCAAAAAACTGTACAGACTTCTTTGAAAGGAAGGAAAACTCCCCACCCATTCTGACCTCCTATCTTGACTCTCTGGCCTTCCACCAAGTGGAAAAGGCCTTTAAAAATACATTTTATCTCCTCATTTCCATACTTACAGACCTCTCATTTTATGAAATGGTGACTTTTAGCCCAAGACCTTTTTGGACAATGGTAACACATTATTGTCTCTTTTCAATCTGCATTATGTCACTGGGAGAGAACACAGGGCAGATGAAAGCAAAATGGCCCAGATGCAGCCAAACACCTGGACTCAGCAAAATGGCATTTCTCAACATCTGAGTATGCTGTGACTGCCAGCTTTGAACTGAGACTCTCAAAACACTGCAGAGGCAAAAATGTTTTATTTAGCCATTTCCATGAATATTTTGGTATAAGCCACTAGCATCTCAGACAACAGTGCCAAATATACTGGGTTTCTTAAATATTTAATACTCTGGTACTTGTTGATGTCTGTGATATCCTTTGGAGCAGTACTTTTTTTCTTGGATGTCTTCAGAACTTTTCTCCTCACCTCTGATTGCTTTGAGGGGATTTCCTTTTCTCTTCCCTTTCTCTATTTTGAAGCAGTTATTTACTGAGCATCTATTATGAACTCAATAATAACATCTATCACATCTGGACTCCTGGTGTGGTGCTGTGGGATTAAGCACTGCACCACAAGGAGGGTTTGCACTGCAAATTTGGCAGTTCAAACTCACCAGCGGCTCCTTAGAAACACTATACAACCCTATACAGGGTGTCTATGAGTTGGAACCGACTCTATAGCACCTATCAACAACAACAACCACACTACTGGAATCCTGGTGTGACACTGTATGATAAACATTGAACTGTGAAACACAAGGTCAGAAGTTCAAATCCACCAGCTGCTCCTTGGAAACCCTATACAGGGTCACTATAAGTTGGAACCAACTGGGCAACACTTAACAACAACCACCACACTTCTGTCAGTTGGCCATAATTTGGTGCCTTACATGTTGCTATGATGCTGCAAGTCATGCTACCAGTATTTCAAATACCAGTAGGTTCACTCATGGTGAATAGGTTTCAGTGGAGCTTCCAGACAATGACAGACTAGGAAGAAAGGCCTGTCAATCAATCTATCTCCAAAAACTACCAATAGATACCCTATTGATCACAACAGAACAGTGTCCAATACAGGGTTGGAAGATGAGCCTCCGAGATTGAACGGCACTGAAACTGTGTATTGCCTGAACCAATGGACTTGAGGATATTAAAAATCATGAAGATGGAACTGGACTAGGCAATGTTTCATTCTGTTGTACTTGGGGTTGCAATGGGCGGGAATCAACTCAGTGGCAGCTAAAAAAGAACAATAGGATCTATGCTTCGGGGGGAGAGAGTTTAACAAGTCATAATTCATTAATTAATTTATTCCACAAATATGTGTTCACTATGTGACCCACCCTTTGTAAAGTGGCCAAGATGTAATGGTGTGTAAGAGAACAAGGATAAGACCTGGACCCTCACTTTGATAAGGTAGGTAGATAAGTAAACACTGAACTACAATACACTGAGATAAGTTTTATGAATGAACAGGATGTCAGGGTCAAATGCATAATGTCTGGATCTGATTTAAGCTGAGAGTAACTGACCCTGACTTCTCCCTTTAGGAGGATGCTTAATTGGAATGATGCTTAATGGTAACAAGAAAATTGAAAAATCCCTCCACTCACTTAGATTTGTTGTTGATAGAATGTACTGAAAATTGTTATATACTTTCTTGGCTAAGGTGCTTTGAAGCTATGAAGGTGTGAGCTATAATAATTTGCCTTCAGGTGATTCATAAAAGTCTTGGCTTTTCTATCAAGTTTTGCTCTAAGCAAAACACAACTTTTAGTAGAGGGGGGAAAAAAAAATATATATATATATATATACGATACATATGCTATTATTTGTTGCCTGAGGGATGCTTCAATTTTGTCTTGTCTTAAAAAAATAAATGAGATTTAAAAAACATTAATCAGGGGGATAGTGGAACAGCTATTGGAGAAAGGATGGGGTGTTTTCTTAGGATGAAGTCTATAGCTTAAGAGAACCATAGAATCATAGCATTCCAGCAAAAGAAAGGGGCTTTAAAGGAACTGATGTGTAATGTGCAATGTAGACATGACAAAAACATCCACTGGGATTATAGAAGTCAGCATTCTGTCCATTTTTAATGTTTCATTGTCAACTTGGAGGTTTTACGAATCTTTGATGAGAATACTGATGAACTCAAATGAGATCATCTCATATCCATTGAATACATTACTCCAAACTCCACACTGTGGCAAAGACAGAGGAAGACATTTTAAATAAACTCTATCCAGGATTAAAAATTTTAGCATGAATTTAGAAAAAGGCATTAGATTTAGCTCTGAGAATGTAAAATATAGCAAAATATGTAAACAAATAAAATGCTGATTTTATGTTCATATAAAATGCATGTGTCAGTAGGAATTCTGTTTCATATAACGGTAAATATATGATATACTATGTAATATAAAAGAATTCATAATGTGAATGAGGATCAGAAAATATACTATGCATACTGTGGGTTAGCTGAAATTACTATGACAACGATAACTTTAACATTTTCTAATTTTTTTTCAATTTGAGTTTGCAACTTAAATGTCACATTACCATAGGTTTTGGCTTTCTCTTTTCTATGTGGTTCAAAAAGAAAAGTCACACACTGGCGCTCCCATTAAATCCTCATTTAATTAAATGTATCTCTTCAGCATGTCACACTCATTCAGGGTTCAAACATCTGGCAATTAAGGGAAAAGAACCCCACAAAGAATAAGAAAAGGAAAACTTGAGAGAAGAAGTCTTAGAGTTTGCAATAAATTTATACAGGTATAATTGACAATCAATAGACCAAGTTTTTCTGTTAGTGATTTCTTTCTTCCATGACTATATAACTCATTGCAATTCACTTTAAGAAAAATTTAAGAAAAGGAGGACAAAAATTAACTCTTAGGATGTGAAATCTATCTATATATGTGGCTGGCTGCCCATCTGACTGAGGTCAACTCTAACACTAAATACGTTTTCTGACACTAACTACAAATGCACTCATTTTTCCTCTGACCTTAACTTCCAGTGCTAGGTCATATCTCACAAATAAAGGGGATCTTTGGTAGCGTAGCAGTTATGAATCGAGCTGCGAACCACAGGGTCAGCAGTTGGAAACTACCAGCTGTTCCGCGGGAGAAAAATGAGGCTTTCTGCTCTCGTAGAGATTTACAGCCTCGGAAACCCTGTACAGGGTCGCTATGAGTCGGAACCAACTCCACGGCACATAACCACCATCACCAATCCTTTAGAATGCCCAAGATTTCAAATCGCAGCCACTAGCTTTGGGGTTCCCATGACACCCTCCTGTCTGACCTGCTGGTTATAGATCTAGGGAGTCCCTCTAGCCTCTCAGGATACCAGCCATAATAAACTCAGAAATTTCCTGATATTCCTTCATTTTTGACCTGCTGGTTGCAGACTTAGAGGTTCTTGTTACCTCCTTGGGTTTGATAACTGATAGAATGACCCACAGGACTCAGAAAACCACTCTACTTACAATTACAAGTTTATTATTGTTGCTGTTGTGGTGGTGGTCGCATTGGTTCTGACTCACAGTGACCCTGTATTGGGTTTTCCGAGGAGTAGTTGGTGAGCATGAGTCACCAACCTGGTCATTCAAACCGAGTTTGTAGTTTAAATAGGATATAAGTGAAGAGTTGCACAGGATGAGGTCTGGGAGATATCACAAGGCAGGGCTTCCATGTCCCAAAAGGGATGTGTCAACCTCCCAAATATTGATGTCTTTTACCTACAAGGAAGTTGACTGAGCTTCACTGTCCAGAGTTTTTTGTTTCATTGCTTGCATGCTTGAGCTCACTTTTAGCTCCCTCCCCTTAGATTGGGGTGATATTAAGGGGTGAGTCTTTCTGATATGGCCAACACCCACCCATGTGAGTCGCCACATTATCATACACCTTCATGAGTGTTCTGGAGCCCTCATGGATAGCAAGATCTTTTATCACTAAGGAATACTGGGGAAAATTTCAGTGATTTAGGGTGTACTCCCAGGAACCAGGGGTCAGGACCAAATTCTCTGAGTAGACTACACAATCTGAACCCCACAGAAATTTTATTTTTAGATTATTCAGAAAATACAAGGCAGATTCAAAAAGTTCATGGAAAATGCCATTATCTTATAGTTCCATTTTTGTATGAACTTTTTGAAGACCTCTAGTATAAGTAGAAGGAGCCCTGGTGGTGCTGTAGGATAAGTACTGGACTGCTAACTGTAAGGTAGATGGTTCAAATCCACCAGCTGCCCTTCAATAGGAAGATGAAACTTTCTGCTCCATGCAACATTTACAGCCTCAGAAACCCTAGACAGGGCAGCTATGCATCATAACTGACTCTGTGACAGTAAATTTGGTTTGGTTTAAATATGTGGTTCTTGTTAAGTGCTGTAAAGTTGTTTCTGACTCTTAGCCACCTTGTATAGGGTTTCCAAGGCAGTAAATTGTTTCGGGAATAGAAAGCTGGTGGGCTCAAACCACTGATCTAGTGGTTAGCAGTCCAGTGCTTAGACTACATAGTATGTTGCTTTTTGTTGTTAACTGTCATCTAGTAGGTTCTGATTCACAGTGACCCTGTGTAGGGTTTCCGAGGAGCGACTGGTGGGTTTAAACTGCCAATCTTGTGGTTCACATTCCAGTGCTGATCCTACAGCACCATTTGTTGTTTGAACAATTGGCTTCATGGTTTGAACTGACCTTTCGGTCCAGCATACTAACCCACAACATCACACCAGGACTCCAGGGCATATTTGTAATTGTTGTTGTTAAGTGCCATCGAGTCGATTCTGACCCATAGCAACCCTGTGTAGGGTTTCCAATGAGCAGCTGGTGAGCTTGAACCACCGAGCTTGCAGTTCAAATGGCTCTGCAGTCTGATTCATTAACCCACAGCGCCACACCAGGGCATATTTAGATGATAGTTTATATAGATTTTCCTGCTTCTGGTTCCAACACACCCCAAACAGATTGCTGGACTCAGATGATGGATTCCTGCTATTCTGTAATCATTTCAGCCGAAGTAAAGAATAATTGTTTGCCTTGAGACCCTACTACAGAGTAGAAAACCTCAAGTTATCATTTCGTTAGCTTATTTTTAAGTGAGCATTGGTAAAGCATTATAAGTAGAGGAAAATCCCTTAATAATATTGCTGGGTTTAACTCTAAACTACATTAGTTTTATTATTGTTAAGTGCCGTCGAGTCAATTTCCAGTCAAAGCAACCCTGCATAGAGTTTCTGAGACTAAATCTTCTTGGGAGCAAAAAGCCTCATCTTTCTCCCGTGGAGTAGCTGGCCTGGGCTGGCTCAAATCGTGCCTTGTGGTTTGTAGAGCCTGGTGCATATCGTATTATGGAGTGATAATTCTGCCAGTGCCTGATTTATCCTGTATATTTATTTCTTTTAAAGCATTTTTATTTTATTAATTTAAAAAGAATAACTTTTAAAAGGTATGATTTATGCATGATACACTTAACCCATTAAAGGATATAATTCAATGTTGTTGTATAATAATGTGTAGATGTGTAACCATCACCACAGTCAACTTTAGAATATTTTTCTTCACTTTTAGAAGAAAATCTGTACCATTAACTATCTTCCCCCCTTCAAACCCGTTTAACCACCCATTATTTAAATCTACTGACGTTAACTGTATTTACATGGGGCTCAAATGTGTCATATCACCACTTGTCTGTTTGTCTTCCTGTGGTGTCTTTATGTGTTGCTGTGATGCTGCCAGTGATGTCACTGGTATTTTAAGTACCAGTAGGCTCACCCAGAAAGAAGCTCTAGTAGCGTAGTGGTTACGAATCAGGCTGTGAACAGCAAGGTCAGCAGTTCGAAACTACCAGCTGCTCCATGGTAGAAAGATAAGGCTTTCTGCTCCCGTAAAGATTTACAGTATTGGAAACCCTGTTCAGGGTCACTATGGGTCAGAACCGACTTGATGGCTCTTAACAACAACAAGGCTCACCCATGGTGGACAGGTTTCAACAGAGCTTCCAGACTAAGACAGACTAGGAAGAAGGAGAGGTAGACCACTTCTGAATGTTTGTTGCTGTTAAGTGCTGCATAGGGTTTCCGAGGAGCAGGTGGTGGTTTAGAATCACTGATCTTTTGGTTAGCAGTCCAAGGCTTATCCTGCACTGACACACCAGGACTCTGAATGTTTAGCACTGAAAAGCTTATGCATAGAATCTGAATATTATCAGATATGGTGCTGGATACTGAGCTGCTCAGGTTGGAAGGCATTCAAAAAAGGCCAGGAGAAGAGCTGCCTCCTCCAAGTAGAGTTGACCATGATGACATGAATGAAGTAAAGCATTTCGGGACATTCATTTGCTGATGGGGCATAACTTAAAATGAGGAAGAACAGCTGAAAATATCCATTAATAATCGGAACATGGAATGTATGAAGGATGAATCAAGGAAAATTGGAAGTTATAAAAAATGAAATGGAACGATAAAAATCAGTGTCCGAGGCATTAATGAGCTGAAATGGACTGGTATTGGCCATTTGGAATCAGATAATCATATGGTTTATTATGCCAGGAAAAACAAATTCACGAGGAATGACATAACATGTATCATCAAAAAGAAAATTCCATGATCTGTCTTGAAGTACAATGCTGTCTGACAGGATAATATCCATATGCCTATAAGAAGATTAGTTAATACCAATATTATTCAAATTTGCACATGAACCACTAAAGCCAATGATGATGAAATTGAAGAATTCTACCAACTTCTTCGGTCTGAAATTGATCAAACATGCAATCAAGATGTATTGATAATTACTTGTGATTGGAATGTGGAAGTTGGAAACAAAAGAGAAAGGATCTGTAGTAGGAAAATATGATCTTGGTGATAGAAATGATGCTGGAGATAATATGATAGAATTTTTGAAAGACCAATGAATTATTCATTGCAAGTACCTTTTCAACAACATAAAAGGTGGACCTCATATCTGGACCTCACCAATGGAATGCACAAGTATCAAATTGACTACATCTGTGAGCAGAAATGATGGAAAAGCTCAGTCTCATCAGCCAAAACAAGGCAAGGGTTGAATGTGGGAAAAGCCACTGACTGCTCATATGCAAATTCAGGATGAAGCTGAAGAAAAT
This sequence comes from Chrysochloris asiatica, assembly GCF_000296735.1. NCBI lineage: Eukaryota > Metazoa > Chordata > Mammalia > Afrosoricida > Chrysochloridae > Chrysochloris > Chrysochloris asiatica. The sequence goes on along the minus strand of NW_006408532.1, from coordinate 22,506,396 downwards.
TAAAACAAGTACTTGAGGGTCAAAACATGACCTTGAACATACGCCAAATGAATTTAGAGACCAGTTCATGAACAGATTTGAGGCATTAGACACTAGTGACCAAATACCAGATAAATTGTGAAGGATACTGTGGGCAAAATATTAAATGATGCAGCAAGAATCAAGATGAGATGGAAAGTATACACAAAATCACTGTACCAAAAAGAAATGGCTGATGTTCAACCATTTCAAGAGACAGCATACAAACAATTGTACTGAAGGAAGAAGTCCAAGCTGCACTGAAGGCATTGGTGAAAAAACAAGTCTTCAGGAATGGACAGAAGACAAATTGAAACCTTTCAACAAATTGATGTAGTACTGCAGGCACTCACTCATCTAAGGCAAGAAATTTGGAAGACAGCTACCTGGCCATCTGACTGGAAGAGATCCATATATGTGCCCATTCCAAAGATAGGTGACCCACAAGAATGTGGAAATCATCGAACAAGATCACTAATATCACACATAAGGAGAATTTTGCTGAAGATAATTAAAAATGGCTGCAATAATACATCAACAGGGAACTGCCAAAAATTCAAGTCAGATTCAGAAGATGACGTGGAGTGAGGGTTATTATTACTGACATCAGATAGATCTTGGTGGAAAACAATCTTGGTAGAAAACAAAGAACAATAAAACACAAGTAAACATCTTTATTATTTGTACAAAAGCTTTTGATTTTGTAGATCATGATAAGCTATGTTTAACATTGTGAAGGACAGGTATTCCTTACACTTAATTGTACTCATGAGCAAACTGTGCATAGACCAAGAGGCAATCAAACAGAACAAAGGGGATGCTGAATAGTTTTAAATCAGGAAAAACATGTGTTAAGTTTGTATCCTTTCACCAAACTTATTCAAACAGTATGCTGAGCAAATAAATCAAAAAGCTATATTTTATGAAGAAGAGCATGGCATCAGGATTTGAGGAGGACTCGTTGTTGTTGTTAGGTGCCATTGAGTCAGTACCAACTCATATAGCAACCCTATGCACAACAGAACGAAACACTGCCCAGTCCTCGGCCATCCTCACAATTGTTGCCACACTTGAGCCCATTGATGCTACCACTTTGCCAATCCATCTCCCTGGGAGTCTTCCTCTTTTTCTCTGACCCTCCACCCTACCAAACATTATAACCCTATCCAATGACTGATCCCTCCTGACAATATGTCTGAAATATGAGAGACAAAGTTTGGCCATCCTGGTCTCCCAGGAGCACTCTCGCTGCACTTTTTCCAACACAGTTGTTGTTTAGCAACCTGCAAGATATAGATGATACAAACTTGCTTTTTGGTAGTGAAGAGAATCTTAAATATTTACTGATGAAGATCAAAGACCACAGCTTTCAGTATGGATTGAACCTCAATGTAAAGAAAACTAAAAATTTCACAATTGGAACAAAAAATGACATCATGACAAATGGAGAAAAGATTGAAGTTGTCAAAGACTTCATTTTGCTTGGAGACACAATTAACACTCATGGAAGCAGCAGTCAAGAAATCAAAGGACTTATTTCAATAGGCAAATCTGCTACAAAAGATTTCTTTAAAATGTTAAAAAGCAGAGATGTCACTTTGAGGACTTAGGTGCACCTGACCCAAGTCATGGTATTTTCAGTTGCCTCATATGCATGTGAAAGTTGGACAATGAATAAAGAAAACTGGAAGTGAATTAATGCATTTGAATTATGGTGTTGGAGAATAATATTGAAAGTACCACAGACTGCCAGAAGAACAAACAAATCTGAGTTGGATGAAGAATAGCCAGTATGCTCCTTAGAAGTCAAAATGGTGAGACTGTCTCTTATACTCTGGACCTGTTATTAGGATGGACCAGTCCCTGGAGAAAGACATCATGCTTGGTAAAGTGGAGGGTTAGTGATAAAGAGGAGGACCCCCAAAGAGATGGAATAGCACAGTGGCAGCAACAATGGGCTCAAGAGTAATAATAATTGTGAGGATGGCACACTGCTTCATTCTGTTGTGCATAGGGTCGCTATGAGTTGGAACCAACTTGACAGCACAAAACAACAACAAATGTGTCGCAGAAATGCCTGGAAACTACGTTTGCCTGACACTTTTTCCTCTTTGTTACCAGAATTCATCATCATTCATGATTCTTCATGTGTAATTTTGAAGTTTAACAAATAATATTTTAGAACTCTAAAAGATATTAAGTATTTTTTTAGATGTATTCACTTAGCTTAGGGTCCATATGAGGGTAGGTAAAAAGGTATTGCTGCAAAATCATGGAAAAGTTTATTAAACAAAAATATCAAAACATGAAGCTATTACTTCTTAACAAATCTTCCATCGAGTTCTATACAGTTCTGGATGTAATGCTTCAGTTTCTCTAACCCTTCCCCAAAGAATCTGTGCTCATCTATTTACACCACATCAAAAATGGCAGTTTTGGTATCCGTTGTTAAGTGCAGTCGAGTTGTTTTCGACTCATAGCAACCCTGTATAGGGTTTCTGAGGAGCCACTTGTGAGTTTGAACTGCTAACCTTGAACATGCTAACCAACCTTGTGGTCCAGTGTTTATCCTCCAGCACCATACCAGGACTCCTTTGGTATCCTGTTGCTATTAAGTGCTGTTGAGTCAGTTCTGTGACATAGTAGCCCCGTATAGGGTTTCCAAGGAATGGCTGGTGAGTTTGAACCATCGATCTTGGGGTTCAAACCAATCTTAAGGTCCAGTGCTTTATCCTACAGCACCATACCAGGACTTCTGGCAGGACTCAAATCATGTTCCTTTTAAACGTTCTTTGAATAAAAAAAAAGCCTGAAGGGGTACGATCATGTCTATATAGGCTAGCCCTTGCTACTCTCAAAAAGTTCTTATAGGCTAGCCCTTGCTACTCTCAAAAAAAAGAGCTCTGGTAGCATAGTGGTTATGAGTCAGGCTGCTAACCTCAAGGTGAGTGGTTCGAAACTACTAGCTGTTCCTAGGTAGAAAGATAAGCCTCCCATAAAGATTTACACCCTTGGAAACTTATGCAGGATCTCTATGAGTCGGAACCAACTCCATAGCTCATAACCACCGCCATCCTTAAAGAATGAGAAAGTGCCATCGAGTAATTTCCAACTTACAACAACGCTGTACAGAGTTTCCAAAGAGCAGCTGGTAGATTTGAACTGCCAAGCTTTTGGTTAGCAGTCCAGTGCTTATCCTACTGCGCCACCATGTTAGTTCTTTCATTTTTGAAAGCTGTTGATATTCCTCCCACCACCCAGCTGTCAGTTTGTTTTACTGTGGTCATTTGCATGTTGCTATAATACTGAAATTTATGCTACTGGTATTTTCAACTGCTTTATATGCATATGAAAACTGGGTAATGAAAAAGGAAGATTGAATGAAAATGGATGCATTTAAGTTGTGGTATTGGTGATGAATATCTAATGTATTATAGAATGCTAGAAGAATGAACAAATCCGTCTTTGAAGAAGTACAACCAGAAGTGAGGATAGAGAAACTTTATCTCATTTACTTTCAAACTTGTCGTCAGGAATGTCTGATGACTAGGAAAGGATTTGTTTGTTGTAGTGGAACATAAAGAAGATCCTCTGTGAGATGGATTGACACAATGGGCTCAAACATACCATAGATTATGAGGATAGCACAGTACTGGGTAAAATTTTGTTCTAAGTACTGTCATGTTTTCTTCTCTTATACTACTGTCCTTGTGAGTCGGAGCCAACTCAATAGCAACTGAAAACAACAAGCTTCTTCTCTTTATTTTTGAGACTGTAATTTTGATTATGATTCAGATTTATCATACGTGGATCTGCTGTTGGTTTTATACTAAAAAAGAATGTGTTTTCTTTGAGTTAGTTTTCCAAGTTTTATAATATCTATTTAGAATTGCCTCTCTTCCATCATTTTTTTTTTCTTCCTGGAAATTATCTTAGATATATTTTAAAGCTTGTTATTTACTCCATTCTCTTTCATAACCTTTAATCTCTTAACATCCTTTTAATACTAGGTGATTTCTAATTATTGTGTGACACTGTATGATAAGCAGTGGACTGCAAAGTCAGTTTCAACTGTAAGGTCAGTGGTTCAAACCCACAAGCCACTCCTCAGAAACCCTATGTAGGGTCACTATGATTTGGAACCGACTCCCTGGCACTTAACAACAGCAACAACAATCTTATCAATTCTCTTTATTTGTTTAATTTCTGTTCAATTCACATATAACATTTCCCCCCCCCAATGACTGTCAAATATATGAGTTCTTTTTTCAGACCTTGAATTTTTTTACCCTGAAGTTTTTATTTCTTTCTTTTTATCCCTGAATATTCTAAAGGTTCCTGGTGTAGTACTGTAGGATAAGCACTGGGCTGCAAGGTTGGTTTGGACTGCAGGGTTGGTGGTTCAAACTCACTAGCTACTTCTCAAAAACTCTATACAGGGTGGCGATGAGTAGGAACTGACTCGATGGCACTTAAAACACTAACATATGGCTTAGGGAAGGAAGAAACAGAAATAGGAACTTCAGGGTTGAATTATTATTATATATGCATAATCATGTATTTTTATATATAACATATACTATTATACATACAATAAAATTATATATAAATATGTATTTTAGAGTATTCCTTTATCTGTAGTTCCTGAGGTGTGAATCTTTAAATTTACAATACCTATAAACTTAACAGCTTCCTTACATGCTTCTGAAATTTCTGACTATGAGCTGTTCTTCATGAGAAGGAATAGGGTTATTCATTAACAGAGTCCAATGAATTCTAACATATAGAGGTGTCATTTGGAACATATGCAATTTTCCTTTTCAATAGTCCAATACATTTCTCTTTTCTGGATCAATTTTGTTTAGGTATCTTAGCCCTGAGTTCCTTCCATTTCTGTATCCTGCAAACTTGTTCCCATATCTATTTTTAGAGAAGACTTGGAGTTGCAATCCCTCATATGTGGTTTTTGTTTTCTTGTTTTTATTAGGAGATATGAGTAGTTGTCCAGTTCCTTGACAAAGGTGCTCTTCTGCACTACCCATTTTGTGCAGAAAAATGGTCCTTTCTCCTTGTCATGTATTCAGCCTGAAGACGAGTTGCTAAAGGCCATGTAACTACTGAGGCCTGAAGCATTTCATCCTTGTACTCATATTTGGTTCTGTTACCCCGTGACTTAACTACCACTCATTGTCTGGAATCGACTTGACGGCACTTAACAACAACAACAACTATTGTCCTGACTTTAAGTTTCTTCTTTATTTAGAGCATCAGAGGATTTGTCTTAGCTAACATATGCATCTTGTTTCTACATGCCCCCACATCCTGCCGCCCATTTCTTGTGAGTAAGAAGGTGGTTAAAAGTTATACTACAGTATCTGCTATGACCACCTAATGACCATAAACTGCATTTCTTATTCTTAATGCTACATATATGTCTTTAATATGTCAAGTAGCCTTGTGAATGGGTTGCCTATTTAGGCTTATTTTTTACTCTCTTAATGGCTTTCTGAGTTTAATGCTTGGTTTATTTTCATTCTTTTTCTTTTATGTTTTAGTGAAAACAATTATGACTACAAATTTCCCCTGAACATTGTTATTAATTTCAAATAGTCTATTATTTCAGTTTTTATTTCTTTTTGACCCATGTATTAGCTATTTATTTCTTTGTAACAAATTATCCAAAAGCATAATGGCTTGAAACAATATTTTTTATCTTACAGTTTCTGTGGGTCTAGCATGTGGACAAAATATTTTATGTGTCTTTCTCATCCAGAGCAAAGAGAAGGGAAGGAAATCAAAGACTCAAGGAAACTCAAAAGGTCTAATGAACCATTTGAACCACAATCTCCATTACCCAGAGTCCAGAAGAACTAGATGATGCTTGGTTACTAGTATCAACTACCAGTATCAATAGTAAGTCCTGGACAGAATGGGAGGGAAAAAATGTAGAACAAAATTCAAAAACAAAAAAGACCAGATTTACTAGTCTGATAGGGACTAGTGAATACCTAAGATATACCCTTAGATACCCATCAAACTTTTAACTGTACCCACACACCTCTGGATCAACTTTCAGCCATATAATGGTGGTGGCGGTGGCGGTGGCGGTGGCGGTGGCGGTGACGGTTGTGTGCCGTGGAGTCGGTTCTGACTCATAGTGACCTTATGTAAGGTTTTCAAAGCTGTAAATCTTTATGGGAACAGAAAGCGTCATCTTTCTCCCGCAGAACAGTTGGTAGTTTTGAACTGTTGACCTTGAAGTTAGCAGCCCGACTAGTAACAACTTTGTTGTTGTTGTTAAGTGCCGTTGAGTCGGTTCCGACCCATAGCGACCCTGTACAGGGTTTCCGATGGTGTAAATCCTTACGGGAGTAGAAAGCCTCATCTTTCTCCCGCGAAGCGGCTGGTAGTTTTGAACCGCTTACCTTAAGGTTCGCAGCCCGATTCGTAACCACTACGCTACCAGAGCTCCTTAACCACTACGCTACCAGACCTCTGGTGGTCAGTAACAACTATGCTACCAGAATTCCTTAGCCAAATAATAGACTGATCTATAAAGTGAATATTAACAGCAAGGAGGAACACTTTATTCAGTACAATCAATCATGTTGTTGTTGTTGTTAAGTGCTGTAGAGTTGGTGCCGACCCATAGTGACCCTGTATAGGGTTTCCAAGGAGCAGCTGGTGAGTTTGAACCACCAACCTTGTTGTTCAAGTGACTTCACACTCCAGCGAATTAGCATGCAGTGACACACCAGGACTCCACAATCAATCATAGGAGACTAAAAGAACAACATTTTCCTCCAAACCAAGCTCAGGAGGCAGGAAGGGGCAGGAACAAAGGACAGGAATGGAGATGGGGCGCCCAGATAGGAAGTAGGAAGAATGCTGTAGCATTGAGTGGATTGCAAGCAATGCTACGAAACCAATGGTATATAAATCATTGACCAGAAAACCCAATTGCTCTGGAAATGTTCACCAAAACTACAATTAACAAAATAAATTAAAGAAAGGAAGAAAAAAGAAATCTGGGCACAGCTTAGTTGGGTCTTCCTTGCTCAGTCATGTGTTTTGTGGAAGGGTTCAATTCTTTGGAGATTTGGTTCCTTACCTCATGGACCCCTTCACAGATCATCTTACAACACGGCTTGCTAAGACAAAGTATAAGAGAAAGTGACAGCAAGAAAGCAGAGATTAGCACGATGAAAACCATCATCTTTTGTAACCTGACAGTTGACATTGTATCACTTACTATTAAGTAACTTTCTTTGTCCTGGTTAATGCTTCTATGCTAAATTAAATTTTATCCAATATTACAATGAAAAAAACTTGCTTACTTTTTCATTGTATTTGATACCTAGACCTTTGTTCATATTATCGTCATAATGTAACTTTATATGTTGTCTCCTGGTGTAGCGTTACAGGATCAGCACTGGACTGCAACGTCAAAGTCAAACAGTTGAAAGCCACCAGCTGCTCCTTGGAAACCCTACATAGAGTTTCTATGAATTGGAATCCACTTGACCGCACTTAGTAACAATGATGGTTTTATATGTATCTGATTTAAATAGCAAGTGTGGGATTTTCTTATTTACCCAATTAGATATTTTAAAAATCTCTTTGTAGGAAGGTTTTATCTCATTAAAAATTTATTATGTCATAGATTTTGTTGATCTTTTGCCATCTTATTTTATAAAATGGCCCTTCTTATTCCGTTTTTTTTTGCTATCTTTTGCACGAGCTATTGTGTTGTTTTGGTTTTATATTATTTCAGTGAAAAATTTATATTGTATTTCAGATTCAACTAGTAGTTAACATTAACCTTTTTAATATTTTTTTCTCTAATTGTGAGAATCAAGTGTACAGTGGCACTTTTAGAAGGAAAACCAAGTCAATTTGAGACAAAAAGTTTAGCATAGTGCCTCATTTCTCCCATGAACACCTTGTTGTTGTTGTTAAGTGCTGTTGTATTGATTCCGACTCACAGTGACCCAATATAGGGTTTCCAAGGAGTGACTGGCAAGTTTGAACTGTCAACCTTGCCATTCAAACTGACCTTACAGTCCTGGGCTTATCCAACAGTACCACACCAGAAGTCCACATGACCTGCTACTCCACCATATATCAATCAGGCTGACTTTATTCTTCCTCTGTTAGCTCTTCTTTTCCTTCGTCCATTCAAAAACATTGATTAATTGCTAATAAAGGCCAGGAACTAGAAACAGAACATGGTAAAAATGATTATTGTCTACATATGTCTCACTCTCATATCTATGCATATGGGTATAGATGTTCATGTACTCAGATTTGTTGTTGTTAAAAGCCGTCAAGTCAGTTCAGACTCATAGAGACACTGTTTAGGGCTTCCAAGGAATGGCTGGTGAGTTTGAACTGCTGACCTTGTGGTTCAAACCAACCCTGTGGTCCAGTGCTTGATCTTGTTGTGCCACACCAGGATTGTATGTACCGCACATAGTTACTCCCTAATTTGTTATGTGCTCTATTCTGACTATGACTTCTTCATAAATTGGTTCTGACTTAAGTTGGATACTGCATAAAAATGTTTCAATATTATTGCTTTTTTAAAAACAATATCTTAATAAATAGGGTCTTTAGTGATTGGAAACATTATATCTGAGAATGGTAAAATCAGTAAAAATATCAGTAAATGGTAATATCAGTAACACACAAAGATAGTTGTTCAGTGTAAGTTATTATATATCGTGTTGGGTGATCTCAGGTGATGATATATACTGTTAACAATAGCACAGAGCACAATGATATAGAGGTGGAGTTGCTGACATCATATATAAGGCGGTTAGATGAAACTGTAAGATAAAATGACAGTTAATCAGAAACAAGAGAGAAGGAAAGCCACAAGATCACATAGGTATCTTAGAGAAGAGAATTCTAGGCAGAGGAAATCTCAAGTGCCAACATACTTAGGTTAGAGACTTAGATTAAAGAACATCTAGGATACAAGGCAGCTGGAGGAGATTACATTAGCAGTTGTTGTTAGGTGCTGTTGAGTTGGTACCAACTTGTAGCAACCTAAAACACAACAGAACAAAACACTGGTTGGTCCTGTGCCAACCTCACAATCGCTGATACACTTGAGCCCATTGCTACTGCCATTGTGCCAATCCATCTCATGGGGGGGTCTTCCTCTTTTCACTGACCTTCCACTTTACCAAACATGATATCCTTCTCCAAGGACTGGTCCCTCCTTACAATATGTACGAAGTATGAGAGATGAAGTCTGGCCATCCTGGCTTCTAAGGAGTACTTTGGTTCTACTTCTTCCAACACAGAGTTGTTTGTTCTTTTGGTGGTCCATGGTACTTTTAATATTCTCCTCCAACACCATAATTCAAATGCATCAATTCTTCAATGGTCTTCAATTCATTGTCCAAATCTAGGGGAGACTTGTAAAAGAGCAAGTAAGAGATATGATGGCATGTGTAGAGACAGAATATATAAGGCCCTGTATGTCCTGGTGTGGCACTGTGGGTTAATGCGACAGACAAACCCATTTGAACTGCAAGATTGGTGGTTCAAGCTCACCAGCTGCTCCTTGGAAACCCTATCCAGGGTCACTATGGGTCGGAACCAACTCAATGGCACTTAACAACAGCAACATGTCATTTCAAAAGGAGCTCTGGTAGCATAGTGGTTACAAATCGGGTTGTGAACCTTAAGGTCAGCAGTTCAAAACTACTAGCTGTTCTGCGGGAGAAAGATGAGGCTTTCTGCTCCTGTAAAGATTTACAGCCTCAAAAACCCTGTACAGGGTCACTATGAGTCAGAACCAACTCCATGGCACATAACCACAACAAGGCCATTTCAAAAACCTAAACTTGGAGTAAAATGAGAGTCATTATTGGGTTTGAGGTAAGGAGTGATTGGATCTACCTTTTTGCTATGTCCTGGTGTGGTGCTGTGGGTTAATGCACTGGACTGCAAGGTTGATTTGAATCACAAGGTCGGTGGTTCAAATTCACCAGCAACTCCTTGGCACTTAACAACAACACCCTGTCTGCTAGTAGATTTCATTACTATGTTGACTAGAAGACAAGTATGAGAACAGGGCATTATTGGAGTGATCTAGGTTAAATGATCATGGTAGTGGATGGGATAAGAAATGCTTAAGCACAGAATATATTTTTCAAGTTGTTGTTAAGTGCCATCGAGTCAGTTCCCACTCATAGTGAACCTACATAGGGTTTCTGAGGAGCAACTGGTGGGTTCACTGCAGACCTTGTGGTTCACAGTCCAGAGCTGATCCTACAACGCCACATCAGGAGTCCATAGTATTTGCTGTTAATTAGAATAAAGAATTGAGGTGGGGGTAAGGCGATGGTGGAGCAGATTAAGACTTCCTCCAAGGGTATTGTCTTGAACAATTGAGACGATAATGTTGCTATTAACTGAGATGATAAACACTATAGGACGAATAGTTTCAGGTATGCTATATGTGAATTGTTTACTAGATATCCAAGTGGAGATATTGAGCAGGGATTTGGATATATAGGGTATGAAAATGTGAATCTAGATGCCAACAAAGGATTCTACACTGGAAAAATACATTTAGAGCTCATCAACACCTAGATAGTATTTGAAGTCATAATATCAGAATCACGTGCTACTGAGAGAGAACAAATATAGATGAGGGAAGAGAGCAGAAGACTGAACAATTCAATGTTAAGAGGTCATGAAGATGAGGAAGGACCAGCAAGGAGACTAAGTATAAGACAGTGAAGGAGCAATTGAATCAAGAATTAGAGGCATCCTAGCATGCCATCTTTCTCCAGCGGAGCAGCTGGTAGTTTCACACTGCTATCCTTGCAGTTCACAGCCCAGTTCGTAACCACTACGCTACCAGAGCTCCTTAAACAGTGAGAGGAGGTGTTAAACGTTAGAAGAGCAGGGAAAGGGTGTAAAATAATTATCTAAGACAATGGAAGAGTGGCTGCACTAGAGAACCATAGTATGAATACAAGAGAACACTTAAGATCTTGAGATTTGTGGACATGAATTAAAATGAGAATCATCCACCCGGTTGTGTGCTTTTTTTCCAGCCAACATTTTTTTTTTTTCATAATTAGGATTAACATTTTGTTAGATTAATAAAATGGATAGATGGGTAAGTGTACTGGAGGTATAGATACAGATGAATATGTGTCACTGTTGGAGTGGGTATATTAGAGAAAATGAGTTGCAAAGGAAAAGAATTGTGGTTGGTGAATGGGGTGTTTGAAACTGAGTTTTTGGAAGAGATGAAGTTAGTGGTAATAATATGTTCAAGAATTCAAAAGTAGATTCTTGCAGTAGAGTGAAGGACAAATTAATTGGAGAAACACAGATTTTTACAATCACAATTAATACTGTTAACAATCAGTCACACTGAATCATTTAATCCCTTCAACATCATCCCCAACCTTCTATTACCTAAACCCATTAATAAGAAAGTTGTTTGGTGGGAGTTACAAAGACTATGGGTAGAAGAGCATATGAAATAATTCATTGCATTGCAAATGGAATTGACAAGCCTGGGAGATTCAACAGCAAGTATCAAGAGGGAGCAGAGTCCTCAGGAGGACTAGGTGATAAGGTGAAAGAACCATTGAGAAAAGAGCCAGAAATATAGAGATTTGTAGACAAGAGAAGGTGAAATCTACAGGGCACAGTTGAAAGCACTGTGGAGTAGAGGGATATAGGAGATTGGGTTAGTGTAAGGGATGTACAAACTTATAAGGGATAGGAGTGCAGGTGAAAAAAGACGACCTCAAAGTCTTGATTTTGTGGCATGATTTATGTAAATAAGAGTATAATAAAGTTATTTTGATGATTTCTTAGGCTGTCTTGGTGAGGCTGGTTCAAAAGGATGAATAGAATTCTTGCTAAGGGTGGTGGCAGGGATGGCAGAAGGGAGTCTTTTTTGGGTTTTAAGATCCAGATATTTTGCAAGTAATTTTTGTATATTAAATAACTTTTGTTTTGAAATGATTACCTTTTGCTTTTGCATTGTGTTCTAGTTAGCTAGTGCTGCTATAACAGCAATAACACCAGTGGATGGCTTCAAAGAAAAGAAATGTATTCTACCACAGTTTAGAAAGCTAGAAGTTCAAATTCAGGATGCCATCTCTAAAGGAAGGGTTTCTGTCTCTGTTGACTCTGGGGGAAAATTCTTGTCTCCTTCAACATTTGTGGGACCACTGTACCTTGGAGATATCTACATATATCCTGGCATCAATTGTCCTCTGGGTCTAGGAGGTTCTCAACACAGGGACACCAGTTCCAATGGATAGACTTGGCTTCTGGCTCATCTTTCTTGGTGCTAGCAGGTCCCTCTATCTCTGTCCATTTGTTTAATCTCTTTTATATCTCTTAAGAGATTGATTCAAGATATAACCTAATCCTGTAGTTTGTAACCTGCCTCATTAATATAGCTGCCTCTAATCCTGCTTCATTAACATCATGTTGTTGTGGTAAATGCTGCTGCATTGGTACTCATAACAGACTCATAACGACCCTGCATAGGGTTTCTAAGAAGTAGTTGATGGGTTTCAACTGCTGACCTTGTGGTTAGCAGTCCAGTGCTTTTCCTATAATGCCACACTAGGATTCTACTAACATCATAAAGGTTATAATTTATAACATATCGTACAATTACATCAGATCACAAACTGGAGGATAATAATATAATGCTGAGAATCATAACCTAGTCTAGTTCACACATATTTTGTGGGGATATAATTGAATTTATAGCATATTGTGTTTTAAAAACTTTACAACTCACCATTCAGGCATTTAAAAGCATGAATATTTCCCAAATCTTTTATACCATGACTAAATATTTGGAGCATTTGGTTTTGCTTTATCTCAGTTGATTGGAATGTAACTTAAATATTTTAATTAAAAGATAGTTCTTTGGGTAGTCTCCTTTGAGTTCTTTCATATCTGGGATTGTCTATCTGTTACCTTCATATAAGAATGATAATTTTTGAAATTATAAAATTATTGAATGATAGCATTTCTCTGAAAGGTCCAGGTGTTGTTCCATTATTTTCTGGAATTCAATGCTACAGAAAAGAAGGTTGGGGAAAATTGATTAATATTTCTTTGTTAGAATTGTCTTCTTTTATTCTGCTGAATACCAGCAAGGTATTTTGTATCTGTCCTAGTAACTCATAAAATACTTTCTATCTGTATCTAGAAATAGGTCTCTTAATTAGTTTTGCCTGGAGTGTTCAGAACACAGTACTTAACTCAATGCAGAAGATGGGTTTCTGCCATTGCATTCATTCTAGCTCTTCATTTTTTGTATGTAAGATCTATCCTACCTTTCCTTCTTATTTTCATTTCTAAATAGAAAAATATTAAAGTTTTTTTATTCTACAGTATCAGATCTGGTCTTTATAGATATTATGATTTCTAAATTGTTATCATGTAATCGCTACATAAAATAGTATACTTTAATAAGTATATAAGTTTTTGTAAGGATGACACAATTTATAACTTAGTATCTTGAATTGAAAGATATCAGTATTTTTGAAAGGGTGCTCATTACCAACTTCATCCCTTATGTGACCCACAAGAGGTTTACATGATCTTGAATTCTGTGTTTATCATTACTCTCTTAGGGTATCTAGTGCTGATATAGCAATAATAACCCAGTGGATGGCTTTAACAGAAATTTATTCTCTCACACTTTAGGACACCGAAAGTCCAAATGCAGGGTGCCACCACTAGCAGGTTTTCATTTATCTACTGGATGTGAGGGAAATTCTTTATCTCATTTCAACACCTGTGAGCTTGGCATCCCTTGTAGATCTACATGTGTCTTGACATCAACCTTACCCTGGATGTAGAAGATTCTCAGCACAGGGACGCCGGGACCAATGGATGTGTTCTGTTTCTGGTTCTTCTTTCTTACTGGTAGCAGGTCCCTCTATCTCTGCTTAGTTTAAAAATCACTTTTATATCTACAAGATTAAATTACAACGGACTCAAGCTGTGACTTAATCTTGTAGATTGTAACCTGCTTCATTAACATAGCTGCTTCTGTTTGTTGTTGTTGTTGTTAAGTGCTGTTGAGTCGGTTCTAACTCATAGTGACCCTGTATAGGGTTTGCAAGGAGTGGCTGGTGAGTTTGAACCACTGACCTTGCGGTTCAAAATGACCTTGATGTTGAGTCCTTATGCTATGGTGCCACACCAGGACTCCTAACTGCCTCTAATTCTGGTTTATCAGCACCAAAGAGGTTAGGATTAAAGCATGTAGAATAATTATATCAGATCACAAAGTGGAAGCTACTTACACAATACTACAATCATAGCCTAGCTGACTCATAATTGGGAGGTGGGTAGGGTGTCACTATTCATTCCATAACAATGAACTTAATACTTTTAAATAAACTTTTTATTTATAAGAGGTTTATTGTTGCTGTTTGTAAGTGCTGTTGGGTCAGTTCCTACTCCTAGCAACTCTTTACACAACAGAATGAAACACCAACAGGTCCATCTTCACAATTACTGCTACGCTTGAACCCACTGTTGCTCCTACAATGCCAATCCATCACATTGCAGGTCTCCCTATTCTTTGTGGTCCCTCCACTTAACCAAGCACGATACCCTTCTCCAGGGCCTGGTCCCTCCTGATAACATATCCAAAGTATGAGAGATGAAGTCTGGCTATTTTGGCTTCTAAGGAGCATTCTGGTTGTACTTATTCCAGCACAGATTTGTTTGTTTTTCTGGAAGTTCATGGTACTTTTAATATTCTTCTCTAATACCATAACTCACATGCAGCAATTCTTCTATGGCGGTGGTGATGGTGGTTATGTAGTCTTCCTTTCTCACTGTCCAGCTTTCATAGGCATGTGGGGCTATTGAAAATACCGTGGCTTGGGTTAGGCACACTTCCGTCCTCAAACTGACATCTTTCCTCTTGAACACTTTAAAGAGGTCTTTTGCAGCAGATTTGCAAAATCGTTTGATTTCCTGACTTCTGCTTCCATGAGGGTTGATGGTGGATCTAAACAATTTGAAATCTCTCGCAAAGTCAATATTTTCTCCATTTATCATGATGTTATTTACTGGTCCAATGGTAAGGATTTTTGTTTTGTTTACATTGAGGCACAACCCATAATGAAAGCTGTGGTCTTTGATTTTCATCAGTAAGTATTTAAAGTCCTCTTTGCTTTCAACAAGCAAAGTTTTATCATCTGCATATCAAAGGTTTCTCGGATTATTTGCTCAATATATAGATTGAATAAGTATGTTAAAAGAATATAACCGTGGTGCACTCTTTTCTTGATTTAAAACCATTCAGTGTCCCCTTGTTCTGTTTGAATGACTGCCTTTTGGTCTATGTACAGATTATAAGAGATTTAGATTTTCAGAAAAATTGTGAAGGTAGTACAGAGGGTTTGTATATACTGCAATCCAGTTTCCCCTATTATTAACATCTTACTTTAGTATGGAATATTTATTATAATTAATGGAGCAATTTTAATGCATTGTTATTATTTGAAGTACCTAATGGTTTTCAATTTCAAGATCTCATTCAGAAGACTGTATGACATTTAAATGATGCATCTCCTTGGGCTTCTCTTGACTGTGACAGTTTCTCGGAGTTTATTTTTGATGACCTTGAGAGTTTTGATGAGTACAGGTCAGAAATTTTGTAGCATGTCTTCAATTGGGATTTTTCTGATGTTTTTCTGAGGATTAGATTGGGATTGTGAGTTTTGGATAGAAGACTAGAGAGATAAATTACCACAATCTTCACATCATATCAAGGACACATACTTTCAGTATAATTTATTATGAATGGTGCTCATCTTCCCATGAATTCATAAAAAATAATTCCATCAAATATAAACCTTTAAGCATATTGTTTAGCTTCTTTTATCTTCAGCACTTGCTAGTCTGCTTAATGTGTTTTCATTTGGGTCCTCTTGTAATCCTTCTATACCTGATTAATGTTATTTTTACTAGTTTTTTTTTTTTTTTACCTTTGATGTTGTTATTGTTGTTATGTGCCATGGAGTCAGTTCCCACTCATAGCGACCCTGTACAGGGTTTCCAAGGCTGTAAATCTTCATGGGAGCAGAAAGCCTCATCTTTCTCCCCCGGAACAGCTGGTAGGTTCGAGCTGCTGACTATGAGATTAGCAACCCAATTCGTAACCTTTGATTTGTTGTTGTTGTTGTTACGTGCTGTCGAGTCGGTTCCGACCCATAGCGACCCTGTACAGGGTTTCCGAGGGTGTAAATCCTTACCATATAATCTCACTTTTTATAGATGATACAGTGTATTTATAGAATACCTATTCCTTGCAATGTTATCCATAACTTGTCATGATCCACACAGTCAAAAGCCTTTGCATAGTCAGTAAAGCACAGATACACATCTTTCTGGGATCTCAGCTTTCAGCCATCTGACATCTGCAATGATATCCCCGGTTCCAAATCTGCTTCTGAACCTAGTTTGACTTTCTGGCAATTCCCTGGTGATAGACTGCTGCAACTGTATTTAAACTTTTCATCTGTAACCTTTAGAAAATGAATTTATAGTACATTTTTCTTTGTAGTCCCCTAGATGGTGATTCTCCCTCCACTTTTAATTTGGCAGTACTTTTTGATAGGCTCATTATTTGTTTGTTTTCCTCTCTGATCATCTATGATTACAACAGTGGTTGTTACAGAGCCGGTACTTAATCTTGCAATTTCCCCAGGTCATACCTGAAGGGTTAGATATGTGAAACTTATACCAGATTGTGCAACTTCTATACCAGTTTCTAGTTTTGTTTTTTTGTTTTTATGGGGGGATTTTCATAATCTGTCTTGTTATTAACACTATGGGGATTAGGAAGTTAAATTGAAATCTTAATTACCTCGTGCTGCCAATTCAGAAATACAGATGGTTAGTTTTAAAGAACAGAAACTTATTTTCTCATCGTTCTGAAGGCTAAAGTCCAAATAAGCAGCTTGGCCATATGAATTTCTTCTGTGATTCTTTAGTTTCTGCTGTGGGGCATTGATCTTTGGTTCTCCTTTGCTTGTCGATGATCCTCACATGTCATCTGCATATTCCTCTGTGTGTTTCTTTGTCCATTCTACTATTTATATACAGAAGTGATTAGGTTTAAGACCTATCCTATACTGGTATGAATGCCACTGACTGACGAATTACATTATATTTCATTGCATTATGGAAAGTAATTACATCCTATTACGTTGTGGAAGGTAATCTGCTCTATATAATTGCAACTGATTTAATCACAGGCCACTATTCTATGACATTAACAAAACTAGTGTTTGGTCAAACAACTGGGTACTATATAGCCTTGCCAAGTGGACACATAAAAATTAATGGGCACAGATGGTAATGAGTACTCTGCAGAACATAAGGATGTAAAGGAATTTGTCTTCATTTATTCACTGGACCAGAACCAGAGAGAGGGATATGAAACTACAATATTCCTTAAAAGGAAGCTTTGTAACATAACATTAAATATGGGCAAAACTCATTTGTAGTATCAAAAATCAGGATATTGGTTTTCTTGGAAGAAGATACAAGAAAGCATCTAAGATGCTAGTACGTTTCTATGTGTTGATTTGTGTACTGGTCACTCTTTATAAGAGTTTTCTGAGTTGCGCACTTTTGATTTGTGAACGTTACAAATCAAGTGAAAAGGAAAGCGGACGGTTTCTTCAGGGCTATGAAGAATCATCGGGGCAGGGGATAGACGCATCCAGTCCCAGAAAGGAAGTCGTCTTGTTTAAGGACCATTATTTTGTTCAAAGTAAAGATTTCAGGTAGGTGAGTTGAATGATATTTAGAGGAGTATCAGCATTATAAAATTCTCTGAGAAAATTCCTAACTATAAATTAGTTGATAGGTAGATGGACATACAGACAAACATGTGAAGTAAAGGTATAGTCTGAATCCAGGGAGTTGGGTTACTTAAGCCAACCCTCTCATTCTCTCAGAATTTGCTGTTAAATGCACCACTTGGCTGTCAGTTTGTCATACTGTGTGTGTTACTGTGGTGCTAGAAGCTGTGACACTTGTATATTAAATGGCAACAGGGTCCCTTATGGTGGACACGTTTCAATAAAGCTCCCAGACTAAGACAGACTAGGAAGTAAGACCTGATGTTCTGAAAACATGGCCACTGAAAATTTTATGAAAAGCACCTGAACAATATAATCCTTACAAGAGTGCAAAATATTACCTACCAAAGTTGTAACCAGACTCGATGTTCCTGCCCAATAAAACTTCGGCACGTTGACCCTAAAATGCCCCATCAACAAGATTTGTGTGGGAGATGCAAAGGCAAATGCCTTTCCTGTGATAGCACTTTCAGCTTCAGATATATCATTTAAGCGAGTGTAAACATGGTCCTGCTGAACGTGCGCTTGTGGAGCCGACCAGTAGGCTTTTCTCCATGTTCCTTCTCCTTCTCCACCTCCCTCTTTCCCAAATACTTGATGAAAGGCAGCGTATTTTGATGAAGACTTCAAATAAAGGTATTGCAACACAATTTATAAATTGCTTAAAATCTTAATGTTTTTAAAAATAAAGTTTAAGGAATGCTTGCTTTGTGATATCTATCTATCTATCTATTTATATATAGCATTGGAAGAGGAACCATTCAGGTTGGAAGGCATTCAAAATACCTGAGAAAGAGCTGTCTCTTCAAAGTAGAGTCAACTTTAATGGTATAGACAGAATAAAGCTTTATTTATTGTATTATACATAGAATGTACAAAAATCTACATATAAATCTAGGAAAGTTGAAAGTTGCCAAAAATGAAATGACTTGCATAAAGGTTGGTATCTTAGATGTTGTTGTTGTTAGGTTTTATTGATTTGGTTCTAACACATAGTCACCCTATGCACAACAAAACGAAACAATGCCCAGGCCTGGGCCATTCTCACAACTGTTGTTACTTTTGAGTCCATTGTTGTGGCCACAGTGCCAATCCATCTTGTTAGGGATCTTCTTTCTCGCTCACCCTCCACTTTACCACACACCTTCTTCAGTGACTGGTCCCTCCAGATGTTGTTGTTAAGTGCCATCGAGTCAGTTCTGACCCACAGCAACCCTATATAAAGTTTCCGAAGAGCATCTGGTGACCTTGAACCACTGACCTTTGCAGTTCAAACTGACTTTGCAGTCCAGCACATTAACCCACAGTGCCACACCGAGTCCCTCCAGATAACATGTCATAAGTATGAGAGATAGAGTCTCTCCATCCTGGCTCCTAAGGAGCATTCTGACTATACTTCTTCCAAAAAGATTTGTTTGTTCTTTGGCAATCCATGATATTGTCTATATTCTTCCCTAATACTGTAATTCAAATGCATCAATTCTTCTATGGTCCTCCTTATTTACTGTCCAGTTTTTACACGCATATGAGATGACTAAAAATGTCATGACTTGGGTCGGGCTTAATTTATATCTTAAGCTGATGTCTTTGCTGTTGAGCATTTTTAAATGGTTTTATGCCACAGATTTGCCAGTACAATATGTCCTTTGAGTTCTTGACTGCTGCTTCCATGAGTGTTGATTGTGAATCAAGAAAAATGAAATCTTTGACAACTTGAATCATTTGCCATTTGTCATGCTTTTTTTCATTGGTCGAGTTGTGAGGATTTTTGTTTCCTTTACATTGAAGTACAATCTATACTGAAGGCTGCAGTCTTTGATCTTCATCAGTAAGTGTTTTAAGTCCTCTTCACTTCTAGCAAGCAAGATTGTATCGTCTTTTTCAGTGTGTTTTTGTCTTTGTGTATAAGGGGTATGTCTTTTGCAGACAGTATATTGAAGGATCTTTTTTTCTTATCTATTCTGCATCTCAACTGGTGCATTCAATCCATTGACATTCAGTGTAATTATTGGTAGATATAAATTAATTGCTGTCATTATGTTGTTGTGTTTTGTGGTGCTGCTGGTTTTTTTGTTCTCCATGCCTTCCTGTGCTGAGTTCCTGTTTTTTTGTGTTCTTTCTTGTCAATTTCTTCATAATTTTAGTGTTTCCATGTTCTTGGATTTTCATTTTCTTGGTATATTGTGAAGTATTAATTTTCTTTGAGGTTACCCTATATTCTATTATCTTTTTCCTCCATTTAAAAAAGTCTATTTTATCCTGCAATCTACCTGACCTCCTCACCATCTGGATCTCTGTTTCTATGTTGTTTTAAAAAAAATTTTGTTTTAATGTTTTATTGTGAATTATGTGATAGTTTACATAGGAGAACATTAGCTTTACATTCATCCTATCATATATTGTTTCATTGCCATGGTTACAATCCCCTCCATGCATCATCAACCAACCAAAGGGTATACCCTGCAAGCCTGCCCCCCAGTTGTCAAAACACAGCCCTTCTCCCTCCCTGGGTCTAAAGTCCCCGCTGCTCCATCTCTCCAGGTCATCATCTCTGCCTCCATCTCTGGCGTTACTGCTTCTCTGGGTAGGGTTCTGCTCTCTGCTCTTCTCTCTTGTTGGTCCCAGGGACCTCTGCTCCTAGACTGCAACATCAATCACTCTCCTCTTATTGCTACAAAATGCCTACCTTTACATTTCCAACCTCACAATCAGTCCTGATAACAATTATTCACTATTGTATCATAAAGACCTATCCACATCTCCTTTCATCAGCCCCACCCAGACAGATTGGATAATACTCAGTGGAGATTCTATCTTCCTCCATGCCCTCTGGATCTAGACTCCCTCTTGAAAGCTTATTGTTCCTATATTTTAACCTTCTTTCACATTGTAATTATTTTGATCATAAACTGACCTCCTAGATCCTCTGAATTTGTTCTTATACTTTTGTTCTGTTCTGGACTTTCCATCTGTCAATTATATTCTGGATGGTACTGCCACATATGTCAATCTCTGGTTGTTGTCTGTTCTTGTTGGTTCTCAGTCTAAAGAACTCACTTTAAGATGTTTTGAAGTGCTGGGTTGGCTTTGGCAAAACCCCTTAACTTCTATTTATCCTGGAATGTTTTTATTACATCCTCATATTTGATTGGCAGCTTTGCTAGATAGACTATTCTTGGTTGGCAGTTTTTTTTTTTTCCCTTTCAAGGTTTTGTATATGTCTTCCCATTGCCTTCTAGCCTGTATGGTTTCTGCTGAGAGATCAGAACTTAATCTGATTTGCTTGTGTTTATAAGTAACACTTCTCTTTTCCCTAGCTGCTTTCAAGATTCTTTTCTTGTCTTTGATTTTGGAAAGCTTGATTATGATATGTCTTGGTGATTTTATTTTGGGGTCTATCCTTCCTGGAGTTTGTTCAGCTTCTTCAATGCTTATATTTTCATTTTTCAGGATATTAGGAAAATTTTCTTCTAGCAGCTCTTTAAATACTGCCTCTGTGAACTTCTTTAATTCATCCTGTTCCAGAATGCCAATAATCCTTAAGTTATTCTTCTTCATGTTGTTCCACATGTATCTTAGACTTTCTTCAGATTTTTTTATGCCTTTTTCTGCTTTCTCATCTATCTTAGCAGTGTTGAGAGATTTTTCTTACAGCTCACTGATTCTGGCTTCCATCTCTTCAATTCTACTTCTTTGCCCTTTCATTGTGTTGTCTATTTTTGATATTTTATTGTTAATCATTTGGACCTCTTTTCTTCGGTTTTGAATCATTTACATTAAAGTTCCAGCATCATTTTTCTCATCAAGGCCATATTTTCCAAACATTGATCCTTCTTCTTTGTTTCTAACTTTTGCATTCCACTCACCTGTAATTATCTATGTATCTTGATTGTATGCTTTATCAATATCATACTGAAGAAGTTCTTCATGAGAATTCTTCAATTTCATTATCACTTGCTTTAGTGGTTGATATGTAAATTTGAATAATCATGATATTAACTGCTTTTCCTGTTGTTGTTGTTGCTAAGTGCTGTAGAGTTGGTTCTGATTCATAGTGACCCTGTAAAAGGTTTCCAAGGTACAGCTGGTGGTTTTGAATCACCAACCTTGTGGTTAATAGTCCAGTGTTTATCCTACAGTGCCAAACCAGGACTCCAGTTTTCCTTGTAGGTATATGGATATTATCTTATCACAGACAGCACTGTATTTCAAGATATTTCTCAAAATGTTCTTTTTGATGACAAATACAATGCCATTCCTCTTGAGTTTGTTGATCCAGGCATAGTAAACCAGGCATATGATAGTCAGATTCAAAATGACTAATACCAGACCATTTCAACTCACTAATGCCTAGGATGCAGATCTTTATGCGTTCCATTTTATTTTTGACAACTTCCAATTTTCTTAGATTCATATTTCATACATTCCATGTTCCTATTATGAATGGATGCTTGCACCTTTGTCTCCTCATTTTGAGTTGTGCCTATCAGCAAATGAAGGTCCTAAAAGTTTTGCTTCATTTGTATCATTATGGTCAACTTTACATTGGGGAGACAGCTCTTCCTTAGTAATATTTTCAGTGCCTTCCAATCTGAGGGGCTCATCTCTGGCATTATATCTGACAATGCGCCGCTGCTATGTGTATGGTTTTCAGTGGCTAAACATTCTTATATAGTCTGCCTTTCCTTGAATTTCCTTCTACAAAATTGTACTTGCAAATGATATTAATGTTATTATTTGATAATTTCCATATTCTGTTAGGTCACCTTTCTTTGGATTGGGCACATTATCTCTTTCAACAGATATAGTTGATTTGATTCTTGTATATTTCATCCAATGAGACAATTATGTATAGTCATAATTTATGTTATTGAAAAAAATGTACTTCTAATGAATAAATTATGTTGTTTCTGTTGTTGTTAATTCCCTTCGTTTTGATTCTGACTCACTGCAACACTGTATAGGATTTCCCAGAGGCAGCTGGTGAGTTTAAACCACTTACCTTGCAATTCAAACCGACCTTGTGATTCAGTGCATTATCCTACAGCACCACATCAGGACTCTGTTTTCCTTGTAGGTGTATGGATACTATGCTATCATTGACATTATTGTACATTGGCAGGGAGCTACCAGAACTTCAAGCTGGATTCAGAAGAGGATATGGGATGAGGGATATGATTTCTGATATCAGATGGATCTTGAGTATAAGTAGACAATACCAAAAAGATGCTTACTTGTGTTTTATTGGCTATGAGGTGGCATTCAATTGTGTGAATCATAACATCATAACACATTATGGATATCATTGTGAATATTGGGAAATCCATAACACTTTATTGTGCTCAAGAAAAACCTGTGCATACGTTAAAAGCAGTTGTTTAACCAGAACAAGGTGATACTGAGTGGTTTAAAATCAGGAAAGATGTGTGCCAGAGTTGTATATTTTCACCATACTTATTCAATTTGTATTATTCAATTTGTATGCTGAGCAAATAATACCCCAAACTGGGCTATTTGAAGAAGAATGTGGCATCAAGATTGGAGGAAGACTTGTTAACCATCTATGGTATGTAGATGATATAATCCTGCTTGTTAAAAGTAAAGAGGACTTCAAACACTTACTGGTGAAAATCAAAGCTTTCAGTGTTGATTACATAAAGAAAACAAAAATCTTTACACCTGGACCAATAAGCAACATCATGACACATAGAGAAAAGTTGAAATTGTCATTTTATTTGGATCCATATTCAGTGCCCATGGAAGCAGCTGTCAGGAAATCAAATTCATTACACTGAGCAAATTTGCTGTAAAAGACCTCTTTGAAGGGCTAAAAAGCAAAGATGTCACTCTGAGGATTAACATGTCCCTGACCATTTTTAGTTGCATGTAAAAGATGGGCAATGAATAAGAAATCTGAAGAGGAATTACTCCCTTTGAACTATGATAATAGCAAAGAAGACTGATAAAACATGGACTACTAGAAGAGCAAGCCAATCTATGTTGGAAGAAGTATAGCCAGAATGCTACTTAGAAGCAAAGATGGTGAGACTTTGTGCCTGGTAAAGTAGAGGGTTAGAGAAGAAGAGGAAGATGATCAACTGTGACAGACTGACACAATGACTAGGACAATGGACTGAAAAGAATATGGTGAAAATGGCACTTGACCAGGCATTTTGTTCTTATGAGTTGGAACTGACTCAATGTCACTGAGATACTTAAGGTTTTGTGTCAACTTCACTGGGCCAGTATTCTCAGTGGATTAGAGATTAAGACAAAGTAATCTCTCATGATGCAATCTAATATAATGTAATCACTTCCATGATGAGATCTGCTATGATCAGCCAGTCAATTTATAAGAAGTTGGCGTGCTTTCAACATATTAGGCACTCAGACCAAGCTTGCTTTATTTTTGCTGAATCTGGATCCTGCCTCTGGCTAGTCGTCTGACCTCTGTTTCTTTGGAATCAAGCCAGGGCCTGTTGTGCTGCCTGCTGATCCTGGGATCTTCAGCATCGTTTTTTCTTACATTTGCATCTGCTTCTAGAAACCGGACATCTGACCTGTCAATCTTGGGTTCATACATTCCTATAGTTAGCTCTATGAGTCAGAAAAAGTCTGCAGTCTGACAAATGATCCACGAACTTGGTACTTGCCCACATTTACAACTATTTTAGCCATTTCCTTGATAGGAACCTCTCTATATAGGCATATATAAGCTTTACTGGTTTTGCCTCTGTACAGAACCCAACCTAACACAGGAACCTAAAGATGAAAACAGCATACTGTTTAATATGGAACCCAGAAGCCATATGTGGTTATTGAGTACTTGAATTGTAGCCAATCTGAGTGGAGTTACTCTGTATATTAGCTTTCAAAGATATATAAAACATAATTTTAAAAACATTGATTACTGTTAAATAATAATCGTTGGCTATACTATATTAAATAATATATATTTTAAAATATCTGCTTATTTTTCCTTGTGTATATTGAGCTTGTAGGAATTAAAACCTTGATCACAAAGAAGTACTCTGCATTGAAAGCACTCAGCAACAACACCACTTCTTCCAGTCCCAGATGCTGACGGACCACCCCATCAATCATCCTCACAGTCAGTCACCCATCAGTGTGTCATCGTGTCATCGAAGCATCAGAGATGTGTTTTGGCAGTCTCACTGCAGGGTACACGTAATCAGCAGAGACACCACACTTAACCGTGATTGATGTCAGTCTTTTGACAATTTCTTCTGCCAGACCCTTCCATCATTCAGTGGTGATGTTTTCCTGAGTGCTAAATAATTTCTCTGAATTATCACAGCCACTTTATGGAGTGACTTGCAGAGATGCCTTTTGTCACAGCTGTATTTGGAAGTGCTTTTTCTCCCCCATCCCTCTTTTTAACCTCTCATGCTTTTATTCCCATGTTTCTGTCATTTTGTTCATTCACCTCAACAGTTTTTTATTGGTGTTTTGTTGTTGTTGTTGTTGTTGTTGTTGTTGAGGTAAATAAAAAGGATATTATAATAGCCTAGTTGGGCTGAAGTCTGAAATCC
This sequence comes from Chrysochloris asiatica, assembly GCF_000296735.1. NCBI lineage: Eukaryota > Metazoa > Chordata > Mammalia > Afrosoricida > Chrysochloridae > Chrysochloris > Chrysochloris asiatica. The sequence goes on along the minus strand of NW_006408532.1, from coordinate 22,480,922 downwards.
ATTTCCAATTCTTCATTTGGCTAGCAGCATGACCTTGAAAATACAATTATTACTGTGCCTTTGTATTTCTCTTCTAGTAGGTGTTACGATTTTTAATAATTTGATATTTCAGACAGATTCATATGAGGAGATTACTTCCTTCCCTTATGATCTGGCATTGTACCCAGGAATGCTGAAATTGATGTTGAATATAGAATTTTTCAAGACATGGACTTGTATGGGATGAACTCATTCCTCCATTTCTTTTCTCTTTTTCTTCTAAAGGCCCAGTTCTAAACCCAGATGCATAACTGTTATATAACCATTAATGGATGAAAAATTCAAATAACCCCATATGTCTCTATCACAAGATGATATCCAGAGACATGCCAAATATCTAGTTGATCATCTTTATTGAAAAATAAATCATATTTTCATGAATGATATCCACACAGTCACTGAAAAATAGGTATAGCTATGTGCAAATTAATATAACATATTCTCAAATATGGGGTCTTGGTATGGAACTGAGGATAAGAACTGACTGCTAACCATGAGATCGGAGGTTCAAACCTACTAGCTATTCCTAGGAAACCCTACATAGGGTTTCTATGAGTCAGAATTGACTCGATGATACTTAGCAACAACAACAACATTCTCAAACATAAAAGGTTATTTTCTCACATCTTTCCTCTCCAACCCGGTATGCCTTTCTTGAAATGGAAAATATCCTAAATTATTGTTTCTTCCAAATATCCAATAAGAGATATTTTTGCTCTTAATACTATCCTATTAAGAGTACAGTAGCTCTATGAAAAAAGCACTGACTGAAAACCACAAAGTCCGTGTTTCGAGCCCACCAGCATCTCTGAGGGAGAAAAATGAAACTTTTTGCTCCTGTAAAGATTCATAGCCTGAGTCAGAAGGGACTCCACGACTCTTAACAACTACAATAATATCCTCCTATGACTCGAAGGCACTTGACAACAACAACAACATGTACTTCAAAAGGAGCTCTGGTAGTGTAGTGGTTATGAATCAGGCTGCTAACCTCAAGGTCGGCAGTTCAAAACTACCAGTTGTTCCATAGGAGAAAGATGAGGCTTTTTGCTCCTGTGAAGATTTACAGCCTCGGAAACCCTGTGCAGGGTCGCTATGAGTCAGAAGTGTCTCCACGGTACTTAACAACAACAAAAACAACATGTATTCCAATGAATAAAATAATTAAACAAATACAAATTCTCAGGAAAGCATGAACCTGGCCATTTACTTATTTGAAAGAATAAAGAAATTAACAAGAAAAGTAAAAAGTCATCTTATTCTTCTCTTGTTACATATTTTTCTTTAGAAATTAATCTTAAGGATGTGGCCAAAATGGCAGATTAGGTATGCACACTATCCAGACTTTGTACATCAAAGACACAGGATATACAAAGATAAAAAGGATATGGATAATAATCCTGGAACCCAGAACTTCAAAGAATAAGATAAAGAAGTAGCTCAAATACCATATAGAGGAAGAAACAGAATGAAAAGGGTAAACAATGAGCAGAAGTGGTTTACCAATGAATCAGGCACAGGGTGGCCATTTTGAATTACTGCAAGCAATGTTTTTCCATCAGGGCAGAACCAGATAACAGGGTTGTGCTTGCCAAGAACCACACTGGCAACCACATTAGGGGCCAGAGACTAGAGAGGTATGATCTGTCTTCTCTCTCCAATACAACCTACCGGTTCACCAGAGATTTGGCCTCCCCCACCTCATCCACATGGCAGTTGGTCAAACCTACCCCTACTGTCACTTCGAATGATAATATAGGCATTTAAGGAGTTCAATATGCAATCAAGAAGCTCATTTAAGAACTCAAAGTTGGCTAGACCCCCAGAAAAAAATTACCAAGATACGTCACAATAAAATCCCAAAACCAAAGACAAAGGAAGAATTCTGAAAGCAGCTTAGGAAAACATGCAGCCAGAAAAGTCACTATGATGATATATATAAAACCATGAAAACAAAACAATTGCTAACCAAGACTTATATCTCAAGCAAAATTGTCCCTCAAATATGATGACAAAATTAGGACATTTCCATATACACAAAAATTAGGAGAATTTGTAAAAACCAGACTAACTTTAAAAGAAATACTAAAGGGCATCCTTCAGACAGAGAACCAGTAGTGGCAAACAACAGCTTGAAATTAAGACACTTAACAATATTACACAGCAATCAACCCAAATTTGTTGTTTTTGTCAAGTGTCATCCATTTGGTTCTGACTCATAGAGACCTTGTATAGGGTTTCTGAGAAGCAGCTAGTGGGTTTGAACTGCTGACTTTGTGGTTGGCAGTTCAATGCTGATTTACAATGCCACACAAACCTACTATACTGAAAATAAGGAAACAGAGACCCCAATTTGTTAACAATGGCAACTATAAAATAAGAGGGACTAAAGGGTGTGGTTACAGAACTTTCAAATGGAGAGGAAGTCAATATGGTGTTGCTGTCGTTAGGTGCCAGTAACTCAGTTCTGACTCATAATGACCCAATGTCAGCATCCTCCCAATTGTTGTCACGTTTCATCCTGTTGTTGTAGTTACTGTGTCATCCCATGTCATTAAGGGTCTTCTTATTTTTCGCTGACCCTCTACTTTACCAACTATGATGTATTTTTCTAGGGAATTGTTGTTAAGTGCTGTCTACGTGGTTCCAACTCATAATGACCCTGTATAGAGTTTCCAAAGAGCAGTCGGTGGGTTTGAACCACCAACCTTGTGGTTAGCAGTTCAGTGTGTGTCTTATGGTGCCACACTAGGATTAACATGTCCAAAGTACATGAGATGATGTCTCATCATGTTCACTTCTAAGGAGATATCTGGCTGTACTTCTTCCAAAACAGAGCTGTTTGTTCTTCTAGCAGTCCATGTACTTTCAATATTCTTCATCAACACTAAAATTCAAATGCATCAATTATATCCAGTTTTCTTTGTTCAGCATCCAGCTTTCAGAAAAGATTTAAAATACCATGGTTTGGGTCAGGCATCTTAGTTTTAATTGACATCTTTGCTCTTTAGCTCTTTAAGGCGTTCTTTGGTAGCAGATTTCCCCAGTGCAACACATTATTAGATTTCTTGACTGCTGCTTCCATAAGCATTGATTGTGGATCCAAGTAAATGAAATCTTTCACAACTTCATTATTTTCTCCATTTATCATGATGTTGTCTATTGGTCCAGTTGTTAAGATTTTTGTTTCCTTTACATGATTTATAATCCTGGTGTCGCATTGCAGGTTAATGGCTGCACTGCAAGGTCGGTTTGAACTGCAAGGTCAGTCATTCAAGCTTATCAGTCACTCCTTGGAAATTCTATACAGAGTCACTATGAGTTGTAACCAACATGATGACACTTAATAACAATAACAATCCACACTGAAGTCTTTGATTTTCATCAGAATGCATTTTACATTGTCTTCGCTTCCAGCTATGTTGTATCATCTACATATCATCTTGATGCCAGATTTTTCTTCACATGATTAAAATCTCTGATTACTTGCTCAGCATACAGATTGAATAAGTATGGTGAAAGCATATAACCCTTGCACACACCTTTCCTGATTTAAATTATTCAGTATCCCCTTGTTCTGTTTTAATGAGATGCCTCATGAGCACAACTAATTGTTCTGGAATACTCATTCTTTGCAATGTTACCTATTGTTTGTCATGCTCTATACAGTCTAAAGCCTTTGTATAGTCAATAAAGCGTAAGTAATCTTGAGGACTAAGGTGCACCTAACCCAAGTCATGGTCTTTTCAATAACCTCATGTGCATGCGAAAGCTGGACAGTGAATAAAGAAGACCGTAGAAGAATTGATGCATTTGAGTTATGGTGTTGGAGGAGAACATTGGAAGTGCCATGGGCTGCCAAAAGAACAAACAGATCTGTGTTGGAAGAAGTGTATCCGGAGTGCTCCTTGGAGGCCAGGATGGCCAAACTTTGTCTCTCATACTTCTGTCATATTGTCAGGAGAGACCAGTTGCTGGAGAAGGATATAATTTTTGGTAAGGTGGAGGGTCAGAGAAAAAGAGGGAGACCCCCAGAATGATGGATTGGCAAAATGGCAGCATCAATGGGCTCAAGTGTGGCAACAATTGTGAGATTGGCCCAGGACTGGTCAGTGTTTTGTTCTGTTGTACATGAGGTTTTTATGAGTCAGTACTGACTCGAAGTCACCTAATAACAACAACAACATATATCTTTCTGGTATTCTCAGCTTTTAACCAAGATCCATCTGACATCAGCAATGATATCCCTACTTTCACATCCTCTTCTGAATCCTGCTTGACTTTTTGGCAGTTCCCTGTTGATGTACTGGTGCAACTGTTGTTGTTTTTTTTAAATCATATTCAACAAACTTTTACTTTCATGTGATATTTATGATATGGGTCGATGAATTCCACATTCCTTTGGGTCACCTCTCTTTGGAATGGCCACAAGTATGAATCTCTTCCAATTGATTGACCATGTAGCTGCCTTCCAAATTTTTTTGGCATAGATGAGTGAGCACTTCCAGTGCATCAGTTTTTGGAAGGGTTTTGATTTGTATTCCATCAATTCTTGGAGCCTTGTTTTTTGCCAGTGTCTTCAATGCAGCTGGGACTTTTCCCTTACATACCATTGGCACTTGATTGTATGCTGTCTCTTGAAATGGTTGAACATCAATTTAAGTCAATTTGAACATCAATGGAGTCATTCCATTTGATTCATGTGTACTCCATCTGGTGAGGCCCATGTGTATCATTACCTATTGTTTAAAAAGGTATTTAAAGTGAATAAGTCATCGGTCTTGCAAAATTCTATACCTTCAGTATTTAAGGTTGAGACTTTGATTTTTGCTTCAGTTTTTTTTCAACTTGATAAAATCGCTGAGGGTGTTTACTTGCTCTAGGTCTTTGCACATTTCATTATAATACTTTGTCTTATTGAACTGCTCTTTGAAATATTCTGTTCAGCATTTTTACTTCCTTATTTCTTTCAGTCACTTTAGCTTCTCCTACACATAAAAGCACGTTTCAGAGTATCTTCTGACATTTATTTTGGTCTTTTCTTTTTTTCCTGTCCTTTTAATGACCTTTTGCTTTCTTTCTATAAGATGTTCTTGATGTCATTTGACAGCTCTTTTGGTCTTTGGTTATTAGTGTTTAATGCATCAAATCTACTCTTGAAATGATCTCTAAATCAGGTGGAATATATTCAAGGTCATATTTTGGCTTTCTTGGGCTTTTTAAAAACTTCCTTCAGCTTCATCCTGAACTTGCATATGAGCAATTGTTATTTTGTTCCATAGTCTGCCCTGGCCTTGTTCTGGCTGATGATATTGACCTTTTCCACCATCTCTTCCCACAGAGGTAATCAATTTGATTCCTGTATATTCCATCAGGTGAAGTCCTTGTGTATAGTTGCCTCTTATGTTGTTTTAAAAAGGTGTTTGCAATGAACAAGTTATTGGTCTAGCAAAATTTTATTATGCAATCTCTAGAATCATTTGTCACCAAGGCCATACTGATTCTTCTTCTTTGTTTCCAATCTTTGCATTCCAATCACCAGTAATTATCAACATATCTTGATTGCATGTTTGATCAATTTCAGATTGAAGTAGTTGGTAGACTTCTTCAATTTCATCACCACTTGATTAGTGGTTAGTGCATCTATTTGAATAATAGCATTATTATTACTGATCAGTGTTATTACTGATCTTCCTTGTGGTGGTTGTGTGATGTTGAGTTGGTTCTGACTCACAGACACTCATAGCTGGCCTACAGTTTAGGTAGTTGCTTTCATGATAGGGTTTCTGAGGCTGTAACTCTTTACAGGAGCAGAAAGCCTCATTTTTCCTCATGTAATACCTGGTGGTTTCAAACTTCAAACCTTCCGGTTAGTATCCCAATGTATATCCAACGATGTCGCCATGTCTCCTTGTAGGTGTATGAATATTATCCTATCACAGATAGCATTGTATTTTAAGAAAAATCCTGAAATGTTCTTTTTGATGATGAATGCAACACCATTCCTCTTGAATTTTTCATTTTCAGCATAGTAAATCATATGACTGTCAGATTCAAAATGACCAATACCAGTCCATTTCTGCTCACTAATGCCTAGGATATTGATATTAATGCATTCCACTTCATTTGTGACAACATCACAATCTTCTCGATTCATACTTTGTAATTTTATATTCTTATTAATGGATATTTGCAGCTGCTGCTCCTCATTTTGAGTTGTGTTCCATCAGCAAGTGAAGGTTCTGGAAGCTTACTCTATTCATGTCATTATGGTCAACTCTACTTTGAAGATGTAGCTTTTCCCAAATTGCATTTTGAGTGCATCCCAAGCTGAGGAGCTCATCTTGCATCACTGTATCTGGCAATGTTCGGCTGCTATTCATAATGTTTTCATCTTTTGGTAGCATATCTGATGATGTTCTATTCTACTCGTAAGGTTTTCCATGGCCTCTCTTTCTTCTTACTCTATCTGAGGTGGAAGCTTAACTGAAACTGTCTGCCATGGGTAATCCTGCTGGTTCTTAAAATGCTATTGGTATAGCTTCCAGCATCACAGCAACACAGAAGCCACCACAGTATAACAAACTGACAAACAACTGGTGTTTTTTAAAAAATTACATAACACATAAAATTTCCATTTTTTAAACAAAAAAAGTGAGAAATGCCAGTTATCAGGAATGTTTGATTCATACACAAGAAATGAAAAGACAGATGTCAGATTTAACAAGGATTTCAAAGCAGATATTATGAATGTGTTTTTTTTTTTTTTTATGTTCAAAGAACATCAAGGAAATGGTATATTAAAAAGTAAATCAAGATGTGGTGACAATGTCTCATCAAATAGAACACCTACAAAGACTGACAAATTATGAAGAATAGAAAATTCATGTCCTATATAAGTGTAGAAGCCTTGGTGTAAACTATTGTCTAAGCACTGGAATGCTAACCACAAGGTCAGCAGTTCAAACCTAACAGCCACTCTTTGGAAATGCTATACAGATTTGTTATAGGTTAGAACCGATTTGATAGCACTTAACAACATATTGTAGCAATTTTTGATAATGATTGCCCTTCCCCCTTTTAGGGCTTATTTTCCTTGGTATATGCTTTTTTCTTTTTTTTTTTTTCGTGATTTGGTTGGACTTTAGTGGATAGTAGAGAGTCTCTTCCTTTCACAGTGTGAAGACTATGATGTTGCTCTTCAGAGGACACAGCCTTGAGCATGTGTTCAGACAACCTAAGAAGAGAAATTGTTTTAGGACTTTTATTTTACTGCTTTCTTTGATCATTACTGTCTCTGATCCCACTGTTGAGCTATCTGCCTGTGTTGTTATCACACCCAGCTAACTGGCTTCTGCAATCTTCAGCAGATTGTTCTATTGTTTATGCTATGGGCACAAATTGCTCCACAGTCTTACCTAATTACATTCAGCCAGCACCTTCTCAAGGGTAATTTTTGGGGCCAGTCTTTGAGTTTTCCTCTGAAGGCTTGTCTTAGTTGTCTTCTTCTCAAGTTCTTTCTGGTAAACTAGCTGGCCTACAGTTTGTTGTTGTTAAGTGCTGTTGAGTCGATTCTGACCCATAGCGACCCTGTATAGGGTTTCCAAGGAGCAGCTGGTGGGCTTGAACCACCGACCTTGCAGATCAAATGACTTTTCACTCTGACGCATTAACCCACAGTGCCACACCAGACCTGCAATTTCAATAGTTGCTTTCATAGAGCTAGTAGCTTCGTTTCTGTTGTTTGCTATCAAAATCCCCATTGTTCTGCAGAGGGCTTTAGGCTTGAATTTACCCAGATTCGGTTTCAAACAAAGTTGGTTCTTTGGAGTGAGCTAAAGAAATCTCTGTTCTTATGGATTGCCTCTCTCCATGCAGAAAACCCAAAGAGCCAGTGGAAAGGAATAAAGCCTGCTTTACAGTGAAAACTCTAGGGGGTGGCCCTGGAATTTTAGAATTTGTAACTTGTCACTTTGGGCATAGAGCGCCTGCCCTGTGAGTGAGGTGGCCTCTTATGTCTGAGGTAGAACTTCTGGCTCAGTGTGGGAGCTGGGTGGTGAAAAGGAGCCTGGACCTCTTAGTCATGGTTGCCAGGAGTTTCGTCTCTGCAATTTGAGCTGGAGGAGATGTAAAAAGCTGGCTGCCTGCTCCTCATGGTGAGATAGTATATTCATTGATTGATGATGAGAGACACAGCCCTCACAGAGTGGCGCTTCTCTGATCTAAACTGGGACATGGGAGAGTGGAAATTGTGGTTTAACTGCCACAAACTTTTTGCAGTTTTTACCAAAACCCAGCCGAATTTCTTGTATGGTTCATAATTTGCTGTGTGCATTTACAATAATTTTCGGAGACTTAAAACAATTTTTTTTAAAAATAGTTTTTAACTCATCATGGTTTCAGTGAGAAATAGGTTTGCAGAACACGTCACACCACCATTTGACAGGTGCAAAATTTTCATTGTCTTTTGCTTCTTTTCATTTTACATCTTAAAATGCAAAACCTATCCTTAGCTCACAAGACAGTATAAAACGGGTGACGGACCTGGATCTATGGGCTGGAGTTTGCCTATCTCCGTTCTATAGTAATTATGCTGATTTCCATGTCATTTGTAAAATCTAACTAAAAAATGAACAGTCATACTTTACATTTGGGCTATTCCATGTAGTTTTCTGCTGTTCTACAGGTGAAGGACTTCATTCACTTGGGTGATACAGCCTCACTGTTATACTCAGCGTTACCGAGCTCTGAGCTTTAGCTGCACCTTACTACTCCGGGTATTTATCACTTGATGTTGGGAAAGGTTAAAAACAACAACAACAACAACAAAGAAGGAGTACTAATGTGGAGTCCTGGTGTGGCGCTGTGGGCTAATGCATCAGACTGCAAAGTCATTTGAACTGCAAGGTTGGTGATTCCAGCTCACCAGCTTCTCTTTGGAAATCCTATACAGAGCCATTATGGGTTGGAATCGACTTGACAGCACTTAACAACACCAACAACAATGTGGCACTGTAGGATAAGCACTGGATTGCAAAGTTAGTTTGAACCGCAAGATTGGCAGTTCAAACTCCTCAGAAATGGTGTACCAGGTTGCTGCGAATTGGAACTGTCCCAATAACACTTAACAAAAATAAAGGGTAAAAAATAATAATTCCTTGCCTGTCAACCCAGCATATACTTGTTGTTCCTTTTCTGTCTCTTTAACACTGCTGATCTAGCTCACTGCCTATAAACTCAGCAGAGATTTAGTCCACAAGACATGACCATTAGAGACTCTCAAATCATTTCCTTCTGGATTCGTGGTCCCTGAGAATTTAGATATCAACTGGAGCTATTACACTATTGTCCAGTGATGCTAGCATTTCCTTTTGCCATCAGGTGGAGGTTTGGCTTTATGCAAGTCTCAGACCCCAGGGATCATGCATCGTCTGTGGATCCCAGTTCTGGAAGGCATAAGGAAGGAAGGATCTGTCTTCTTATAGTTCTTGAGAACAGTACTTTGAGAGGAGACTTGTGGCTGATTCATCTCCTGTCCACATCACCACTTCACATCTTCTCTGCACTCTTTCCATTGCTCTGGAGGAGGTCATCAGGCCCAATTGTCCAGAAGGCATGGCACCATGCAATAACATGCCAGTATCCCATTTTTGAAGGAATGATTCAACTTTACAACCAGTTACCTGTGAGAACCTCCCTCACACTTTTAAGAAGCAGAGACCAGTTTTGAGAATTGTCTCATGAAAGCAAGAAGAAAGGAAATTCTTTGCTTTTACCTTCCTGGTCATTCTAGCATATTGACTAGATCTTGGCTATAGATGGGGTGAAGTGTTTGTTTTGCCAAAATGGCATCTTTCAGTAAGCTCTGTGGAGTGTTACCTCATTCCCAAAACTTGAGGGATTCTGAAATTATCATAGGGGTACTCAGTCCCCTTTGCTTGGTCTTAGTTATATTTTAAAAAACAAACAAACAAAACTGAAAATCCAAGGACAATCCTCCTCATTCTATACATCACATCAATGTACAAAATTACTAGGATAATTCTGATAATTTAGTAATAGATTTTCAGGAAGTTTATTGAAGATTGGTTATAAGACATGTAAAAAGAAGTAGTCTTTATTGTGTGGTTAATCATTTAAAGAAATAACGGACTCCTGGTATGGCGCTGTAAGATCAGCACTTGACTGTGAACCACAAAGTTGGCAGTTCAAACCCACCAGCTGCTTCTTGGAAACCCTACACAGGTTGTTATGAGTTGAAACTGACTCCATGACACAACAACAATAATGATCATTAAAATAACAAGCTAGAATGTTACAAGGTTGCAGATCATTGTCCTCTCCTCTGCCATGGATCCCTTCTTACTTTGCTGCCAATTGTCTCGTGGATTTCTAAGATCGAAATTCTTTGAACAGTCATCACAATATTGCCTGGAAAAGAAGTTGTTGAGGAATGGCACTGGGAGGTAGGGGGAAGTTCTTTTCTTTCTTTTTTTAACCAACGTGTGTTAAATAAAATAGCACCAACCAACCCATCACTATCTAGTGGGTTCTGACTCATTGTTGTTGTTGTTAGGTGCCATCAAGTTGGTACTGACCCATAGCGACCCTATGCACAGCAGAATGAAACACTGCCCGATCCTGGCCCAACCTCACTACTGTTGCCACTCTTGAGTCCATCGATTCTGCCACTTGGCCAATCCATCTCGTTGGGGGTGTTCCTCTTTTTCTCTGACCCTCCACCTTACCAAACATGATATCCTTCTCCCAGCAACTGGTCCCTCCTGACAATATGTCCAAAGTATGAGAGACTGAGTTTGGCCATCTTGGCCTCTAAGGAGCACTCTGGCTGCCCTTCTTACAAAACAGATCTATTGGTTCTTTTGGCAGCCCATGGCAATTTCAATATTCTCCTCCAACACCATAATTCAAATACATCAATTCTTCTATGGTCTTCCTTATTCACTGTTCAGCTTTTGCATGCATATGAGGTTATTGAAAATACCATGGCTTGGGTCAGGCGCACCTTAGTCCTCAAGCTGATTTCTTTGCGCTTCAACACTTTAAAATAGGTCTTGTGCAGCAGATTTGCCTAATGCAATATGTCATTTGATTTCTTGACTGCTGCTTCCGTGAGTGTTGATAGTTGATGCAAGAAGAATGAATTCCTTGACAACTTCAATCTTTTCTCCATTGATAAGAATGTTGTTTATTGGTCCAGTGGTAATGATTTTTGTTTTCTTTACATTGAGATATAATCCATACCGAAGGTTGTGCTCTTTGATCTTCATCAGTAAATGTTTTAAGCTCTGGTAGCGTAGTGGTTACGAATCGGGCTGCAAACCGCAAGGTCAGCAGTTCGAAACTATCAGCTGTTCCATGGGAGAAAGATGAGGCTTTCTGCTCCTGTAAAGATTTACAGCCTCGGAAACCCTGTACAGGGTCGCTATGAGTCGGAACCAACTCCACGGCACACAGCAGCAGCAGCAGTATGCCGAAGCACTTCTGACTCATAGCAACCAGGTAAATGGACTAGAATTATCCCATAAGGGTTTCCAATTATTAATTGGTACTTCAAAAAGTTACAAGTTGGATAAACCAATAATCAAGTAATCAGTACCAGGTGCTTCAGTGCAATGAGCTGTAGCCATGTTGTAATACTGTTGCAGGAAATGATGGCTACGCATGTTATTGTTGTTAAGTGGTGTTGAGTTGGTTCCAACTGATAGAGATCTTGTATAAGGTTTTCAAGGAGTTGCTGGTGGGTTTGAACTTTCAAACTCATGGTTAACATTCCAGTGCTGATCTTACTGTGCCTCAGCAAGACTGTACAGCAAAGCATGTTGTTATTGTTGCTAAGTGCCTTTGAGTCAGTTCTGATTTATAACGATCCTGTATAAGGTTTGCAAGAAATAGTTGGTGGGTTTGAACTGCCAATCTTTTGGTTACCAGTCCAATGCTTATCCTACAGTGTTACACCAGAACTCTGCAGCTAAGCATTGATGCAACTAATTCTACACATGTTTACTCTGACAATTGAGGTTCTGTGTCAACTTGACTGGGCCAGCATTCTCAATGGTTTGGCAGTTGAGATATAGTTACCTCCCGTGATGTGATTTGAAGTGATAAAACCAATTGGAGGATTAAGGTTGGTTTGGAATATCATTGCTGACACATGCAACTTTAATATATGATTCTTGTTGGCTGTTAGCAATCAAAAGTTTTGTGTCTTTATGCTTCCACCACCAATATGAGATGAGAATATGTCTTTGAATTTGTCACTTTTGGATTCGAACCTCTATCTTCTGTGAGTTACTGTTTCAATAAGATCACACGCACACAAACACACGTTCCAAAACCAAATAATTTTCAAATAAAGTACAATGTTAATTTACATTTTTGAAAAAAAAAAAAATCCTACAGGAAGTATACCTAAAAATTAAACTTTACCACAAGGAAGATAAATTTATATTTTAATAGTATTACTTTGATGCTATGCTTTTAAAGAAAAATTTATTTTTTAATTTTCATTTATAAAAGTTTATAGAAATGGATTTGTGGAAAGGACTATTTGTCCCAAAGGACAAATCCAAGCCCCCAACTTGTCATCACACTTGAAAGCTTGAGATTATAACTTTTTCCACTAAGGTTTTAAAGCTCCAATTCATTTTTGAAAGTTTTAAAAATGTCTTTCTTCTTAGAAGGTTTTGTAAGAAAGAAGTTTCCTGAACGTAAGAATACTGGGTCTTAAGATGTAGGTGGAATTTCTGGGCAGTGTAAATAGTAAGTATGTCTGGTTAGTAATGGAAAGGTTGGAGGTTTCAGTTCACCCAGAGACTCCTAGTTAGAAAGGTTTGGTGATCCACCACTGAAAAACAGTCAGTGAAAATCCACAGCAATGGATTATATATATATATACATATAAAACAAATGATATATATATAATGCAAATGATAAGACATCCATTGTCTCCTCCAACAGCAAGCTTCAATGAATTAAGTTTCCACCCACAGACTGGAGGAAAATCCTCCCAGCTAGCGTCAGATTCTTCTGTTTACTTCTACCTTCAGACTCAGGGGCAATAACCAGCTTAGAATGACCCAAGCCCTTGCTACTAAATTTATTAAAACAATAATGGCTAATCCTGTGAATTAAGCTTGCATGAAAAAATGACGTTTAGTCCATGCAGTATTTCTCTAGCCATAACACAATCACTTTACAAATAATTTAATAAAATGTGAACGACTCAGAGGTATTAATGAAATGAGTCCAGGCTCATTTTTGTTTTGTTTTGTTTTTGTTTTTAATATTTAGCTCAGCAGTAAGCTCTGAGTTTGACAACCTTGAACTGCACAGTTCTCGAGGGAGCACAATGCCTGAGTGAACCTCCCAAAGTGCCTTGCTAACCCTCAAGGTGAGACTCAAGCCCAGGAGAATAGAGTCTGATTATTCCACATCTGGACACTCATGAAATTCTTTGTCAAATTCTTGATCTCCAGGGACTACCTTACAAAAGGAAAAACTAATTTACCATAAAATATTTAATATCTCAAGTAAGGCAACAGAGATCACCTCTTTTTAAATCACATTGCAAGCTGGAGATACCTTTCACTGTGAGAAGTACTAACTTTGAACCACAGAATATGATGGTGATAGTGTGTCATCCAGTCAGTTCTGACTCATAGCAACCCTGTATAGGGTTTCTGAGGCTGTAAATCTTTATAGGAGCAGAATGCCTCATTTTCTCCCTCAGAGCAACTGGTAGGTTTGAACTGCTGACCTTGTGGTTAGTAGCCCAACTCTTAACCACTATGCTACCAGGGCTCCTTATCGATTATAGACAATTTATAAATTTATCATATGGAAATAAAGGAATTTATCCTTTTTATTTGTAAGTAAACATCTAGTAAGTGTCTACTTCTTAGGCACTGGACAAGGCACGGGAGAGGCAGTGGGAAAGAGGTTTGCTCTCTGATGGCAGTAGTTTACATGTTAATATAATAGAGGAAATAAGCATGTGGTTTCCTCTAATACCAGGCAGATGAAACAAATGCCAAATAAAACTACAAAGAGCAAAGTTCTATGGGTACCCAGCAGTAATAATGATAATGCTTTCTTGACTGGGGATAATCATAAAAATATTGATAATGTAACTGATATGTGTTTTAAACATAGGCACTGTGCTAAATGAATACAGCCATTGTAGTACTGAGTCTTCACAACCCTCTATGTGAAACACATTATTATGATGTCCATTTCACAGATTTGGGAACTGAAGCACACCGAGGAAGACATAACTGAAGAGATCTGGAGCAGGTAGAAAGACATCACAAAGGAAGGCCATCTAAGCCATACATTAAGAGAATGGAGTTCTTGAACTTGACCACTAACCTGAGCCCTTATATGGGGCTGGACTGCCAAGCGGCAAGATTGGCGGTTCAAATCCATCATCCACTCTGGGAAACCCTCTACAGGGTCCCTATGAGTTGGAACCGACTTGATGACATACAACAGCAACAACTAATTTGAAAGTTGGCAGTTTGAATCATTGAAGGAAGCCTTGGCAATCTGGTTCTGTAAAGTTTACAACCAAGAAAGTCTATGGAGCAGATCCAATCTATAACACATGGGCTTGGCAGAAGTTGGAATTACCTGGATGGAATTACTTTTGGGTTTGGTTAGGAGGTTGAATGGGATTTAGATAGATAGAGGAAGAAGAGGGGAGAGAAGGAAAACAAGCTGATCAAGGAAATAGTACAAGATACAAAGAACAAAGGAACCCTGAGTAATATTAAAGAAACAGTCATGTTGAGAAGTAAAAGAAGAATGGAGGAAGAGTGTTAAAAATTATATTCAGTACTTAAACATTCATAACAGCCTCACTTCCGGAGCAAGCCCTTACAAACACAATGCAGTAAGAGGAGGTAAGTGAATGGATTTCTCAGGCTTAGCCATGCTAAAGCCACTTTCACGTTGCTGGGCTACGTTAATTGATAGTTGCTTCTTGCCCATGCCGAAAGCACTTTTATAATTATTTTTGATCCTTTAACCTGTTTCATAATTCTTTTCCCTTTTCCTGTAAACAGAAAGGAAATGCAATCATAGCTGAACAATAGGCTAGATACCAAACAAAAGCTTGAAATGGGAAAGAAGAAGAAATAGAAATCTATCTTGTCAGCACATCAGCAAAATTGAATGCAAGTTTCCATATAGAGACAGGTAGAAAATTTGGAGGGTAAATGAAAGACATAAGCATCATCAGCAGGGATTGGAGAGGTAAACGAACCTCTTGCGAATCCCTACTTTGTGCCGGTACTTTACCTACATTATTGCTCCTAACTCTGCCAGCAAGGCACCATTATACCTATTTTATAAATGAGATAACTGATACTTAAGGACATGAAGTACTTGTCTGAAGTCACTACACTTAGCCACGACATTCAAGTTTAAAAAATTTGTCTGGCTCCAAATCCTGTCATCTTACCAGTATGATGTGTTGCATCTGTACGAACTGACAGCCATTGGGGTTCTTGTTATAGTCTTTAAATATACATTAAAACCTGTGAAAACTGGAACCTGTCTAAAGCAGAAACGTGTAAGAGAACAAAAACACAAGTATATTCCACTAAAAGTAGTGATAAGAAAGTGTCAACATTGAACCCTGTCAAAGGCAGAAAACTTGTGAGAGCCCTAAAAACAAGCCAGTCCCAGTGAATAGCAGCTCTCACAGGTTTTACTATATGTGTGTATATAATTTGGTGTCCTGTTGTGACACCGTAGGATCACCACTGGACTGTGAACCACAAGGTGGGCAGTTCAAACCCACCAGCTGCTCCTCAGAAACCCTATACAGTGTCAAAATGAGTCGGAACCAACTCGAGGTGCTTAAAAACAACACTCAACAATTAGAGTCCCTGGGTCGTGCAAAATGCCAGAGAACTGAAAGTTTGGCTGATTGAGTTTACCCAAAGACTTTGGAAGAAAGGGCTGGCTATGTATTACTAAAACATCAACCTTATGGAGCACAACTCTTCTCTGATACACTCTGTAACTGTGAGTCAGAAATGACTAGACAGAACTGATTTGGCGATATAGAATATAATATGATATATTTAGTATTTAATGTATTATTCAAAAGCCACAAACGACTATCGAACCAGTTAAGCCTTGTGACCCTGTAGCAAGCTTTCATGTTTTTATGAAATAAAGTCCTGAGGAAAACAGAGATTTAAGATTGGCTATGTTGACCACTCCACATTAGTGTAGCAGATGAAAATACGTATGGAAATAGTTTGCCAAGGCTATTCTAAGAGTTAAATATTTTTAGTACTCTTAGTAGTTTTAGTGAGGAGCTCTGGTAATGCAACTGCTACGTGATAGGCTACAAACAGAAAGGTTCACACGCACCCACTGCCTGCAAGGGGAGAAAAAACCTGGCAATTGCTTCTGCAAAGATTATGGTGTAGAAAATCCTGTTGGGCAGTTCTACTCTGTCACATGGGGCATTAGGAATTGAAATTCACTCAGCCCTAAAAACAACAGTAAGTTTAGGATTTGTAAATACTGTCTTTAGGTTAAAGTGTTGTTGTTGTTGTTGTTAAGTGCCATCGAGTCGGTTCCGACCCATAGCGACCCTGTACAGGGTTTCCGAGGGTGTAAATCTTTATGGGAGTAGAAAGCCTCATCTTTCTCCTGCGGAGTGAGCAACTGTTAGAAAAAACTGGAAAAGTTGTTTGGTAAATGCTGAGCAAAGAAGCAGATCAAAGCCGAAAAGCAGAAAGTTTCCAACTGTTTGCAAGCTGCCTTTAACCACTTGAAACCGGTTACTATGTGAGGGGTCAGTCTATCTGCCGGTTCTAGTGATTTACCAAAATGTTACTTTCAGAAGATAAAGAAAACTGAGTCGTTTAATGGAAAACTTTGCCCTGGTTGTGGCTTATTACTGTTGTTTGATTTAAAATTTCACTTGAAAGCATTTAAAATTGGTTTAACCTCACCACTAGGAAAAAAGCAAGACTGCAATGCAATTGATTCACCTACACAAATAGAAATTATAGACTTGTGCCCTTTATCTAATATTGATCATGATTTAAGTTTGTGAAGCACTGTGTAAATTTCAAAGTGATTTTTTATACATCTTGTTTTTGCATTAGATTTCATCAACATTCATATGGAGTAGATAATGTAGGAAATAGGATTTCTGTTTTATAGTAAGAAAACGTGAGCCTTGAAAACCTTCAGCAATTTGCCTATGATCTCAGAGTTAGGTCACAGTTCATGAGCGATAGCTGCCTTGTCTCCTTGACTCTGAATCCAGGGTTCTTTAGACTCTTCTAGCATATTGTAAAAAGAGTAAAGGAACTACAGTTCTGACATTCCTTTCTTGGTGTATTCTGTAGAAATTGAGGGAGGTGCTGTCTGAGACTCAGACTTATTACTAAGTTCTAGGGAATTCCTTGATTAGCAATTTCAGGCAATTCTATGCACTGGTAAACATCGCAGCTGAGAGCAGTATATTTCACAATAATTTTCTTTGGAAGATCAGGGTCATATTAATTGTTCTTAAGATTTCCCTTAATGTTCCTAGAAATAGTTCGAATAGTTGAGTCAAATGATAAATGATGTCAACTTGTGGTTCCAGGGCAAATAATAGAATATGATACATCCATTAAAATGATGTTTATAAACAATGTTTGTTTTTCTAACCATATAGTATGATGAAAATTACAATAGATGGAGAAACAAATCTACAGAAAAGTATTTCAGGTGAATTGATGAAAAATTTCCCCCATAAAATGATTGTACATATTATTTAGAAATACATCATTGTTTTTAACTAAAGAACCCACCAAGTAAGAGAGAAAAAGCAAAAACAGAAATATAGAAGAGTAAATTCTCCTAGAGCTGCCCTCCAAAGATCCATTTTCACGTTCCAGTTTCGCTGTTGTTGTCAGGGGCTGTTGAGTTGATTTCAACTCATAGCGACACTGTCCAACAGAATGAAACACTGCTCATCCGGCTCCGTTCCTGTGCTTGAACCCATTGTTGAAGCCACAGTGTCAATGTATCTCATCAATGGTCTTTTTCGTTTCTGTTCTTTCTTTTTAAACTTTTTATTGTGAATTGAGTGAAGGTTTACAGAGTAGATCAGCAGTTTTACATTCAACAAATCATAGATTTCATTTTATCTCAATGATTGAAATCCCCTCAATGTAATATCACTGGTCCCACTTCCTCCCTCTGTTTCTTGTTCCCATTCCTCCTGCTTTCTCTTCCCTCCTGGACTTTGTTCTTGTGTGAATGCTGTCCTTTCGATCTCAAATGGTTGACCATTTTATGGTGTGCATACCATACTTCTGTATTCTGTTGGGTCATCTCTCTTTGGAATGGGCACAAATATGGATCTCTTCCAATCAGTTGGCCACATAGTTGTCTTCCAGATTTCTTGGCAGAGATGAGTGAGTGTGCCTCCTGTGCCACCTCACTTTCTTGAAAGATTTCAATTTTTATTCCATCAATTCCTGGTGTCTTGTTTTTTGCCAGTTCCTTCAATGCACCTTGGTCTTCCTCCGTCAGTATCATTGGCTTTTGATCATACGCTACCTCTTGAAATGGTTGAACATTAACCATTTCCTTTTGGTACAGTGACTCTGTGAATTCCTTCCATCTTCTCTTGATGCTTTCTGCATCGTTCAATAATTTTCCCAGAGAATCTTTCAATAACTAAAGTCGAGGCTTGAATTTTTTTCTTC
>NW_006408532.1:22447072-22461721 GCF_000296735.1 Chrysochloris asiatica | reverse complement strand
TGGCAACAGTAGTGAGGTTGGCCCTGGACCGGGCAGTGTTTTGTTCTGTTGTGCATAGGGTTGCTATGAGTTGGTACTGACTCGATGTCACCTAACAACAACAAATGTAATTAGGATCTTGAATATTTATGGACCTTATGTAGTGAAGAGATCAGATTTGTGCTTGAGACTTATCATATTTGCTATTACATGAACAATGGATTGAGGGGTAAGGGAATGTCTAGAGGCAGAATATTTCATTAGGATTTTTTTTTCATAATACCGGTAAGACATAGGTGGTGTAGTAGCAGTGGGGACTGAGAGAAGTAGATATATTCAGTATTCATAGATACAGACATAGAATTAGGTCATATCTTTAGTCAATCTCTTTTGAGATATAAAAGAGATTAAATAAGCAAGCAGAGCTCAGAAAGATCTACTACCACTAAGAAAGAAGAGCTGGAAGTGGAGTGTACCCTTTATACCTAGGGTCCCTGCACTGTGAAGCTCCTAGATCCAAGGAAAGTTTGATGCTAAGACACATGGAGAGCTCCAAGGATTTCTTGGCCTACAGATGCTGAAAGGAGACAAAGACATTTCTCTAGAGCTGGTACTCTGAAGTTAGACTTCTACCCAACCAATCTGTGAGAGGAAAAAGTATTTTTTTTTTTTTAAGCTCTCCACTTGTGGTATTGCTGTCATAGCAGTCCTAGAGAATGAAAACAGTAACTAAGACAAGGGGTCAAAGATATATCCAAGGTAGACTGTTCAGTAGGCAATTTTATATGATCTGGTTCTGAATTTCTGGGTTGGAACTAATCATTTAAGAGGCATCAGTGGAATCCTGTACTGCAACTAAAAAGTGGTAAGGTTCACCTTCTGTGGTGAAATGAGTTTCTTTATGTGGCCCTTTGCTCTGATTCTTTGGAGAAACAGGTTAGGAGATTTCTGCACCCCCTAATATCCTTTGTCCTGGTTCTTTGGAGAAACTACTTAACGAATGTCACAAGTTGTTTTCTACTCTAGAGAATTGTTACTTTTGCCCAGGGAAGGAGCCTGTATCTGTAAGAAAGTGTTACTTTTGCACAAGACCTCAGTCAAGTGACATTTCATAGGCCTGTGATTTTTGCAAAATGATTGACTGGGCCAGTGCTGAAAGCGATTGGTCAATTCATTATGCACATGGTAGCTTAAAACTCTACCCAATGGGATTGAGTGGTTCGTGGTCCACTATGATGATTGGTTGTTTCATGGTCCTACTGGGAGGACCATGTCTTGAAATTGGTAAAGAGTTTGTTTGCATGGGGGCAAAGGAATTGGAAGACCAAGAAATACCTGGAACAGAGTGGCCTGGACTATGGATTTTTCTGAGGGAAAATTCCTAGAAAAAGTTGTAATACAGGTCAAGGGCTGTAACAGTGGAGGTGACAAGGAGTCTGATAGGGATCCAGTGGCAAAGAGCTAGCAGTCAGAAGACCAGAAGGGGGCCCAGTGACAAGGAGCTGGCAGCAAATGGCCTGCAAAGGGGCCCACAACACTGCTAGCAGTGACGGCAGAAAGATGCTCCTAGAAAAACTTCTAAGAGAGCTGAGTGGGCTACTACACTGTCTGTGAGCTGGGTCAGTTAGTAGTGAAGAGACTGAAGGCAGAGAAGAGGATTCTATAAGATCAAGAAGGGCATGCCTGACTGACAGGGAGCAGGTGGGTCAAGAGGGGCCTTCTGCCACTGAAAAGGTCCTGTCAGCATGGCAGAGAGGCCTGCTAATACTCTGTCCATGTTGGAAGAATCTGCCATCCACTGAAGGGGGGAGGGATATGCTCTGCACAGGGGAACCTACCAAACCTCACCTGTGTGCTCCCTGAACCTGATCCAAGTTGTTCATACCCTTCCAAGTTGATCCTGATCTGAGGTGTAGCCTATGATTTCCTAATAAGCCATACAACTGTGTGCATGGTCTGATATCTGTGTGGCCAGTGTAATGAATTACTGAAGTAGAGGGTGCTGTGGGGTGGTAACGTCAGAAATGGTGAAAGCGTTGGCAAGTGGAGGTATATCTGACCACTCTCTCATAGGAATCAGCTTTGTGCTGATTCGGATTCTTTTCTTTTATGAAGTTAGGCAATTCCTTACAATACAATACACCTTTTAAAAAAAGTGTTTGTCAAATGGAAGATGCAGTTATAGAGGAACAGATTTTAAATCTCCCCGAATACTCTGTGGAAATTGGAATAAAAACCTCTGATCGGCATCCATGATGAATCTAGGTGATAAATCATTCCTGGGAGCCTCCAAATATGAGTTGGTGAGAACAAACGTCTGATAGGTGTATGACCTGCCTAATAAGAGCATCCGTGTAGTTGGAGGCAGAGAGAAGTATCAGAAATCGTGACAACTCTTGTGTGAACTGTGCTCCACAGGGTTTTCAATGGCTGATTTTTCAACAGCAGATCACCAGGCTCTTTTTTTGAGACACCTTTCTGTTAGTAGCTGAGTTCCTTAACTACAACACTCAGGGACTCCAGTGGGAAGCAGTGTTGTTGTAGTTATTAAGTGCTATTGAGTCAGTTCTAACTTATAGTGACCCTATATACTTTCTGAGGCGTGACTGGTGGGTTTGAACTGCTAACCTGTGATTAGCAGTACAGTGCTGATTCTACAATGCCACACCAGGACTCTTGAGTGAAAGATTAGGCTATCTGAAATAGAGAACCATTCAGAAACTTTAAGGGCTTTTTTGAATACAACAGCTAAAATGAAATCTAATAATGATAATGAAGAAAAAACATAGACATATTCCTTGCAAGTGGACAACCAGATCTATATCTAGGTAAATTTATTGCAAACCTGTCTTAGGCACAAAGGTAAAATTCATATCCATTTAAGAAACTCAAGGAATCTGGTTGGAATTGCAACTGGATAGAAGGCAAACCCACTTGCTTGACAGCTGGGTGACTGAGTTGCTAAGTCTGTAGAGAAGGGAGGTATGCCAAGGCGGCATGAGTTCACCCATTCCGGCCTGCTGCAGGAGTTAGAAGCAACACTCTGCCCAGGAGTCTGTGTCTGATGTATAAATAAATAATCTGAATGTAAATTGCAATCCCACAGTGCCCTCCTCCTTTTTCTGCTTTGGGATATAAAAAGCATCTACAAACATATGCTCCTGTTGGAGTTTTCTTTGTGGTACCCTCCCCATGAAGACTCTTAGAAAAATAACAGCTATTTTCTCAACCGGCGTCTCTGGTTTGTCATTTGCAAAGGACAGAAATATTCCATGTTTGGGCGAAGGGGTGCCAGAAGAGAGAGGAAGGTTTATTTTCTGGCTGCTCAGGTTTCATATTGATGAGGGACTGGACTTCACAAATGAGCTCAGAGCTATGCACATCTTAGGACTACATGGCCACTTGGTGCTGAGTTAAACTGAACCATAGCCACAGGAGATGATAGTGACAGGTTGTCTTTAACAAGCCAATGTTGAAGAGGGATCACTGTGCTTCCTCTCATGCCACCTCCTGGCTCTTGGGTTACTGCCATTATAATGAATATTAATGACAACACCATGACACTTTAAAGACCAATTTCACTTTGTGACTTAAACAAAAACAAAGCGATAAAACCATACACTTTTAAACCATCCAAACATTTTTTCATAACTGAGCAAGTATTCTCTTTACTGCTGTTTCAGATTTCTGCTTCAAATGTTATCCCAGCAAGAAACAAACTAGCAAACAAGTTAGAACGAAACAAAACAAAAACCTAAGGCATTCTCTTTTTTCCTTGGAAATCGTATATAGGAAGAAGCAGAGAGAAAGTAGCATTTTAGATAAGGGTGAGGTACTAAGTCATACAATGAATCTGAGGCTTTTGGGGGGAGTGGGGTGGGGGGAACTCTTTTGTGAATTTAGTATCAAAACCTAGGCAGACAGCTGCATTCTAATCTGAATACAAAAGAGTTTATGGCTGCTAAAGGTTCAAGGTAGGATTTCTGAATGGGTGAATGAAAGACAGGCCTTCAATTTAATGCCTCTCAGCAAATTTTTTGAATTTTAACTCTTGAAGCCTAGGAAGTTTCCAAGATAACTAAACGACCTTTGTATACTCGAGGAGAACATTCTAAAACTTGAGCTGAAGGGAACTGAATTGAATTGCATATGAAGTCTACCAAAACTTCTGGCACGTCCATAGTCACTGATTTTATAAAACATTCTGGTGCTTTAGCTGCATTGTGTGTTGGCTAAGTCGTATGTGTGAACCTACATCCGTAACTTTCTTGAAACTGAAGTAAGAATTAGAGGAAAAGAAGGAGAAAAATCAGCAAAAGGCTCCTGTTCAGTTACTAATCATGTTGTAACTCTTCATGTTGTAATTCAATGTAGAAAGATTTTATAAAGCAATTTTCTTGTTAATATTCATACAATCTAAGAAATATTATATTATTGTCTAACAGGTGGCAAGTAACAGTGGTATTACTGTGGTGGTGGTTATGTGCCGTGGAGTCGGTTTTGACTCATAGTGACCCTGTAAAGGTTTCCAAGGCTGTAAAACTTTATGGGAGCAGAAAACCTTATCTTTCTCCTGTGGAACTGCTGGTAGTTTCGAACTGCTGATCTTGAGCCTGACTCACAGCCACTACGCTACAAAAGCTCCTCTTTAAGTGGTGTTCCTAGGCTTGGAGTACAGTGACTGATGGTGTTAGACATCTTCTCTCTCCCCAGGGCTTTCTCCTGTCCCAGCCACATAGAATCCTTAGTATTATTTATTATTAATGTCAATCATGGAATAATATATGATAAATACAGTTACAAATTGCTTAAATATATTATTTCTAAAAGTGTATGAATACTAACAACAAAATTGTTTTTATAAAATCTTTCTACATTGGTCTACAACATTATGAGTTACAACATGATTAGTAAATGAGCAGGAGCCTTTTGCTGATTTTTCTCCTTCTTTTCCTCTAATTCCTACTTCAGTCTCAAGAAAGTTCTTGATGTAGGTTCACATATATGACTTAGCACAATAAATCAGCTAAAGCACCAGGATGTTTTACAAAATCAGTGACTACAAATAACCAGCAGTAATGAAAATAGCAGTCCATGCTTGTTGTGTGTGCAGACAAACCACAAGATTCAAAGTCTTGTTGGATTTCGGTCATAATAACAGCTCTGACCCCAGCATAGCGGAAGGCTCGACAAGTAAATCAATACAGGGTTTTAGCCTTGTAGGTATACTGACACATGTAAACTGTTGTTATAACTGACTACCAAACCCCCAAGTCCAAACCCACTGGCATCAAATCGTTTCTGACTCATAGCCGCCCTAAAACGAGTTTCCGAGACTACAAATCTTTAAGGGAGCATACAACTTACTTAACCTTTTTCTCCTAGAGCAGCTGGTGGATTTGAATCACTGCCTTGCGGTTAGTAGCCCAACACTTACCCCTTAGAAATGCCAAGACTCATAAAGTAACCAACTACAGGGATTTTAAACTAAAAATAAGTAAGTAAATAAATAAATGCATTTCTGTTGAATCACTGCACAAAAACGCTAGAGACATTTATAGTCATTTTGGTGTCCTGCTCTCTGACAGTGTCACCGCATGAGGTCCACACATGCCTAGTGACACCACTGGCAAGTAGAGTAAGTAATTGTATTGCAATGTTTTTCAAATTAATGTAAACTTGCGAAGTAATGCAAACTTTTCCTGTAGTTAACTCAGATAACCTTTAAAAATGATGGTATTCACAATTTTCTTTTTGAAGACATCTGTATTACCCAGAAGAAAATGGATTCTTTTCCCTAGTTTTGTTCTGATCACTATAGTACTGCATGGAACAAGGGGGAAAAAAATATATATATATATATGCATATATGTTATTGTTAAGTGCCATCAAGTTGATTCCGACTCATAGCGACCTTGTACAGGGTTTCCAAGGAGCAGCTGGTGAGTTTGAACTGCCGACCTTGCAGTTCAAATGGCTTTGCAACCTGGCACATTAACCCACAGCACCATACCAGGACTCCGATCTATCTATCTATCTATCTATCTATCTATCTATCTATCTATCTATACACACACACACACACACAGACCAAGATTGGTTGCTGTTAGTTGCCATCAAGTTTTCCCCTACTCCTGGTGATGCCATGCACAATAGGATTGGATAGTTGTGATTGCCAACCTTTTATTTAGGAAGTTATAAACAGTTAACACTCGTGGCTAAGGGAAAGGTTTTAGGTTTGAGTCATGCAGAGGTTCCTTGGATAAAAGGCCTGGCAATCTAATTCTAAAACATCAGGCACTGAAAACCCTATGGAGTACAGTTCTATTCTGACACACAGGGGTCACCATGAGTCAGAACTGACTCCAAAACAACCTGGTATTTTATACATTGTTATTGTTGTTATGTGCTGTGGAGTCGGCTCCGACTCATAGCGACCCTGTACAGGGTTTCCGAGGCTGTAAATCTTTATGGGAGCAGAAAGCCTCATCTTTCTCCCTTGGAATTTTATACATTATAGATAATTTAATGCTTTCCATAGAATAAACACATTTGTAATTCATTTAATAAGAATATGATGAATATTAAAATGTAAGTTAAACACTAGTGCAGTGATTCCATAGGATAAGCACTGGATGGAGAACTACAAGCCCACCAGCAACTCTGAGGGAGAAAGATGAGGTTTCCGCAAAGATTTATAGCCTCAGAAGCCCTATATGGGTTGCTATGAGTAGGGACTGACTCTTTATTATTTATCAACAACAACAACAGCATAGGAAATTTAGATAGGTCTAGATCAACAGTTCAAAGATTTCTAAAGAAAATTAAAAATATTAGGAAAATGATCACTGTAAGTTGATCACATAGAATGAATTGCCATATTCCAAACTGATTACCATAGAAACTATGCTGTTGTTGTGTGCCTGTGGAATTGGTTCTGGGTCACATAGACAATGTATAGGGTTTTTGAGAGTGGCTGGTGTGTTTCAACTGTCAACTTTGCGGATACCAGTCCAGTGCTTATCCTACATTACCATTGTTGTTGTTGTTGTTAAGTGCCGTCAAGTCAGCTCCAACC
The DNA here is from genome assembly GCF_000296735.1 of Chrysochloris asiatica. Taxonomy (NCBI): domain Eukaryota; kingdom Metazoa; phylum Chordata; class Mammalia; order Afrosoricida; family Chrysochloridae; genus Chrysochloris; species Chrysochloris asiatica. The sequence continues at coordinate 22,454,664 of NW_006408532.1, read as the reverse complement.
CATAGTTACCCTGTCTGTATAGGGATACCAAGGAGCGACTGATGAGCTTGAATCACTGACCTTGTAGTTCAAATGGCTTTGCAGTCTGGTGCATTAACCCACAGTGCCACACCAGGACTCCTACACTACCATACCAGGGCTCAAACTACAAAGTCTACACTAAAGACATTGGAGAAAAACAAAACCCCAGGAATTGACAGAATACAAACTGAAAACTTTCAACAAACTGATGAAGCATTGGAGGCATTCACTCTTTCATGCCCCAAAATTTGGTTTACAGCACCTGGCCTACCGATTGGAAGAGATCTCTATTTGTGCCCATTCCAAAGAAAGGTGACCCAACAAGAATGTGAAAAATCACTGAAAAACATCATTAATATTACATGCAAGTAAAATATTGCTTAAGATAGATTTAAAAATGGTTGCAGGAAAACCTTGGCAGGGAACTGAGAGAAATTCAAACAGGATTCAGAAGAGGATGTAGAACTAGGAATATCATTGTTGACATCATATAGATCTTTGCTGAAAGTAGAGAATACCAGAAATATGTTTACTTGTGCTTCATTGACTTTGCAAGGGCTTTTGACTATGTGGATCATGACAAACTATAAATAACATTGCAAAGAATGGGCATTCCAGAACACTTAATTGTGCTCATAAAGATGTTGTACTTAAACCAACTGTCAGTTATTTGAACAGAACAAGGGGATACTGAATGCTTTATTATCAGGAAAGGTATGTGTCAGGGTTGTATCCTTTTTTCATACTTATTCAATTTTTATGCTGAGCAAATAATCCAAGAAGTTGGATTACATGAAGAAGAACTGGGTATCAGGATTGGAAAAAGACTTATTAGTCTTTTTCTAACTGTAAGTCAAAGCCTACAGTCTTCAGTATGGATTGCACCTCAATGTAAAGAAAACAAAAATCCTCACAACCGGACCAGTAAATATCATGGTAAATGGGGAAAAGGTTGAAGTTGTCAAAGACTTCATGTTGCTTGTATCCACAACCAACACTCATGGAAGCAGCAGTCAAAAAAAAAAAAAATCAAATGCTATATTGAACATTTGCTGCAAAGAACTTCTTTAAAATGTTGAAAAGCAAAGATATCAGTTTTAGGACTAAGATGCACCTGACTCAAGCCATGTTATTTTCCATGCCTCCTATGCGTGTGAAAATTGAACAATAAATTAAGAAGACCAGAGAAGAATGGATGCATTTGAATTATGGTGTTGGTGAAGAATACTGAAATTACCATGGACTGGCAGACAAAATAACAAATCTGTGTTGGAAGAAGTATGGTCAGAATGCTCTTTAGAAGGAAGGATGGCAAGACTTTGTCTTTTATACTTTGGACATATTATCAGCAGGGAACAGTCCTTGGAGAAGGATATCATGCTTGGTAAAGAGGAGGGCTAGTGAAAAAGAGATGAGTTGACACAACGGCAGCAACAATGGACTGCAACATGACAACAAGTGTGAGGATGGCACCAGACCAGGCAGTGTTTGCTTCTGTAGTGCATAGGGTTGCACCTGACTCGATGGCAACTAATGATAACCACAACTCAGTTTTGCTTTATATCCAGGAAATGTGTTTTCTAATGTTTTAAAAACATAACAATGTTTTTCAAAAGAAGCTGTTAAAATGAAATGAATTCTCTGAAATGGAGCAAACAAGACAGGCATGAATTTATAGTTACCATGATTGGGGGCCTGGTATGGCGCTGTAGGATAAGCACCGAACTGCTAACTGCAAGGATGGTAGTTCAAACTCATTAGCTGCTCCTTGGATGCCCTATACAGGGTCGCTACGAGTTGGAACCAACTTGACAGCATTTAACAACAGCAACAACAACTGTGTACAAAGTACGTCACATAAATTGATTATTCCACATTAAATATATAGCCTTATTAGGATGATGTGAAATTCAGTATCAGCCATTCCTAAGGTTTCCATTACGAATCGGGCTGCGAACCTTAAGGTCAGCGGTTCGAAACTACCAGTCGCTCCGTGGGAGAAAGATGAGGCTTTCTACTCCCGTAAAGATTTACACCCTCGGAAACCCTGTACAGGGTCGCTATGGGTCGGACCCGACTCGATGGCACTTAACAACAACAACAACAACTGGTTGTTCTTATGTTTGGTTTCTATTCTAGGCAGGTGAACAGGTATGGGTACCTGGTATAGTTTAGTTCCCTTTCCTTGTGGTGGATAATCTCTCCCTTCCGCAGAATTGACAGTTTCTGTCTTTATCCATCTTGATATTCATCTCCATCCTGCTTTGTACCAGTTGTGTAGGTAAGCTATGCTGCACTGATAAATAACCATAAACTCTCTGAGGGTTTACAACACACAGAGTTTGTTCTTTCTCATGTTACTTATCAGTTGCAGGTAATTTATGGCTCTTATTCATTTCTTCTTCATTCCTGGAGTTGCCCCTTCTGAAACTTACTGGCCTCTTGACAGAAAGAAAGATAGTAATTCCACAATTGTGTAGTGACTCTTAAAGTCTGCAAGTTACATACATCCCTGCTGTTCACAATTTATTAGCCAACACATATCACATGGCCAAGCTTAAGGCTGGGAAGCATAATGCTCACTGGGCGGGACATTGGTGAGTTGGGAACACAAACTACTATACTTCCACTCAGGGGGCATTTTAGGGAAACAAATGTCAGGTCCCATTGCTGGATGTGAAGAAGTAGGACAAAGAAAATAAAACAATTTAGAATTTTCTGTTCTATTAACTCAGTTTGTTGATTACAAAGCCCTTCGAGGCTACATAGCTGCTACAGAAAATATGAGAGGGTAAGATCTAACAAATTTACAACACTTCCCCAAACCAAAACCCATTGCCATGAAGCTGTTTCTGACCCATAGCGACCCCATGTGTTACAGAGTAGAATTGAGCTCTGTAGATTTTTCTTGATTATCCGGCTGCTAGCCTCATTCAAAACTACCAGCTGTTCCACAGGAGAAAGATGAGGCTTTCTGCTTTTGTAAAGATTTACAGTCTCGGAAACCCTGTACAGGGTCGCTATGAGTCAGAACCAACTCCACGTTGGTACTTAACAACAACATAATCTTTATAGAGGTCAATTGCCAGGTCTTTTTTTCTGTGGTGCTGCTGGGTGGGTTTGAACTGCCAACCTCTCAGTTAATGGTGGAATGCAAACCATGTGGACCACCCAGGGACTCATAATATTGCCCAATTGGTGTGAATTAGCACATTATCAACTCATGTAACCTTTAGAATAGTTCCATGATGTGGATGCTGTTTTTAGCTTCTCCCTGTTTTTACAGATAGAAGGATTTAGGCACGACAATAGAGTAGCTTACTTAAGAACACAAGCGTAATAAGAAGTAGATGCAGGATTGGGACCCTGGGTGGTTAGCTATAAAGTTCAAGCTCTTAGCTACTATCATATACAGACTAGCAGTCTAAGGAGATTTTTGAGGAGTAGAGCCAGTCAGGCAGTACATATGGGTCTACCAAGAGAACCAGCATCCTTCTTTATGCAGTATAATAGTATTTTAATAGTGGTGGTGGTTACGTGCCATTGAGTTGGTTCCAACTCATAGTGACCCTTTACAGGGTTTCCAAGACTGCACATTTTTATGAGACCAGAAAGCCTCATCTTTCTTTTATGGAGTGACTGGTAGGTTTGTCGTTATCAGCCCAGTTCATAATCTACCATGCTACCAGGGCTCCTAATAGTCTTTTATCAGTGTGTGGAAAAGATTTTTTTGTCCTGTTTCTTTTGAAGCTTAAATTCCTACTGTGCTGTTTTCAGATTAAAGCCCAATTAAAGGGAATAAAATAATTGTGCTATTGATCTTTCCGTAGGGAGGTTACAACTATAATCATTTTCTCTGAGGAATAAGATCTCTTCCTAGATGCTCAGAGATGAAGTTTCATCTATAAGGATTCCTGAGCCCACATCTAGGTTTTGACATGTCTTTCTGTGTGCCAAATATTAGCTTGAAATTATTAAAGCTTTTATTAAAGCAGATTTTTAAAGTACATGCAAATCCCACAACACAACTTTCTGCCAGTACCCACTTCCTCCCTTCTCCTTTCTGTTCTCTCTCCAGCACTTAATATGAATAACTGGAAGACCTGCTGAACCCAATAGAATTCACAGAAATGACAACCCCAGCATGCATTCCTTTTAGGACTATTCCTTTCTCTGTCATCTTCAATAGTGCTATATTTAGCACTATTGAATATAGGGTTGTTGTTGTTAAGTGCCATTGAGTCGGTCCCTTCTCATAGTGACCCTGTATAGAATTACTGAGGAGAGGTTTGTGGGATTGAAGCACTGACCTTGTGGTTAGCAGCCCAGTGCTTATCCTACAGCACCACATCACACTGGGATAAGAGGTAATATCTCCCAGAATGAAATATCACACTGCGAGTTCTGTGCTTCTTACGTCATATATTTACAAACACACAAATCCCAATGTAAACACATACACAAAACATGATATACTTATATGTAGGCAGGCATAGCTATTCTTCCTGACCTTTTTCTTTCTACAAGTTTCACTTTCTGAATATTAAATACCCAGTTGGAGCATAATGTTAGGTAGGACTGTCTCAAGAAGTAGCACCAAAACCATTAGATGCATGGTTTCCAATCCATATCTCTCACTTCTTCCTTTTTAAACAGCTGAAAAGTTGGGAACTTAATTAAAATTGACCCATTGTAATTTCTTTAGAAGAACATTCAGTGTACATAAACAAGGAACTGTGTTTTCTTCATTTTTCTACAACTAGCATGTTCTTCACAGAGTGTCAGTATCTTCTCATTACTGAACACACCATATGCTACCAGTGAGTCAATTTCTACTCAATTTGTAGTGATATGTATATATATAAATATATATATATATATATCACAGTGATACATATGTCACTATGAATTGGAATATTTTGGAATATGTTCATATAAGGAACTCTGGTAGTATAGTGGTTACAATTCAAGCTGCTAACCTCCAAGGTCAATAGTTTGAAACTACCAATCATTCTGTGGGAGAAAGATGAAGCTTTCTGCTCCCATAAAGATTTACAGCATCAGAAACCCTATACAGAGTTGCTATGAGTCAGAACCAACTCCATGCCACATAACCACCCTCATATATAGTGTGGCGCTGTGGGTTAATGCGCTGGACTTCAAAGTGCTTTCCACATCCCCATCCTGGTCCCGCGGGAACCATGTGGTTTATCTGCCACGGCTGTGGCATCGTCTGTGCCATTGCCACCTGGTTTCTGGTCTTCTACGCGGAGTTGGTGGTCCTCTTTGTCATACTGATTCCATACCGAGACTATGTCTACAGCATCACCAACGAATTGTGTTCAACGTACTGGCTTTCTTGGCCCTGGCCTCCCATTGCCAGGCCATGCTGACGGACCCCGAGGCAGTGCTCAAAGGAAATGCAACTAAAGAATTCATTGAGAGTTTACAGCTGAAGCCCGGGTGGGTGGTGTAAAAGTGTCCCAAGGCTGCAGCATCAAACCTGACTGGGCCCACCACTGCAGTGTTTGTAAGCATTAGGAAGATGGACCACCACTGCCCCTGGGTCACTAATAGTGTTGGTGAGAACAACCAGAAACACTTCATCGTGTTTACAATGCACATAGCTCTCATTTCCCTGCAGGCCCTCATCATGGGACTTCACTTCCTGCATTGCTTTGAAGAAGATTGGACAAAATACAGCTCCTTCTCTCCATCCACCACAGTCATCCTTCTCATCCTGCTGTGCTTTGAGGGGCTGCTCTTCCTCATATTCACATCAGTAATGTTTGGGACCCAGGTGCACTCAATCTGTACGGATGAGACAGGCATAGGACAATTGGAAAAAGGAGAGAGAAGATGGGCTAAAAACAATAATAAAATGGATGAACATGAAAGTCATTTTTGGCCACCCCTTCTCCCTAGGCTGGGCCAGCCCCTTTGCCACGCCAGACCAAGGTAAGGCAGACCCGTACCAGTACGTGATCTGAAGGACCCTGACCAGCATTGCCACTCAGTCACAAATCACATCACAGCACTACCTTACGGCCCGCTCTCATGAATGTTGAAACCAAAAAAAGCAACTACTCTCAAACTTTTTTTAATTGTCTCAAGTAAAATGGCTGAGCATTGCAGAGGAAAAAAAAAAGAGCCACTGCTCCTCAGAAACCCTGTACAAGGTCGCTATGGGTCGGAACCTACTCAATGGCACTTAACAATAACAAACATATATATAAAAAGAGAGAGGAATTACAAGGTTTCTGAGACTGTAAATCTTAACAAAAGTAGACAGCCTTATCTTTTCTTCTGTAGATTGGCTGGTGGGTTTAAACTACTAATCTTGTGGTGAGCAGTCTAATGCTTATCCCATAAAACCACCAGGGTTCCCTCTTCTATCACAAGACAATACTATATTCTCTAATTACAATATCCTCAAACTTAAACAAAAAAATGTTTTTTTAAATGTCAAGTTTTCCAAAAGTACAATGAAGGACCATAAGCTATGTTGTTGGGATATGATATGTTTCCTAACCAGCCTACATTTTTCTCTTTCTTGAATATGATGAATAAACATCCCCAATTCCTGGTAAAGGGAAAATCACCTTTCATGAAACTACGATGGTAGATCAATACTTTGGAGCGCCTTTCTTTAAACTCTTCTTTCAGTGCACGAGAATCTTTTGAATGTTTAATTGTTGTTTTGAGGTGACTTCTTCAAGAAGCAGATCCCAAGTCAAGGATTTAAGTACAAAGAGTCCTGGTGTGGCATTGTAAGACAAGCACTGGACTACTAACCATAAAGTTGGTGGTTCCAACCCACCAGACACTCCTCAGAAATCCTACCGGGGTTGCTGTGAATTGGAACCATATTGTTGGTACTTACCAGCAACAACAAGAAGTTGATTTGTGATTATTTGTGGGATCCAATAAAGAAGAAGGAAATGAGATAAAAAAGGGAAGACAGTCTAGAAAATGTGTGACATTCATAGAAAACAGATTTCCACTGCAGTCAACTGGGACTCAGTTCCATTGGGGCTGTCTGAGCAATGTTATTAAAGGATATACTTTCCCACCCACAAGTTGTGTTTCCCAAAGAGCAAGGAAACCAGTCGATGTATTCTCTGTCACTCATTTATCAATGCTACAGAATGTTCCAAGGAAGACTTTCCATGCTAGATAAAGTCGAGGATTAGTGAAAAAGAGAAGATTCCCAATGAGATGGTTTAACACCATGTCACCTACAATGGGCTCAAATTTAACAATTGTGAGGGTAATGCACTACTGGGCAGTGTTCGTTCTGTTGTGCATATGGTTGCTATGAGTTGGAATCAACTTGATGACACTTAAAAGCAACAAGAATATATATAGAGAGTACTGGTGTGGTGCTGTGCATTAATGTACTGAATTATAAGGTTGGTTTGAACCACAAGGTCGGCAGTTCTCTCTCTATATATACATATAAATGGAACAGCTCTGGTAACATAATGGATTGTGATCTGAGCTGCTAACCATAGGTCAGCAGTTTGAATTTACCAGTTACTCCACGGGAGAAAGATGAAGCTTCCTGCTCC
>NW_006408532.1:22437800-22446872 GCF_000296735.1 Chrysochloris asiatica | reverse complement strand
AAGTCCAGTGCTTGTCTTACAGTGCCATACCAGGACTCTGTATCTATGATAGATAGATATAGAATCCTGGTGTGGTGCTGTGGAGTAATATACTGGACTGCAAGCATGGTTTGGATAACAAGGTTGGTGGTTCAAGCTCACCAGCTACTTCTCAGAAACTCTATACAGGTTTTCTATGAGTAAAACTAACTTGGTGATACTTAACAACAATAACATAGATATATAGATATGTGTATGTATATTGTTGTTTTTGTTAGGTGCTGTTGAGTCGATTCTGAGTCATAGGGACACTACATAGAGTTTCCGAGGAGCAGCTAGTGGGTTTTGACCTCTGGCTTTATAGTTAGAAGTTCAGTGCTTATTTTACAGTGCCACACCAGGACTCTATATGTATATGAAAGCATAAAGTTTGAAGATTTTATATTAATTAGCCAAGCAACCAACTCAAGAAAAGAAGTTAAAATAAATAAATAAATAAAATGACTCTCTTCTTTGTATTGTCCATTCATCATGAAGTGTTAACATCCAGGACAGCTGATGAGACATCTCTTATTTCTCAGTGCTATCAGCATGTTACTTGTCTTTGGGTTGCATTCCATCTGTATGTAACATCACTTTCTAATGTTAACACTTGCTTATCATTGTCCTGTTATATATAAATTGACTTGTTGAAAAATTTCATTTACTAATAACTGTTTCTTGACTCTCTGAGATTTTCATTTTTGTATTATGAAGATAGTCTTTAATTAATTTAAATCCTAACAAAGAAGTCTGTCCAGACTTTGGTCAAAATTCCCTTACTATAGTGTGGAGTTTTTTAAAACTTAAACTCCTTGGAAATTGTAAGTCTTCCATCTGAAAAGACATCTTTCATCCCTCCTGGAAATTTATTAACAATCATTTCATTGATTGCTGCCTTTACTGATTTTCTCTTTTCTCTCCTTCTTAACTCCTATTAGGTAAAGTTGGATCTTCTCATCACGTCCTCCATGAGGATTAGCATCTCTTTGATTTTTTCCCAACTCTTCAGATCTCTGAGCTACTGTCTGGAAAATTGTTTATGTCTCTCTTCAGTTGCACCATTTCTCTCTGTGATCAGGTCTAATCTACTAATTAACGTATACATGGAGTTTTAACCTTAAATCACTATGTTTTTAATTTCTAGGAATTAGAGTTTGATTAATCATCAAATTTACTTGTCCCCCTCAAAGTTCTTGTTGCTCCCCAATGGGCTCGATCTCTGTCATCGTTTCAGATGTGGATGTTTATTAAAAACATACCTCTGCAACAAGAAGACCAAGTGAAACAGATATGGATGGTTATTCTAGAACCAGAGATTTAGAGGACAGGACAGAGGGATGGATTGAGTGTTGACTGGAAGAGGAAGTTGAACAAGAGCAGTGAGAGAGAAGAAACAAAGACAGGCTGTCTGCTGGCCTGGAGGTCATCTTGAGCTTTAGCAGGAGGATGTTGATCAGGGATCAGGGGCACAGGATGAGGTTGGCCATTGGCAGCAAGGGAGATGCAATTCTTCTTTGTTCCTTGCACCCTCCTGGCAGCCAGTGGCATAGCAGTTCCCTGACCTCACTAGCTCAGTGCACAGTGGTACTCCCCCTGCTCAGCCACTGCTCTGACTGGGGTTGGACAACTGGCATACCACCTCCACATCTGGAGGCTTGGGAACTCTCCCAGAACTATGCTATATCAACAGGGAACAGAGAACTCTGTTCATACTTCCGGTCTCTATCACATCCACCAGGAGCTAGATGGTTAGTGCCTGAGAACACACCAACAGACAATCATCAATTAAATATAAATTCAATAACATCACAATGTCTTGGAGAAAACAGACAATTTCAGTTTACAAGAAGAAACAAGACAGAGTGCGTCAAACAAGTGATCAAAATATAGTCATAAAATATACTACCAGAAATTATATCAGAATGACTCGATAAGGAATTTAAGACAATAATATTTAGATACCTTCAACAATTTGGGAGGATAATTTAGAAAACTACAAATGAAATCAAGGAAAACACAGATAAAACTTTAGAGGAATTCAGAAAAACATGCAATAACAAATTGACAAAATATATGAAAAATTGGAAATGATAAAAAAAATACTGCAGAAATTAGAAAGCCAGAATATTAATACTATGTCTTCAGAAATAGATAATATACTGAAAGGGCAAAGAAGTAGAACTGAATCAATGAAGAGTCAAATTAATGAACTTGAAAACAAATCTCTCAATGGACGTCTCCTAGAGAAATAATCTGGAGAAAGAACAATGACAACAATAACAACAAAATACAAAGACAGTCTAAGCTTTATATGGGACACTTTCAGAAAGAATAACTTATATGTAATTGTAATTCTAGAACAGGATAAGACCAAAAAAGAAAAAAAAAAAAGGAAACCATAGAGAAAATGGTCAAAGAGTTAAAGAGTTATTGGCAGAAAACTTCCCTAACATCATGTAAGACAAGAAAATAGCCATTCAAGAAGGTGAACAAATTTCAAACAGGATAGACCCCTAAAGAAAAATCACCAAAACATATCATGATCAAACTTTCCAAAACAAAAGACAAAGAATCATGAGAGTAGTTTGAGAAAAACAAAAAGTTCCTTACAAAGGAGAACCGGTAAGACTAAGCTATGATTTCTCAACAGAAACCTTTCAGGCTAGAAGACAATGGGATGACATATATAAAATGCTGAAAGAAAAGCCAAAGAAACTGCCGACCAAGAATCGAATACCCAGTAAAAGTATCCATCAAATATGACAAAATTAGGACATTTCCAGAAAACAGAAATTAAAATAATTTGTAGAAACCAGACCAAACTTTAAAAAAAAACTATTAAAGGGAGTACTTTGGACAGCAAACCAACACAAGAAAGGAATCTGAGATTGACATACGTGACAATTTCGTGCAGAATTCAGATATAGAAGTATTAAAAAAGTAAGAAAAAACAGACCCTCAAGATTGAAAAGAGGGAAGCAGAGATAACAGTTTATAACACCAACAAAAATACATAAAGTAAAAGTAATGAAAAATGTAGTTACAGTTCTTCAAAATAAAGAGGAAATCAAGTCAATTTCAAGGAAAAACAAAAGAAAGAAACTTAACTATAGCCCTAAAACTAGACCAAGCCTATTCTTATCCATAGTCCAACCCCTACTTCTAACACTAATCCAAGTTCTAACTCTTAGGCTAAACAACGTCCTAGGCCTAGCCTTAACCTAGTCATAGTCCTAACCTTAACTTCTACCTCCCTCCATTTTTTTAAAATAAAAAAGACAACACACACATATTTATCATTCTACTATTCAATTATCTCAATTTCTTGAGAGTACTAGGCTTGCTGTATTGTACCTGATGACTTGGATTCATGGTTGGATCATTTCCAAGTGTGTTTTGTAATTTGTGACTGAGAATTAATTCTCAATAAGACTTGTTTTTCATGTAAGATTTCCCTCATTTCTGCCTACAGTTCTAGCTTGTGTGTGTGTGTGATTTTTTACTAAGTGTCACAGGGATATCAAATTAAAAATAAATTACCACACCTTGAAAGTCAAATTAGACTACTGCCATTGTGTTTTTCAGTTCAACTCTCTTAGTACCACAAAAATCTGTATTTAATGACATGCCATTTCTTATAGCCATTCTATGGACAGCTCAACTCTTTAATTTGGCCAATAAACTTTGTTGTCACATAGTGGCTGAAACAAAATAAACCAAAACAAGCTATGGAGTTAAAGTATACCAAATTGGAATCTCAATTATTTTATTCACTAATTGCATAACTTGGGTCAAGTTAATAAGTTTTTCTGGTGGTTATCTTCTTCATGTTAAATTTAAAAAATTAAAAAAATAAATAAAGAAAGAATACTTGATTGAATCGATAAAATACGAGGGTGTTTCAAAAAGTTTTTGGGAAAAATCCATTATCTTTCTATTCCATTTTTTTCAATGAACTTTTTGTGTATGTAAGGAATTCCAGTGTGACACTGTAGCATAAGCACTAGACTGCTAACCACAAGGTTGGTGTTCCAAACCTTCTAGCTGCTTCTCGGAACCCCTGTACAGGGTAGCTATGAGCTGAAATCAACTCAGTGACGCTCAACAACAATGACATAGGTATGTAAAACACTTAGAATTTTGCTTGGTACATAGTGCTGACTCTTTTTCTGAACAAAGATAACTTTCTGAGCTGTCTTAAGCATCTGTATAGTGGTGGTGGTGGTGTGCTATGGAGTCAGGTTGACTCATAGTGACCCTGTATAGGGTTTCCAAGGCTGTAAACCTTTACAGGAGCAGAAAGCTTGATCTTTCTCCTGCAGTACAGCTGGTAGTTTTGAACAGTTGTCCTTGAAATTAGTAGCCCAACTCGTAACCACTATACTACAAGTAAGTCAACTTTATTTATTCTGAGGGAAAACCTAAGAGAATGTATTCCAATCCAATTAAATGCAACTAAAATTGATAGAACACAAGATCTTGACCATATATTGCACTAAATTCCAATTTAGACTTTCCCACTGGCAAGTCATGACACTTCCTGTGGCCAGAATTTCCTTAGGGTAAAATAAAGAAGATCTTTCAGATCTCTTCTAACTCTAAGAAATTTATGATTCCACACACATTGTCATCAAAGTCTGATATATACATTCTTGCTGTAATGATCAAAGCTATTTCATAAATAAATTCAGAAAGATATCAAAATTCATGTCTTTCCCTTTTGTGGAAGTCCCAAAGACTCAGCCATGGATGGAATTGGAATAGAGTCTGCAGAGGACAGACTGGTAAGCAACTTTACAAATGAGTGATTGCAGACTGTCCAGTGCATTCTGACAATGACATTTCAAAAATCAGTTCAATGATTCTCATACATCTTTTGTCTCCATGGAGGTACACTTCTCGTCAAGTGTAGTATTTCAAGCAGGTATTTCCGGATTTTTTATAAAAAGAAAGAGATACATTTGAATTGTCATAACTGAAAGAGCTTGGATCAACTGGCACTTTACTGTAACAGGAGTTAATTCAAAACAGACTTTCATCATCTTTATCACTTTGCTCAAGAGAATTGTACAGCTACAAAGCATGCTGGCAAAATCCCTTCCAAGCAAAACAACTGTTCAGCAACAACTGAATTATTTGCTGATTTTTGTGTGTGGAACATAAAAGTATAATTCTACTTCCAATATTACCTAAATTGAAATATATATGATTTGATTTTAATATAGCAAACTTACTCTGTAGGTTTTAGACAAGAAAACATACCTCCCTATATGGGTAAAATTGTCTTTAGTTTCTTAGAACAATTTGTGTTGTCTTTATACTTTTGTATTGGCACAGCAGAATACTATTTGCTTTCTTTCTAATCCATCCTCTCCCCAGATTAACTATTTTTAAGCTTTTCAGAGAAAAATAACAAAGTTCAATTTCACTATCATCCCCAAAGATCACTTCCAATGTAAAATATACCAATAGGGATGAATTCAATACATAAACGCAGCAACTATGTATATTAGAAATGTCAAAACAACATAAGGAGAGGAAGCAAAGCAAGACATGAGTGGACACTCCCATTTATGCCTCCAGAAATGAACTCATTGAACAATGAATAAAAACAATCACAGACTGAGATCTTGGAACTCTGGAGGAAGAGTTGGGGTGAGTCCAAAATCAGGGTGTTGTTGTTAAGTGCCAACAAGTCAGTTCTGACTCAGTGACCATGCATAGGGTTTCTAAGGGGCATCTGGTGAGTTTGAACTGCCGATCTTGTGGTTCACAGTCCAGTGCTTATCCTTCAGCACCACATCAGGAGTCCAAAAATGGGATAGAGAGTCCAAAAGTGGGGACAGCACAGAAGCTGGGAGAACCTCCTCACTAACAATGGTGAACATTTGGTCATAGCCATTTTGGAATGAATTTTGGCAAACACCTCAAATAGGAAACACAGAGCTTAACTTCCTCAGTCTAAATTTTTAAAATTGGTTCAAATTGGCCTTGGGAATTCACAGGCTGCACAACTGGGAGAAGGTGAATGGCAGCCATGATGTTACAAGAAAGTGCTGTTAAATTTGCTGAGGCTTGAGATGGATGCTCAGTAGGACCAGGAGGAATTGCAAGGGCAACAGGGTGAAAGGAAGACTTAATAAAGACAGTAACAAATGTCTATCTCCTTGCCCATGTGGGACATCATGGAAAAAAAAAAGATATATAGAGTTCTCTACCTTCACAGGCTGTGAACCGCAAGGTCAGCAGTTCGAAACTACCAGCTGTTCCACGGGAGAAAGATGAGGTGTTCTGCTCCCGTAAAGATTTACAGCCTCAGAAACCCTGTATAGGGTCGCTATGAGTTGGAACCGACTTCACGGCACACAGCCACCACCACCACCTTCACTTCAGGGCAGTAGAGCCCCACCATTTATGCTGAAGTCTACAGCCTGCTAATTTCCTCCTAACCATGTATGCATATTGAATTCCAGAAATCAAGAATCTAGAAATAAATAAGCATTAAAAAGAAAAACGCAAACACACAAAAAAACAGACCTAATGATAAAAGTGCTTCTAGTGGTTCTCAGAAGACCAAGCCCGCTGTCATTGAGATCGTTTGGACTCACAGTGACCCTATGATGTACAGTAGAGTTACCCCATGAGATTTTTAGAGTTGTGAGATTTTGCAGAGGTAAGCTGGTGTATTTTTCTCTAGTGAAGTGACCAGTGGGTACAGGCTCTGGCTCTTTGGTTGGCAGTTGGTTCTTGGCCACTGCACCACCATGGTATCCAGTTAGAAAATGTTCACACAAAAACTAGAGTACAAAATTTAATGTAAAAACAAAACAAAACAAAATACAAAATGGTCCAAGTTCAACAACAAAAATAATAAAATCCACAAAATCACAAGAGAAGGACCACTCAAAAGCAAAATATGAAAAAGTGGGAATGTCTCCTTTGGAGGCCACACTAATGTAAAGAATTCATAATTTTCAGACTATGGTATTTGAAGAAAGCAAAGAGTCCACAAAAATAAACTAATGGAGATCAAAAAAAAAAAAAAAAATGGCAAAACAAAATGAAAGACTAAACAAGGAAATTGAAAACATAAACAAACAACAAAGAGAACTACTAGAATTGAAAAACAAAGAAAATGAATTAGGATAAAAAAGCAAGAGAAATACTCAGTACTAGAGTTGAATAGACAGAAGATAGAATAAATGAACTAGAATACAAAATAGCAATTTATCAAGTCTCATAAGAAACAAAAAAAGTACAAAGGAAAGCAAACAAACCTCAAGGAAATATGGGATTCAATTATGAAATCTAATAGTAAAGTTACTGGGATCCCAGAGTACTATGACAATAAAAGCATAGAAATTATTTTCCCAGAGTTAATCAAAGAGAATTTACTAGATTTGAACAGAGAACCAGGGCTTCAAATACAATATACACAATCCCCAGTTAGAGACAGATTTATAGCAATAAATGCCTACATTAAAAAAGAAGAAAAATTAAAAATCACTGACAGACAACTTGAACAAATAGAAAATGAAAAGCAAAAGAAGCCATAAACTACTAGGAAAAAACATATATAGAGAGAGGAAATAAGTCATAAAGACTAGGGCAAAAATAAACAAAACAGAAAAATAGAAATAGAAAGAATCAACAAACCTAGAAGTTGGTTCTTTAAACTTATCTATTAAATAGCAAACTACTGCCTAGGTTTTCCAAAGGAAGAAAACTAGATGAGGCAAATAACCAAATTAAGAAATGAAATTGGCGACATTGCAACTGATCCAACAGAGATAAAGAAGATCATAACTGATTACTTTGAGAAATTTATTGTTGTTAAGTGTTGTCAGGTTGGTTTCGACTCACAGTAACCCTATATAGAGTTCTGAGGAATGGCTAGTGAGTTTGAACTGCCGACTTCATAGTTCACACTGACTTTGCAGTACAGTACTTATCCTATAGCACCAAACACTCCAATAGAAAATCTAGATGAAATGGACACATTTCTGGAAACACTACCAACCATAGCTAACTAAACAAAGGTAGAAAATTTAAACAGTCTCACTATAAAAGAAGAGATAGAAGATGTCATTAAAAATAAACACAAAAAGTCCTGTTGACAAAAGTAAGCCTAGGACCAGATGGAGATTTCAACCAAACATTCAGAGAACAGTTGACACCAATCCTAATAAAAATGTTTAAAAACATACATGAGGAAGAAACAGTCCCAAACTCTTTCTATGAGTCAGCATGACCTTGATACCTAAACCAGATAAAGACATCACACACCAAAAAGAAAATTACAGACCAGTATCCCTTATGAAAGGAGCTTGGGTAGCATAGTGGTTACAAGTTGAGCTGCTAACCTTAAAGCCAGAAGTTAGAAAATACCTACTGCTCCATGTGAGAAAGATGATGCTTTCTGCTCCTGTAAAGATTTACAGCCTCAGAAACCCTACACAAGGTCACTATGAGTTGGAACTGACTCCACAGCACACCACCATCACCACCATCTATGTTAGATGCCAAAAATTACAACAAAATTCTAGCTGATAAGCTTCTGCAACATATAGAGAAATCACACACCAAGATCAAATAGGGTTCAATATTGAAAAAAATCAATGTACTCCACCATGTAAATAAAACAAATGAAAAGAACCATATAATCATATCAATTGATGAAGAAAAGGCTATGATACAATTTAACACCATTTTTCCTGATTAAAAACTATCAGCAAAATAGGAGTAGAAGGGAAAGTTCTCAACAGAATTAAGGGCACATGTACAGAACCAATAGTTAACATTATACTCAGCAGAGAAAGGCTGAGGGACTTTGAGAATGGGAAGAGGACAAGGATGCCTGTTATTACCATTGTACTGGAAGTCCCATCCAGAGGAAGAAGAGAAGAACAAGAAATATGAGGTATCCAAATAGGAAAGGGAAAAGTAAGACGATCTCTATTTACAGATGACACAATGTTAAATATGTTGGCATTAAGTGCTGTGAAGTTGGTTCCAACTCATAGCAGCTGATTAGTTTGGACCACGGACGTT
>NW_006408532.1:22432279-22434791 GCF_000296735.1 Chrysochloris asiatica | reverse complement strand
TAATAGCAACAAGGTCAATTGGTATAACATCATCTATAGAGATAATGTTCTATATCCTACTTTGGTGAGTAGCAACTGTGGTCTTAAAAGCTTGTGAGCAGCCATTTAAGGTGCAACTATTGATCTCTTCCTGTCTGGAAGAAAGAAGAGTGATGAAAAATGAAGCTCATGAAGACAATTAGTCCAATAGGCTAATGAACCACATGAATATCAGTCTCCATGATCCTGAGACCAGAACTAGATGGTGCCTGGCTACTACTACCAACTGTTCTGAAAGAGATCACATTGTTGCTATTGTTACATGCAGTCGAATCGAGTTGGTTTGGACCTATAGCAACCCTGTGTAGCATTTCTAAGGAGTGGCTGGTAGGCTTGAACCGCCATCCTTGCAGTTCAAACTGACTTTGCAGTCCAGCGCATTAACCCTCAGTGTCACACTAATACCAACTACTCTGAAAGGGATCACGTTAGAAGGCCCTATGAAATGTGTACAAAAACTCAATATCATAAAAGATAACAGGCTTACTGATTGGACAGAGACTGTTGAAACCCCTGAGACTCTTAGTAGCCTTTCAGGTTCGGAACAGAACTCACCTCCAATATTTAACTTAATGATAGGCATGTCTATAAGGGAACAATAGCACTGGTAAGGTAGACACACCTTGGAATAATAAAACACGTGAGATCAAAAGGGCAGCATTTCCCTGAGGTTAGGAAAGTAGGAGAAATGGCAACAGAAAACACAAGCAGGAAGTGGGATATGTGATTTTATATTGAGGAGTCTCCAATCAATGCAATGAAACAAAAATGTGTATAAATTGCTGAATGTAAAACTGATCATCTCTGTCTGTAAATTTTCACACAATTCACAACAACAGTTAAACAAACAAACAAAAAAAACCATTCGTTTACAAATTACTCTTGAACATTAATGGAATCCTTTCTAGTAACAAGCATGGAACTGTCAGACACTCAATCCAGATTCAGTAGAGAGAGCATTGCTTATGTCAGATGATTCTTGGCGGAAAGCAGAGAATACCAGAAGGGTGTTTACTTGTGCTTTATTGACTATGCATAGAGATTTGACTGTGTGGAACATAACAAATTACAGAGAACATTTAGAATAATGGCGATTCCAGAATACTTAATTATGCCCATGAGGAACCTGTACATTGACCAAGAGGCAGTTGTTCAAACAGAACAGATATTAAATGATTTAAAATAAGAAATTGTGTGTGTCTAGGTTATATCCTTTCACCATACTTATTCAATCTGTATAATGAGCAAATAATCTGAGACACTGGACTATATGAAGAACCTAGCATCAGGTTTGGAGGAAAGCTCAATTACAACCTGTAATATGCAGATGTCCTTGTTTGCTAAAAAGAAAGAGGACTGGGAATGTTTACTGATGAAGATCGAACTCTACAGTCTTCAATATGAATTACAGTTCAATATAAAGGACATAAAAATCTTCACAACCAAATCAATAAACAACATCATGATGCCCACAGAAGCAGTAGTCAAAAAAATCAAAAGACATACTGTATTTGACGAGTGTGCTGCAAAAAGACCTCTTTAAAGTGTTAAAAAGTATTTTTTATTGTCTCATATGCAGACAAAAGTTGGACAATGAATAAGGAAGACTGAAAAATATAATTGATTCCTTTGAATTACGGTATTGGTGAAGAATATCGAATATACTGTGGACTGCCAGAAGAATGTACAAATCTGTGTTGGAAGAGGTACAGCTGGAATTCTCTTTTGAAGCAAGGGTTTTACTTTGGACATGTTATCATGAGGGCCCAATCCCTGGAAAAGAGCATCATTCTTGGTAAAGTAGAGGTTTAGCAAAAAAAAAAGGAAGACCCTCAGTGAGACAGATTAACACAATGACTTCAACTATGGACTCAAACATAGCAACAATTGTGAGGATGGTGCAGGACTGGGAAGTGTTTCGTTCTGTTATTCCTAGAATCAATATGATTAGGAACCAACTCAACAGCACCTAATAGCAAAAGCAATAGAACATAAAACCTAGAGTGGCTTCTTAGAAAAGTATAATTTTGTCTATCTAGATGACTAAACCAATAAACAACATTCTTATAAATAGAGAAAAGATTGAAGTTGTCAGGGATTTCATTCTTCTTGTATCAACTATCAACATTCACGGAAGCAGCAGTCAAGAGATCAAACGACGTATTGCATTAAGCAAATCTGCTGCACAAGACCTTTTTAAAGTATTGAAGAGCAAAGATGTCAGCTTGAGGACTAAAGTGCGCCTGACCCAAGCCATGGTATTTTCACTACCCTCATATGCATGCAAAAGCTGGACAGTGAATAAGGAAGACCACAGAAGAATTGATGCCTTTGAGTTATGGTGTTGGAGAAAAATATTGAAAGTGCCATGGACTGCCAAAAGAACCAATAGATCCATTTTGGAAGAAGTGCAGCCAGAGTGCTCCTTAGAGGCCAAGATGGCCAAACTTCGTCTCTCATACTTTGGACATAT
>NW_006408532.1:22429213-22432149 GCF_000296735.1 Chrysochloris asiatica | reverse complement strand
TCAGGATCGGGCAGTGTTTTGTTCTGCTGTGCATAATGTCGCTATGGGTCGGTACCGACTTGATGGCACCTAACAACAAAAACAACAACAGATGAAAATATTTCCCTAGTTAGTTGTCAGGAGGAATGAATTTATAATGAATGTCACATAAAAAAGGTTAAAACAGTTCCTTAGAGAGGTCTCTTTTATGGCTATATAACTAGAGCTGAACAATTCATGGCCTTTGCTAGTGCATCTGATTTAGAATAAAAGGCAAGTGACAGTCTTCTTGCTCAGTGTTTCCCAGTTTTGATAGGAAACATACGCACGATGAAAAACATATGATTTTCTTAACTCTGCTAGCATTCCTGTTCCTTTCCAAAGCTGGACTACACACAGATTTTATTTCTCCATGTGAGTTTTCTATGCTGTATTTAGCATTGACCAAATTACACAGGCACACATCCCTAGTCAGCCACACAAATGTATCAGAATAGACTTACTTGCCATCAATTCTTGTATACATGGCCCAGTTTCTGACTATTCTTCTAAGGATAGTAACAGGCTCCGTGTGTGTGTGTGTGTGTGTCTTTTGGGGTGGCAAAAAGAAGATAGATGTGCTCCAAACAGTTGAAATGACAAATGCAAAGGTATAATCAAGAAAACTCATAGTATTTTTGAAAAAATTGAGAAAAAAATTTAACCTGTTTAAGATAAAATACAAATTGGTAAATGGGTAGATAAAATCTGGGGATAGATGTTAATGTATAAGTTTGCACCAGAATTCTGGAGATAAAAGAAAAAAAATAATTCTTTACTTTTATAAATTATAAAAAACTGGTTAGGTTCTTATCTGTTAAGGATTTGCTGTTGAGTTAGTTCCAACCCATAGCAATTCTGTATAGGGTTTCCGAGGAGCAGCTGGTGAGCTTGAACTGCTGACCTTGTGGATCAAACCCACAGCACCACACCAAAATTTACAGGGTGTCTGTTCTCAGACACATCTTCATCCTTGATCCTTTCTTCATCTTTATTTATGAATTATGAAATATTCACATCCCAGAAAAGCTCACAAGGCACCTTTGCTGTTTAGCCTATTCTGGTTGCTCCTGTGCTCTTTGACCTTTTTTTCTTCTCATGTGAAGGCCAGCAACATTACTCCCTCCATGTCGAATACTTCATAGACAGACACATTCTCCATGAAATCTCTAGATGTAGTTAGTGTAAGGCTCAGCACTCAGCTCTGAGCACGTGCAGAGGAGGTTCTGTTACCCCCATGTCCATGAATAGAAACAGAGTCCTGACCCTGTCATTCATATGTACCTTCAGTTGTATGGTAATCAAGAATTGGTTCTTCCTCTAAGATTGGGTCACATTTCATTTGTTTTAAAAGTCCCCACGTCTATCTTCTCTTATATAGACCCACATCTCTCAAACAAAGGTGTTAAGGGATATTTTTAGGGACATTCTAGAAACATTAAGAAATTATGTTTGTACTACTAAATAAGGCAAGGGAGAAAGAACGGATATACTTGGTTGTTCTTTCCGAAGATAAATGGAAGGAACATTTAGCTTTTTATTTTGAGTCTCTGGGTGACTGACTATGAGTTGGAACCGACTCAACGGCACTTAAGAACAACAAAAGACCACAAAGTAATATCTAAATAAACTCTCCTACAACATAAGCAGATTAAGGAGTTGGGTCTTTGTCTTTAGGGCTATTCTTAGTTGCTTACTGTAAAATGAGATAAAAGGAAGGATGGAAGATCTTATTAGATCTACCCTTTGGGAAACATATGCAGGAAGTTTCATCTGAAAGAACTAACCAACATCAATAATAAATGGAAACTCAGACAAGGAACCAGCATCAGGAACGAAAGCAGAGGTGAAGAACAACTCAGAAGAAGATCATCAAACACAGAACATGAGGAACTGGGAAAAGCACTTCTTGGGGATGTAAACAAGGAATTGAGAAGAATGGTGCACATTTCTAGCCTTTTAGGCTGATGATGATTCTGGACAAGTTACTTAGGACTAAATCTGGAGCTGACTTTTTAACCTGCATCAGTAAAAGCAGCAGCACACCAAAGGTGTTTCAGTGCACAGGCCAAAGATGGGCAGGAGTTGGCGGACTTTTATATATTTGTTTCTTCAAGCCACCGGTGGTCCTTAGATACTAACTACACCTTTGTCAAATAGTATAGTAAAGCCTATGTTAAGAGGTCATTATAAAAACAAGAGATAATGAGCCTAAAGTGCCTTTATAGTTTCTGGCACATTTTGTTGTTGTTAAGTGCCGTCAATTTGGTTGTGACTCATAGGGAACCTGTATAGGGTTTTTGAAGCATTTAAATCTCTGAGGGAGCAGAAAGCCTCATCTTTAGCCAACAGAATGGCTGGTGGAGTTGAACCTAGGACCTTATGGTTTGCAATCCATTTCTTATTGTACGGACCCACTATGCTCCCTCCTGATGCACTGTTGTTGCTAAATGCTGACAAGTTGGCTCTGATTCATAGCCACCCTGCATAGGATTTCCAAGGAGTTGCTCGTGAGTTGGAACTGTCAACCTTGTGGTTCAAACCAACCTTGCTATCCAGTGCTTATCCTATGGAGTCACACCAAGACTTGCTCCTGGCATATGTTGTTGTTGTTAAGTGTTGTTGAGATGGTTCTGACCCACAGTGACCCTGTATAGGATTTCCAAGGAGCAACTGGTGAGCTTGAACCTCTGACCTTGCAGTTCAAACAGCTTTACAGTCTGGCTCATTAACCCACAGCACCATACAATGACTCCTCCTGGCATATTGTTGTTGTTGTTATGTGTCGTGGAGTCGGTCTGACTCATAGTGACCCTGCACAAGGTTTCCTAGGCTATAAATCTTTACATGAGCAGAAAGCCTCATCTTTCTTCCACGGAACAGCTGATAGTTTCGAACTGCTGATCCTGAGGTTAGCA
>NW_006408532.1:22417915-22428198 GCF_000296735.1 Chrysochloris asiatica | reverse complement strand
TTTAAGATTTTCTTGTTTACTTTGTTATTTTTAATACAATGCTCTTCACTTAAACAGGCTGCACAATAGTGTATTTGTTCCAATTAAATACACTTTTTTTTTTTCTTTTTCTGTTAACTGTCACTACGGAAGACAGGTATTCCCACACTACTATGCTAACTATATCAAAATTTTGTATCCTAAACATTCTGGTATGGCACTTTAGGATCAGCACTGGACAGGGAACCACATGATCAGGAGTTCAAACCTCAGTGTTTCCTCAGAAAACCCTATAGAGTGTCCCTATGAGTCGGAACTGATTCAATGACACTATATAGCAACATAGTGTTCAGCTTCAGATTCCATACCAAATGGATTATTTTAGAACTTTAACCTCTTTCATTAATGAGTCATGAAAGGTCAGAATAATAGTCAATGACCTGAATTTACCTCTCTGGGTGTCTCACTCAATGATTTCATGTGTGTTTTCTTCTTACCATTTCTTTCTTAGGGACTGTGTTAGTCAAGAGTCTCCAGAGAAACCGATCCAGAAGAATATTGGGACTCCTTCACTTTATTTATTTTAAGGTATTGTTTCAGGCAACCCTAATGAGCCAAATAGATCTGCGCCGTTGGCTTTGTTGTTGATACGTGCTATGGAGTTGGTTCTGACCCATAGCAACCCTGTATAGCGTCTCCAAGGAGCCATTGGTGAGCTTGAACTACTGACCTTGCAGTTCAAACTGACCTTGCAGTCTAGCACATCAACCCACAGTGCCACAGCATTGGCTTTAGGAGACTTTAAATCTTCATGGGAACAGACAGCCTCATTATTCTCCCATAGAGCAGCTGGTAGATTTGAATATTTGAACTGTTGATCTTGAACTTAACCCACTAGACCACCAAGGCTTCTATTACTTTTGGCTGTGTTATTGAAATCTACTATATTCCTTTAAGGAGTCATAGGATAAGCACTGGACTGTTAACCACAAGGTTGGCAGTTCAAACCCACAATCACTCAGTGAAAGAAAGATGAAGTTTTCTTCTCTTATACAGATTTACAGAAAATGCTACCTATACAGGTAGGTACCTGTTCTGTGTTTGATGATCTTCTTCTGAGTTGCTCTTCATCTCTGCTTTGGTTCCTACCTACACAGATTGATACCACTATGAGTTGGTATCTATCTGATGGCAGTGTTTTTTCTGTTTTTGTTTTGTTTTTTAATCTCTGTAGCAGTTCAGGTGTAGGACAGACTGCTATAGCAAAGGAGTCCCTGATGATACAAACGAACACTCCAGGCTGCTAACCAGAAAGCTGGAAGTTAAAGTCCACCCAGAGTCAACTCAGAAAAAAGATCTACTTCCCCCAAATCAGTCATTGAAAACCATATAGAGCATAGGTCTAATCTGACACAAATGGGTCATTCTAAGTCAGGCAACTCAACCATTTTCACTACAAAAATTTCCAATAGTTGTATGGTGCTGTCATAACAGAAATACTACAGGTGCATGGATTTAACAATCAGAAATGTATTTGCTCACAGTTTAGGAGACTAGAAGTCTGAATTCAGAGCACCAGTTCTAGAGAAATATCCGTGTCTCCTTTCCACATCTGTAGGCCCAGCATTCCTTCGAGCTCTCCAGGTGTCTTGGTATCAATCTTCCCCTGGTTCTAGGAACTTCGCCGGGCAGGGACCCTGGGACCTAAGGATACAGTTCACTTCCTGCTCTTCTTTCTTGGGGGTAGTAGGTCCCTCTTTCTCTGCTCACTTCTCTCTCCTTTTACCTTTGTAAGATAAACTATGTTTCAGGTCATACTACTAGGAAACTCCCTTACATTGGATCAGGGCTGTTGTTGAATTAAGAATATTGCATGTGTGTGTGATAGGCACCATCAAGTTGGTTCTGACTTCTAGTGACCCTATGCACAACAGAACAAAACAATGACTGATTCTGTGCCATTCTCACTCTTGTTATTATGTTTGAGCCCATTGTTGCTGCCACTGTGCCAATCTGTCTCATTTTGGACCTTCCTCTTTTTTGTTGATCCTCTACTTTACCAAACATGATGTCCTTCTAGTTTCTAAGGAATATTCTGGCTGTACTTCTTCCAGATAGATTTGTTTGTTCTAATATGCAATATTGTGCTATTGTTCTAATATACAAAATGTGTAATATGCAAATTTAGACATGTTGTATCTGCCTGATAGTATTAAATACTTGTTCATATGCTGTGATCTTCTTTAAATCTTATAATAATATTTGTCTCTGTGTAGTTTGTCTGAAATAAATGTACTTACTCCACCTCTCTTGTGATTAACATTTGCCTGATATATCTCTTTCTATCCTTTTACTTTTAACTTCTCACATTCTTGTATTTCTAATGTAATTTCTATAAACAGGGAATTGCTGAAGTGCTATTTGTAACCACCAACTCTATGGTAGCAACTTACTCATCTGTGTACTGTGAGCATGTTGGTTTTTTCTAGTCCTTTTGCTATTAGAAGTAGAGCTGTAACTAACAATGTGCTGATATCAATTTATATTTTTTCTCATATGCTTTATTTTTATTTATTTATTTATTTTAAAAGCTTTTTTTGTGATTTGAGTAATAGGTTTCAGAGCAGATCATCAGTTTTACATTCAACAAATAACATTTTGTTTTGTTGCAATTATTACAATCTCCTCCAAGTACCATCAGTTACCAGTATTTATCTTTATTTTATTCCATTTTTCTGGTATACACATACTACACAGAAAATACATATTCATTAAAAGGTCCATAGGGTGCATTTTGCAAGCCAATCTCCTGCCCAAAGGCACACAGCCTTTCTAATTCCATGGGTGTAGAGGTCTCAGCTGCTCTATCTCTCTATGTCATCGCCTCTGACACTATCTCTGCTGGCACCACTTTTCTGGTTAGAATCCCAGGCTCCACTCAGGGTCTTTCCTCTTGATGGTCCTAGGGTTCTCTGTTCCTGGAATGGTAGATTAACTACTCCCACCTTTTAGATACATATCTTCTACATTTACAGTTGTGACAATCGTACTCAGTCCTGATAACAATTAACTTGCAGTTGAATCATAAAATTTTATCCCATCATTCCCCCATCCCATTTCACCCAGACCCATCTGGAAAAAAGTAAAACTATTCAGTGGGGATTCTATCTTACCCTCCTCATTCTGAAACTAGGCACACTCATGAACAGCCCCCACCTCTGTTTGAGAGTCAATGTCTAAGTTGCCTGTCCCTATCAACCCAGTGTACTGAGGCATCAAGAGTGATCCTTTATATGAAGACGCCTTCCCTTTTGATTAGAATTTTGGGCAACTATATCCATAAACAAAGGAGCTCTGGTAGCGTTGTTGTTGTTGTCAGGTGCCATCAAGTCAGAACCGATTCACAGCAACCCCATGCACAGCAGAATGAAACAATGTCCAATCCTGGGCCAACCCCACCACCGCTGCCACACTTGATGCCATCAATGATGCCACCTTGCTGATCCATCTTGTTGGGGGTCTTTCTCTTTTTCTCTGACCCTCCATCTTACCCAGCATGACATCCTTCTCCAGCGACTGTTCCCTCCTGACAATATGCCCAAAGTATGAGAGACAAAGCTTAACCATCCTGGCCTCCAAGGAGCACTCTGGCTGCACTTCTTCCAAAACAGATCTATTGATTCTTTTGGCAGTCTATGGCACTTTTAGTATTCTCCTCCAACACCACAACTCAAAGGCATCAAATCTTCTACGATCTTCCTTATTCACTGTCCAGCTTTCACATCCATATGAGGTTATTGAAAATGCCATGGCTTGTGTCAGGCGCACCTTAGTCCTCAAGCTGACATCTTTGCTCTTCAACACTTTAAAACATTCCTGTGCAGCAGATTTGCCCAATGCAATACGTCATCTGATCTCTTGACTGCTGCTTCCACGAGTGTTGATAGTTGATCCAAGAAGAATGAAGTCCTTGACTTGAATCGGGCCGTGAACCTTAAGTTCATCAGTTCGAAACTACCAGCCACTCCACAGGAGAAGGATGAGGCTTTCTGCACCCATAAAGATTTACAGCCTCGGAAACCCTGTGCAGGGTCACTATGGGTTGGCACTGACTTGACAGCACTTAACAACAACAGCAACAAATATCCATAAGCAAAGTTTCAGTTCATCAAATTTTAGCAATTTACACTTGCTGTCTGTTATTAGTCTTCTTTATCTT
The DNA here is from genome assembly GCF_000296735.1 of Chrysochloris asiatica. NCBI lineage: Eukaryota > Metazoa > Chordata > Mammalia > Afrosoricida > Chrysochloridae > Chrysochloris > Chrysochloris asiatica. The sequence continues at coordinate 22,424,000 of NW_006408532.1, read as the reverse complement.
CCTCTGGTCTAATTCTGGTCAGCAAATCATCCAAACTAGGTAAATGGGTATTATCTACAAGTTTGGGAGTTTTTATATGCCTCCCTGCACTTCAGACCAGCTTATCACTTCACTCTCAAATCTAGCCCCAGTGGCTAGGTCAGTGTCCATGGGCTCGGGAGTTCACACACCTCCCTAAACTTCAGACCAGCCAACCCTTCCTCTTCTCTCTGTCATCTCCAGATCAATGGGTATCTATGGAACATGACGAAACTCAGTCCATGTCTTCATTGCTGTGTTTCCCTCACTTCCACTCACAAGTAGAGGGAGTCACCAGCAAGCATACAAAACTGCTCGCGTATTCTCTTTGAGTTTCAGTCCTAGAAGGGGGGTGTATCCTGTTGTGTTGTCTTTTCTTGCCTTGATGGCTTCAAGGCAAGCAGCTTGCTTGATACTGTAATAGGTAAATAGTCTCCTTTATTATTGTTATTCCTGGTGGTCTTTCTTTCAAGAAATATCTTTTGTGATTCTTGGAAATGGAACCATTATGCAAAATGGTGGATGGTAAGAATTATGGTATTTTCAAAGACCACGTTTCAAAGTGGTCTATGAGTTGGAACTGACTCGACTGTACTTAACAACAACAACAAATGAGTCATAATAGATTCCATAGAAGTGGTTTTTTTCCAGTGCATATAAAAGTTATATTTGCACTATATTGCAGTCTTCTGTGTAGTCTACTGCTTCTGACATGTTGTCAGGATGGACCAGTCCTTGGAAAAGGACATCATGCTTAGTAAACTGGAGGGAGATTTAGCAAAAAGAGGAGGACACCCAATGAGATGGAATGGCATCATAGTAGCAGCAGTGGGCTCAAGTGAAACATCAGTTGTGAGGATGGCTGAGTCTGGGAAGTGCTTTGTTCTGTTGTGCATAGAGTTGCTACGAGTTGGAGCTGACTTGATGGCACCTAATAACAACAACAACAACAATCATTACTAATATGTACTACAAACAATGCTTCTGATGTCATCATTCCCAAATATTCACTCATAGATGTTCAAAGACCAGACTTATAAGGATAGTGATAATAAAACATAATAATAATGGAAACTTAAAAGTATTCAGCTAACGTTAAAACTGACTTACAATGGAGTCATCTGAATGTATCTGTTTTGTAAAAGAGACTACCTGTACTTTATCAGCTGCTGAGCTATGCTTAAAATGAACTATTTGAAAAGAGTTTTATCCAGCATTTTTAAGTTTTTAAAATAATTTTTTTTTTTTAACAGTTGTTGTTATTATGTGCTGTCGAGTTGGTTCCGACTCATAGCAACCCTGTACAGGGTTTCCGAGGCTGTAAATTTTTACGGGAGCCGAAAGTCTCATCTTTCTCCCATGGAACAGCTGGTTGGTAGTTTCTAGCTGCTTACCTTGCTGTTCACAGTCCGATTTGTAACCACTATGCTATCAGAGCTCCTTTTTTTTAACAGTACAGGTAGACTATGATATTGCAAAAATGAAAGTCTTCTAAGTTGTATTCTTACAAAAATGTATTTTATATTCTTAGAGAAAACAAATCCACTGTCTTCGAGTCATTCTGATTTATACAAGCCTATCTATATAGGGTAGAGTCCTGGGGTGGCTCTGTGGACTAATGCGCCAGACTGCAAAGCTGTTTGAACTGCAAGGTTGGTGGGTCAAGCTCACCAGCTGCTCCTCGGAAACCCTACACAGGGTCGCTATGCATCGGAACCAGCTCAATGGCACTTAACAACAACAACAACAATAACAATCTATGTAGGGCAGGGGTGGGGAACCTATTGTCTTCTAAGGGCCATTTGGATATTTAAAACATCATTCATGGGCATACAAACTTACCAACTTAAAAATTAGCCTGCTTTGTTTGGATGGCTGAAACTGTGGTTGCCTTGGCAGGGTCAGACCAAAGGATTTTGCGAGCCTTAGATGACCCATGGAGCAGACATTCCTAACCCCTGATAGAAGGTTTCTGAAATTAAATCGTTATAGGATAGAAGTAGACAGCCTCATCTTTCTTCCACAGAGTGGCTGCTGTGTTTGAACCATCAGCCTTGCATTTAGCAACTCAATGTCTAAATCACAGAGCCACATGGCCTCCATCTATGTATATGTAATATATACAAATATTTGATTCATATCTATCATTTTTGTTGTTGTTAAATGCTGTTGAGTTGGTTATGACTCATAGTGAACCTGTATAAGGTTTCCCAGGAGCAGCTTGTGGGTTTAAACTGCTGACCTTGTGGCTCACAATCCAGGGCTGATCCTACAGTGACATGCTAGGAAAGAAATTTATAAGAACAGAAATAATGGCTTCTTGCTCACTACTGTATTCCCAGGTCTTAATACAGGGCAAGACTAGATGGTGTTCCACAAAATTTTCTGAATGAGTATGAATGAATGAGAAAAATATAACAATTTTATAAATAAATGGGGCAGTGGAGTTACTGGGGGCAGGAAGGGTGATGTCAAGAAGAAAATTTAAACTTTAAGAAGGCAGCAGTGTGGTGGAACAGATTGGCAGCTCATAGAGACTTGCACATTTGTTTCAGGGATCAATACTAAACTGAAGTAATAGTTGATGTGGCAATTTATAAGCAACATAGATCCATTGAAAAAGTGAATTACCCATATTTACTGACTACAAATGAAATAATAAAGTTATTCCCAATGCCTATTTATGAACTAGAGACAACATAAGGGAAAGAAATATCAATCAGGTGCTGTGGCTCATGGGGCACCTTCATGAATGACTGAGAGAATGAGGAAGCCATCAATAACCTACTTCTTGCCAGGATGGAATCGTGAGGATTTGATTACCCTCCATCCTGAGACTGAAATAACTAAAAACCTGAAACAATATATGAAATAATGGTTTTCAGACATTATACAAAAGACAGAACAGGGTAATGGTTCCTAAGATTAGGGAAATCAGTAAACTGAATTATATGTTTATCCCAGCTTACTGCTTAGAGAGAGTTTCCAGGCCATGGTGAAAGAAAGGAGACTAGAAAAAGACTAGTCTTTCTGAGTTGAGGAGCATTTGGGAATTTGGGAAGGCCAAGACAACTGGAGTTTTACATTAGAGTAACAGAGAGAAGAGCACTGCTCAGAGAACTTCACAGACCTTTAAATTCATCAGCATATACATGCTTAGGAGTCCTGGTGTGGTGCTGTGGGCTAATGCATCAGACTGCAAAGTCATTTGAACTGCAAAGTCAGTGGTTCAAGCTCACCAGCTGCTCCTTGGAAACCCTATACAGGGTTGCTATGGGTCGGAATTGACTCAACGGCACTTAACAACAACATACATGCTTACCTAAGGCTAGGGAAAGGAGTTGTTGCTGTTAATTGCAGTCAAGTTGACTCCAACTCATCAGGACCCTGCATAGCTTTCCAAGGAGCTATTGGTGAGTTTTAACCTCTGACCTTTTGGATTAAAGTGACCTTGAAGTCCATTGCATTATCCTGCAGCACCACACCAGGGATTCAGGGAAAGGAGCAGTAGAGCAATCTCTGGAGCTCACACAGTGGGATGATCCTTGGTCCCACTAGTCCAAATGGGAAAAATTTTAACACTTGGAGCACTGGAGGGAGCATTTAGTAGGTTACTCACTGTCATCAAGTGATTCTAACTCCTTGAAGTCCTCTAGGACACAGTAGAACTTTCCTGTAATCTTTGTTGTTGCTGTTAAGTGCCATCCAGTGGTTCTAACATAGCGACCCTATATAGGGCGTCCAAGGATTCTGGTGAGTTAGAATTGCTGATCTTGGTTTGACCTTGATTTACTCCAGTATTGTAAATCTTTAAGGGTGTCAACAGCCTCTTCTTTCTCCCTCAGAGTAGATAGCTTTAAACCACCAGATTTGCAGTTAGCAGCCCAATGTTTACCCCACCACTCCACCAGGGCTCCTTCTTAGTAGGTTGTTGTTAAATCCTGTTGAGTTGGTTCTAGCTTATAGCAATCTAATATAGGGTTTCTGAGGAGATATTGGTGGGTGTGAACTGCAAACCTTGTGGTTAGCAGTCCAGTGCTTACCCTATAGTTTCACACCAGGATTCCTTCTTAGTTGGAGTTGTCCTTGACTTGACTCCGTCTCATGTTGACCTCATGTGTAAGAGAAAAACTATTACTCCATAGGGGTTTTAATAGATCACCAAACCATTCTTCTGAGGCACTTCTGGGTGGGTTCAAATCACCAACCTCAACCTTTCAGTTAGAAGTTGAGCATATTAACAATTTGCACCACCACTCAGGGATTCCAATACCTTAACACTGTTGTTGGTAAAATTGGTTCTGACTCATACTGAGTCTTTCTACAGCAGAATAAAACACTACTCCAGTCCTGCTCTATTCTCATAATCATTGATAGGTTCCAGCCCACTGTTGGCAGCCAATAAGTCAATCCATCTCATTAAGCGTCTTCCTCTTTTTTCCCAACTCTCTAATTTACCAAGCATAATGTCTTCTCCAGAAACTGGTTCCTCCTGAGAATATGTCCAAAGTACGTGAGACAAAATCTTACTATATTTGCTTCTAAGGAGCTGTAATTCTTCTAAGCTAGATTTGTTTATTCTTCTGAAAGTCCATGGTATATCCAATAGTCTTCATTAGCATAATATTTAAAAGGCATTAATACTTTTTTGGTCTTCCTTACACATTGATTCCTGGTATGGCACTGTAGGTAAGCACTGGACTTAAAATCACAAGGTCGACGGTTCAAGCTCATCAGCTGCTCCTGGGAAATCCTATACAGGGTCACTGTGAGTCAGAATCAACTCTACAGCACTTAGCAACAACAATGATAGGCCGTGCCATAATTATACTTTGTCGTCAGGGCAACAGCTATGTTTCTCTGGCCATTCCAATAGCTATAGGAAGTGAATATTTATGTATAACTACTCTGTGTGGCGCTGTGGGTTAATGCGCTGGACTACGAAGTCAGTTTGAACTGCAAGGTCTGTGGTTCAAGCTTGCCAGCTGCTCCCTGGAAACCCTATACAGGGTCGCTATGGGTCAGAACCGACGTGATGGCACTTAAAAAGCAAAACCAAAAAACTTCTGTTTGGATTTCTGAATTAATAATGAAAATAACAGACTTCTTCCTCACTTTTTGATTTTGATGTCCATAAGTTGTTATTATTAAGTGCCACTAACTCAGTTCCGACTCATAGTGACCCTGTATAGGGTTTCCAAGGAGCGACTGGTGAGTTTGAACTGCTGTCCTAGCAGTTAGCAGTCCAATGCTTATGTTACAGTGCATACCAGAAGTCCATACATTGTTGTTAAGTGCCGTGGAGTCGGTTCCGACTCATAGCGACCCTGTACAGGGTTTCCGAGGCTGTAAATCTTTATGGGAGCAGAAAGCCACATCTTTCTCCCATGGAGCATCTGGTAGTTTCGAACTGCTGACCTTAAGGTTCGCAGCCCAATTCGTAACCACTACTCTACCAGAGCTCCTTGAAATCCATATGGTAAGAGAGAATTGCTTTCTGATGGTCTTTTTTACTGGCTTTACCCTGGAATTCCATTTAGATTCATAAATCTGCATTACAAAACACAAATATATCTGTAACTCAGATTAACTCCTAAGTTTTTGGCTTTTTTAAATTGGTAATATAGTACAACCACAGTGAGCTGTCAGAAATTCAAGTCGGATTCAGAAGAGGATGTGAAATGAGGGATATCATTGCTGATGTCAAATGACTCTTGATTAAATGCAGAGAACACCAGAAACATGTTTCCTTGTGTTTTATTAACTATGCAAAGGAATTCGACTGTGTGGATCATACAAACCTTGGTGCTCAGGGTCCCATCCCTTCAGGCTACCCTTCTTTCAGGACTAACACCACATGACACCCTAATGCTGGCGATATCCTATGACAAGCTTTCTTTGTTCCTCTTCGCACTTTCTGCCACAAAGCTGTATCTAACAATGGAAGAGAACTGCAATCACAGGGGAATGAACACCTCCAGGGACAACCTTCAGTCAACAGTTAGTATGGAGGGGGTAAGCCAGACAAGCAACATTGAAAGTGAATGAAATAACTTTTTTTTTTTTT
>NW_006408532.1:22381611-22417475 GCF_000296735.1 Chrysochloris asiatica | reverse complement strand
CACTGGAGATTCTACCTTCCTCCAGGCCCTCTGGATCTAGGTTCCCTCTTGAAAGCTTGTAAGCCAGTCACTTCTTGCCTTTGTAGTCCCCCGCCCCCCATTTTGGGTAGCCAATGTCCAAGTTGCCCATCCATGTCTACTCTGTGTGTGGAGGGGATGGGAATGATTCTTGCTGTAAGGACTTGTTCCCTCTTTTGAGCTACTGCTTCCATAGGTGTAGGGAAATGACTTTTTAAATTCTGATCATTGAGTGCTTCACTTGCTTCACCCTGTCCCCTCTACACAGATCTCTCTGTCTTCAGTCTTGCTCTTTCATACTTTACCCACATCCTATGCACACAGATCACTGTGTCTTTGATCCTGCTCTTTCATACCTAGTAGTGGAACAGGTATCCTGCTATTACAGGCTTTAGTCTAGTGCATACTTTGTCATGTCACTCTGACATTCTGCCCACACGCATGCAAATACTGTCATTAATCAATTCTGCTCAAGTTATCCAATTTAAGTGTGCCACCTGTTTCCTTCTGATCTTCTGATTGATAACATGTATTTTAAGTGCTCAATAAATAATCCAGTATCATTTTGGTGTGACAGCTCCTAAGACCATCTCCAAATGCCACTTTGAACAATGCTATTTGAAACACCAAGGGCACTGATCATTTTTAAGCAGGGTGATTCAAATGGTTTGACTGCCCCCAAGTGAGATGCTGCTAACAGTGGGAGCTGACACTTCCACTGCCTCTAAAGTGCTCCTTGAAGAAACGTGTATCCTAATGTGGTGTTGTCCTTGGTTGTTTTTTAGCTTGGCCCATGGGCCATGACCCCCACCCACAATGGAGCAACAAGTGGCATAGTCCTGTGCCATCCCCACAATTGGGTAATGATTTGATCTTTGCGATCCATAGGGTTTTCACTGCCTGGTTTTTAGAAGTAGATCACCAGAACTTTATTCCTAGTCCTTCATCTGAAGCTCCACTGACACTTGTTCAGCATCATAGCCTCTACTGATTGTGTATGAAGTGCATTGACTGCGGATGTCACCACAGTCTTCCTTCTGGAAGGAGAGCATTCTACTGCTGAGCCATCAATGTCCTCTTCCTGTTATAGGACAAAGAGAGCCACTCCTGAGCAAACGTCACTTCTTGTTGTTTAGTACCGTGGAGTCAGTGCCTCATAGGGACCCTTCATAGGGTTTCCGAGGCTGTAAATCTTTATGGGAGCAGAATGCATCCTTTTTCTCCCATGGAACCTCTGGTAGTTTCAAACTGCCGACCTTGAGTTAACAGCCCAATTCGTAACAACTACACTACCAGAGGGTCACTTAGGCAAATTTAAAAATGTTATGCTGTTGCTGATGCTGTCATTGATGTTGTCATTGGTTCAGTATCATAGCAACCATGTATAAGGTTTCTGAGGAGTGGCTGGTGGGTTTAAACCACCCCAGGAACTAAGTAATGTTGTAATTACTTCAGTTAATGTTTTTCATGCAATTACAGAGTATAAGCAGTCTTGATTTGGTGCTGTAAGATAAACACTGGACCGTAAGTTCGGTTTGAACCACAAGGTGGTTGGTTCAAACTCATCAGCTGCTCCTTAAAAATCCTATACAGGGCAGCTATGAGACAGAACTGACTCTACAGCACTTAACAGAGTATAAAGTACATTCCTAACCTTGTTCATTTTTGTTAAATGTCACCAAATTGGTTCCGACTCATCGTAACCTTGCATAGGGTTTCTGAGGATCAGCCAGTGGCTTTGAACAAGGAGCTTGTGATTAGCAGCCCGGTGCTTATTCTATGGGGCCACACCAGGACTCAGTCCTAACTTTATGCAATTGTTTTTAAAAAAACAAACTGTATTTTGATTGCAGGGAAAAAGAAAGAAAAAAACCCAAATAACATTAGCCACTCTGAGATCTATTTTCCATATTTGCTCTGATTATATACAGTTCAAGCAATGCCTCCAAAAATGATTCATTTTAATTTTATTCATAAAGTTAGGGTTTTTACTATGTGCTTCCTCATGAAGCTTCCCTTATGTAGAAATAGCACTGTCAAATGTGTATTCCTGAATGAGACATCACTCCAAACATGTAACAAAATTAAACTTGACAAGTTTTCCCCAAAGTGGTTTGTTCTTGATTTTATGCATATGTAAACGTTGTACCATGGGAGCTCATAAACATCAATATAGCAAGTTCCATGATGTGATGATTAGAATAAAGTCAGGCAATACTATTTGCTTTCAGTCCTAAATAAATTATAATCAAATAAAGGGTCCAGATTAGTTATGTGCATTTTGATACTTGCTCAATAAAGAAATCTAAATATTAAATGGATTATAAAATAAAGTAGTGCAAAGATTGTTGCTCTTATTGTTAGGTGCTTTGAGTTGGTTCTGACTCATAACAACTGTGTCTTTGTACAGTAGGACAAAACACTGGGTGGTCCTGCACCACCCTTGCAATTGCCCATGGAGGTCTATGGTATATTCGTTCTTCTTCAATACCTTAGCTCAGAGATACAAATTCTTCTTTGGTCTTCCTTATTCACTGTCCCACTTTCTTAGGTGATTGACAATATAGTGACTTGAACCAGATTTCCCTTAGTCTTCAAAGTTGCATCTTTGTTATTCAGTACTTCAAAGATGTTTTGCAGCAGATTTCCCCAATACAATTTGCTATTTGATTTCTTGACTGCTGCTTCCATAATCATTGATTATGGATTGAAGTAAAATATAAACAATCCTTAGCAACCTCAACATTTTCTCATTTTATTATGCTGCTACTTGTTGGTCAAGTTGAGTACACAGATAATAACAACTAAAATAGAGTCGATCTGCCAGGATGATCATCATCTTGCACTTAGTGCTGGGTAACTTCCAAGGGCATGAATACACAATGCTATAACACCTATCTGAGACCTTGCAACTTCTCCTTAATCATTGTCTTCTTCAGCTTTCTATACTTGGAGCCAGTAGTTATGGAGTTAGTTTGTTTTTATCTTTTAACTTAATGTGGACTGAGGGATATCATTGCTGACATCAGATGGATCTTGGCTAAAATCAGAGAATACAAGAACTATGTTTACCTGTGCTTTATTGCCTAGGCAAAGGCTTTCAATGTGTGGAACATTGCAGAGAACGAGTATTCCAAAACATTTAATTATGCTCATTAGGGAGCTATACACAGACCAAGAGGCAGTTGTTCGAACAGAACATGGAACACTGAATGGTTTAAAATTAAGAAAGGTGTGAGACAGGGTTGTATTATTTTACCATACTTGTTCAATCTGTATGCTGAGCAAATAATCTGAGAAGCTGGGTTATATGAAGAAAAATGTGCCATCAGGACTGGAGGAAAGAAGACTCATTAACAACCTGCAATACGCAGATGATACCATCTTGCTTGCTGAAATCAAGAAAGACTTAAAATATTTACTGATGAAGATCAAAGACCACAGTGTTCATTTTTACCTCCATGTAAAGAAAACAAAAATCCTTACAACTGGGCCAATAACATCAAGATAAATGGAGAAAAAAATTGAAGTTGTCAAAGACTTCATTTTTTATTGGATCAACCATCAACACTTATGGAAGCAGCAGTCAAGAAATTAAATAATGTATTGCATTAGGCAAATCTGTTGCAGAAGACCTCTTTAAAGTGTTCACAAGCAAATATATCAGTTTGAGAACTAAGGTGTGCCTGAACCAAACCATAGCATTTTCAATAACCTCAGATGCATGTGAAAGTTAGACAATGAATAAGAAGGACTGTAGAACCGATGTATTTGAGTTATGGGGTTGGAGAGGAATATTAAAAGTACCATGGGCTGCCAAAAGAACAAACAAATATGTATTGGAAGAAGTACAGCTAAAGTGCTCTTTGGAAGCCAGGACAGTCAGACTTCATCTCTTATACTTTGGACATATTATCAGGAGGAATTAGTCTCTGGAGAAGGACATAATGCTTGGTAAAGTGGATAGTCAGAGAAAAAAGAGAAAGTCCCTTAATGAGATGGACAGGCACAGTGGCAGCCGCAATGGGCTCAAGAATAACACCAATTGTGTGTATGGTGCAGGACCAGGCAGTGTTTCGTTCTGTTGTGCATAAGGTCACTACGAGTTGGTATCATCTCAATAACACCTAACAACAACACAACAACATTTACTACTTTAACAAAATATGTAGAATTTTATCTAAAATTTAAATTCCTCTAAAAATACATTTATAATGTTATAAATTTTTTATTGTGGTCAAATACATATAACCCAACATTTGCCAATTTGACATTTTTTTACACGTATGGTTCATTGACAATGATTACATAAATCCTGATATGTAACCACCACCCATATCTGTGAAGTATGCTAATTTTGATCAGTAGTGTATCACCAATATAGAACTCTAGTCCCCCAACTAGTATAAACTAGAAAATGTGTTATGTTACCGAGAGTGCAAGACACCAGGAGTTGAAGTAGTAACTTCAGGTAACCATCCTCGGAGAAAATGACTCCATGTAGGAAGAAAGAATAAAGTTGCCATGAGAAATGATGAGTGAAACTGTGGGTTCCTTTATCATCAATGAGGCAACCCCAGCCCTTGCTGGTTGTGTTGTTGTTGTTGTTGTTAATTGCTGTCAAGTCAGTTCTGACTTACAGCGACCCTGTGTAGGGTTTTCAAGGAGTGACTGGTGTGTTTGAACCCTCAACCTTGTGGTTAGCAGTCCAGTGCTTATCTTATAGCACATTTAAGAGCTAATAATTCTACTTTTGGTCTAAGCAATTTTAGTTGCTTTTCTCTAACTTGAAACTCATAGAATTCTGTCTAAATCAAAGGCAGGACATCTTAGTTGGCTTTTAAAATTTAGTCAATTACAGAGCATCTGCTATATCCCAACTACATAACTTGGGCTATAGGTGCTCAGTTCATTTCAGGTTCAGTTTCTCAAAGAGCTTGGAGTGATAGGGAATTAGCCTCTAAAATTTAGAAGTTAAGATTTCCTTTGAGACTTAAGATAAAATCTCATAACATAGTGGTCCAGTGTAGACAAAAAAAAATCATACTTGAGGTAGACTTAACTTTTGACTTGGAGCTAAGTCAATTGTACAGCCAAAGGGGTAGGGATAGAAGTTTGTTGTTGTTGTTATGAGGTGCTATCGAGTTGTTACTGAATCATAGTGACGCATAGAAAACACTGCCCAGTCCTGGGTCAACTTCACAATTGTTGCCACGTTTGAGCCCATTGATGCTGCCATATTGCCAATCCATCTTGCTAGAGAGTTTTCTCTTTTTCTCTGGCCCTCCATCTTACCAACATAATATCCTTCTTCAGTGACTGGTCCCTCCTGACAATGTGTCTGAAGAATGATAGATGAAGTTTGGCCATCCTGGCCTCCAAGGAGTACTCCAGCTGCACTTCTTCCAACACAGATCTATTTCTTCTTTTGGCAGCCCATGGTACTTTCAATATTCTCTTCCAAAACCATAACTCAAAAGCATCAATTATTTATGGTCTTCCTTATTCACTGTCCAGCTTTTGCATGCATGTGAGGTTATTGAAAATACCATGGCTTGGGTCAGGCACACCTTAGTCCTCAAGCTGACATCTTTGCTCTTAAACACTTTAAAAAGGTTGGGAGAGGTAGAGATGGAGGACAAGAGATAGTAAAGTATGTTTTAAACTTTAATATGCTCTCAGATTATTGAAAATCTTATTAAAATGCACATTCTGATTCAATAGGTCTAAGGGTGGAGTCTGATGTTCTGCATTTCTGGCTAACTTCAGGGTAATGCAAATGATCACAAAAATAATAATGGTAATGCTTCACGTATGCTATTACCACATCAAAAGAAAGGCTGTCTCAGTAGAAAGATTGGCAAGTGAGTGTGCAGTAATGAAATATAGACAAAAGGGAAACTAAATAAGTGTGCACTGAATACACATTCTGCAATTAATTCCTGTTGTGAATATAGATGTCTGGGGTTCTCAGTTTCCAAGACATCAAGCTTGTGTTTTCTATAGTTAAGGTTTCATGCTTATGAAACACTCTTTTGAATTTCAAAGAAATACTTTATTGTTTCTTAGGTGAAAATTTGCACAGCAAATTAAACTCCCAGTCAACAGTTCATCCACAAATTGTTACAAGCCTCATAATGCATCAGCACCTCAGCATTTCCATCTCCGCTGCCCCATTTCCATCCATCCAGTTTCCCTGCCCCTCCTTGCCTTCTCATCTCTGCTTTTATGTCAATATTGACTGCTCTTGTATAGTTGATTGCTTCCAGTTGATTCTCAAGAGTGTTATTGTTTATTTTATAATCCAATCTAATATTTGACTGAATGATGACTTTTATTTTTAAATTATAATATATGCATATGTAAGTATATATATTCAGCTTTTTATTGTAAATTGAGTAAAGGTTTACAGAACAAGTCATCAGCGCCACATTCAAAAAAATCATACACTTCTTTTTCTTTCTGTTTCTTAACTTTTTACTGTGCATTGAGTGAATGTTAACAGACAAGATCATCTGCTTTACATTCAACAAAGTATACCCTTTGTTTCATCTCAGTGATTACAATCCCCTCCCTGCAACAATAGTTATCCTACTTCCTCCCTGTGGCTTCCCTTTTAAGTCTTATATTTCACAAATGAACAAAGAAAAAATATTTGATGCACACATACAAAACAAAAAATACATATTCATTTAAATGTCCAAAGGGCATGTTCTGTAAGACAGCCTCCTACCCTCAGGCACACAGCCTTACTTACTGAGTCTATGGGCCTAGAGCCCCAAACTGCTCCATCTCTCCATGCCATCACCTTTGCCACTGTCTTTGCTGTCGCTGGTTTTCTAGGAAGAATCTCATGATCCACTCATCAAGGAAGACCTTCTTGATGGTCCTGGGATTGTGTGTTCCTGAAGTGAAAGATTAACTACTCCCCCCTTTGATTTACACATTTTCTACAGTTATGGTTGTGATAGTTGTATTTAATCCTGCTAACTGCTACAATTGAATTATAAGATTCTATCACCATCTTCTCCTTCACCTTTCACCAGATTCATCTGGAAAAGAGGTAAAGTCAATTTGAGCCATAAGCTCACCAGCCACTCCTCAGAAATCCTTTATAGGGTCACTATGAGTCAGAATTGATTCCAGGGCTCTTAACAACAACAACGACAACACTCAGTGAGGATTCTACCCTATACCCCTCATTCTGAAACAAAGCACACTCATGAGATCTTGTAAACAAGCCACTTTGTATATAGACCTCCAGTTTTGATAACAAATGTCTAAATTACCTTGGAAACTCTATACAGGGTCACTATGAGTTGGAACAGATGCCACAGCACATAATTGCCACCACTAACCACCACATCCATAAGCAAATGTCCAGTTCATAAAATTGTACAATTTACACTTTCTCATAGTATTAAAGATGACTTTTAGGAGAAGCTTATCTTCTTTTGGGGGGGGTCTTACTCTTTTTTGTTGACCCTCCAATTTACCAAGCATAATTTCCTTCTCCAGGGACTGATCCCTCCTGATATGTCCAAAGTATCAGAGATAAAGGCTTTTAATGGACATTCTTCCTGTACTTCTTCCAACACAGATTTGTTTGTTCTTCTGGGAGTCAATGGTGTTTTTAATATTTTCCTTCAACCCCATAACTCAAATGCATCAATTCTTCTATGGTCTTCATTATTCATTGTCTGACTTTCACATGCATATGAAGTTATTGAAAATACTATGGCCTGGGTCAGGTGGATATTAGTCCTCAAACTGATGTATTTGCTCTTGAACACTTTAAAGAGGTCTTCTGAAGTAGACTTGCCTAATGCAATACATTATTTAATTTCTTGACTGCTGCTTCAGTAGGTGTTGATGGTTGATCTAAGCAAAATGAAGTATTTGACAACTTCAATCTTTTCCCCATTTATCATGATGTTATTTATGGCCCAGTTGTGAGGATTTGTATTTTCTTTATATTGAGGTGGGGTCCATACTGAATGCCACCTTAATCTTCATCAGTAAGTATTTTCAGTCCTCTTCACTTTCTGTAAGCAAGGTTCTATCATCTGCATATCGCAGGGTGATAATGAGTCTTCTTCCAATCTTGATGCCACACTCTTCTTCATATAATGCAGCTCCTTAGATTATTTGCTTAGCACACAGATGGAATAAGTATGGTGAAAGAATACAATCCAGGTGCATACCTTTCCTGATTTTAAACCATTCAGTATCCTCTTGTTCTGTTCTAACAATTGTCTCTTGTATATATACACATTCCTTATGAGCACAAATATATGTTCTGGAATATCCATACTTTGCAATGTTATCCATAGTTTGTCATGATCCATACAGTCGAATGCCTTTGCATAGTCAATAAAGTACAAGTAAATATCTTTCTGGTATTCTCTGCTTTCAGCCAAGATTGATCTTTTGTCAACAATGTTATCCATAGTTTCACATCCTCCTCTGATTCTGGCTTGAATTTTTGACAGCTCCTTTTCAATGTACTCCTGCGATCATGTCTGAATTATCTTCAGCAAAAATTTACTTGCATGTGACATAGATACTATTCAGTGATTTCTGCATTCCGTTGGGTACCTCTCTTTGCAAGAGGCACATATATGGATCAATTCCAATCAGCTGGCAAGGTAGCTATCTTCCAAATTTCTTAGCATAGACAAGTGAGTTCCTCCAGTGCTCCATCAATTTCTTTAAGAAGTTTCTGTTTGTATTCCATCAATTCCAGGAGCTTTGTTTTTTGTCAATAGTGCTTGAATTTCTTCCTTCAATATCTTTGGTTCTTGATTATATGCTATCTTTGGAAATGATTGAACATCAAAATACTATCCAGTAATCCCACTTCTAGGTAAATATCCTTAGAAATATAAGAGCAGTGTTGTTGTTAAGTGCCATCGAGTTGGTTCTGACCCATAGCGACCCTGTGGCTTCCAAACATCAGCTGGTGAGCTTGTTCTGCCAACCTTGCAGCTCAAACCAACTTTGCAGTCTAGTGCATTATCCTATAGTGCAACACCAGGACTCCTGAATAGGTATATTTGTTCTTGTTGTTAAGTGCCATTGAGTCGATTCCGACCCATAGCGACTCTGTATAGGATTTCCAAAGAGCATCTGGTGAGCTTGAACCACCGAAGCTTGAACCACTGACCTTGCAGTTCAAATGACTTTGCAGTTTGATGCATTAGCCCACAGTGCCACACCAAGACTCTGAATAGACATATTGTTGTTGTTGTTAAGTACCGTGGAGTCTGTTCTGACTCATAGTGACCCTGCACAGGTATTCCAAGGCTGTAAATCTTTACGGGAGCAGAATGCCTCATCTTTCTTCCGTGGAACCGCTGGTAGTTTTGAACTGCTTGAGGTTGGCAGCCCGACTCGTAAACACTACACTACCAGAGCTATAGCACACCAATATTCATTACAGCATAATTCTCAATAGCAAAAAGATGGAAATAATATAAATATTGTTGTTGTTATGTGCCATGGAGTCTGTTCTGACTCATAGTGACCCTGTACAGAGTTTCCAAGGCTGTAAATATTTACGGGAGCAGAAAGCCTCATCTTTCTCCCACAGAACAAGTGGTAGTTTCAAACTGCTGACCTTGTGGTTCACAGCCCGATGTGTAACCACTACACTACCAGAGCTCCTTACTAATGTCTAATAAAAGGAGCCCTGCAGCACTGGACTGCTAATCACAAGGGTGGCAGTTTAAACCTGTCACCTGTGGAAGAGAGATAAGGCTTTCTGCTCCTGTAAAGATTTACACCTATACAGGGTCACTGTGAATTGGAATCGACTTGATGGCAGTGAGTTTGATTTTGAGTTGGAATAGCCAATAATGTTCATTCCTGGTGGAACTGCAGGATAAGAACTGCACTGCTAACCCCAAGGTTGGCAGTTCACGCTCCCAGCTACTCTGCTGGAAAAAAATAAGACTGTCTTCTCTTATAAAGAGGCTCAACATCTTTATAAGACAAGACAGTCTTATTCCAATACTTGATCGCAGTAGGTTTGCTTTCTTTCATTAAGGACTCATGATTGCAAGCATCTCTTCGTGTGTTTGTAAGTTGCCTGAGTGTCCCCTTTGGTGAAGTGTCTGTTCATGTCCTTTGATTGGATTGTTTGTTTTTGTTTTAGTTGTTAAATTTTCTATATATTTTAGAGATTAGCCCCTTGTCAGATATGTTATAGGCCCCAATTTCCTCCAATATTTAGGCTGTCTCTGTACTCTTTTGGAGAAGTTTCTGATAATAGT
This sequence comes from Chrysochloris asiatica, assembly GCF_000296735.1. NCBI lineage: Eukaryota > Metazoa > Chordata > Mammalia > Afrosoricida > Chrysochloridae > Chrysochloris > Chrysochloris asiatica. The sequence continues at coordinate 22,407,183 of NW_006408532.1, read as the reverse complement.
TGTTGGTGGTTATGTGCCATGGAGTCTGTTCCTACTTGTAGTGACCCTGCATAGGGTTACCAAGGCTGTAAATCTTTATGGGAGCAGAAAGTCTCATCTTTCTCCCGAGGAACAGCTGGTAGTTTCAACCTGCTGACCATAAGATTAGGAGCCCGATTTGTAACCACTATGGTACCAGAGCTTCTTTCTGATAATAGTAAGTACCTGTATTTAATTTTTAGGTGGTTCCAGTTAACTGGTTAATCTTCTGTTGTTTTTGCATTTTTACTTACGTTCAAGAGTGTATTTATGCCAAAACTTAGGATCCCTAGTTTTGTCGCTATGTTATTTTCCAGGAACTTTATAATTTTAGCTTTAAAATTTTAGCTGGTCAATTTGAGTTAATTTTTGTGTATTCTGTGAAGATTGGATCCTGATTCATTTTCCAGATTTGCCTACACCATTTGTTAAAGAGAGTCTCTCCCCCAATTCAATATACTTCAACCAGTCAGAGATCAGCCACCCAAAGATGGATAGATTTACTTCTGGGTTTTCAATTCTTTTCCATTCTCCTATGGGTCTGATGTACCAGTACCAACCTGTTTTGATTACAGTGCCTTTATAGCAAGTTCTGAGATCAGGAAGTGTGAGGTCTTCTCATTCATTCTTCTTCAGTATTGCTTTAGCTATTTGGGGCCTCTTTCTTTTCCGTATTAAGGTGGAGATTAGTGCTTCTCTTTCAATAAGGAATGTAGTTGGGATTTGGATTAGGATTGCCTTGCATTTATAGATTACTTTGAGTAGTATTAACATTTTTACAATATTAAGTCTTCCAATCCATGAGCATGGAATGTTCTTCGATTTATGCAAGTTTCTTTTGGCTTCTTGCAGTAGTATCTTGTGATTTTCTGTGTAAAAATCATTTAGTTCCAGGTTAGATTTTTTCCTAGGTATTTTGTCCTTTCAGGGGCTACTGTAAATGGCAATGTTTTCTTGGTCTTTTTTTTGGAGTGCTTGTTACTGTAGAGGAAACCAGTTGAGTTTTGGATGTTTACCTGGTATTTTGCTTAGATTTCCTTTTAGTATCAGTGACTTTCTTGTGGAATCATACGGTAGAATTTTATTTTTCTTTTTGTGTGGTTTTTCAAAAGACAGAAACCTGACTCTCCAACTTAAAATGACTAATATGCTCCTTATGAGAGTTATATTATTCAGAGAAATTAGTAAATTGACATTTTGGCTTATAAATAATAACCTAATCTCTTATGAGTTTACTTTGCATGACTAAACATTCAATCATATCTGAGGTATTGATGAATTGAAATATCTAAGCTTATAAAATGTGTATGTTTAAACCATTATGTTTAAATGTTGTCACTTGGCATTTAATGACAACACCTAGACACCTTCTCTCATTCCTGCTCCCATCAGTGACCCTGACTGTATCTGAGGTTACTAGATATTTTCTATGAAATTTAAGAGAGTATATCAGAACCTTCCTCTTTGATTTGACAGTTGGTCTCATTTCATAATTTATGGGACAATTATTGGTGGGTGTCTTATTTGTTTGTTTCCTAATCAAGTAAACACTGACATTGGAAATAGCCTTTCTCTATCTTCCCTATTCTCTTCTGATGGTCTTGGGGGCACATTGCTGTGTTCAAAATTTGTCCTGTTTTTCTACAGTGTTAGAATATTTTATTATTTCCTGCTCTATTGTCCCTTATCTTCTCATTGTTCTTTTTATTCTTCCTTTTCCAGTTTTGACAAAATCAGAAGTGTTGTTTGAGTATATTTCTATATAATTGCTTATGTGTGTGGTATTAGAAGGAAACCAGAAAAATTCACCTTTTCTACTTATAAGCCTGATGTCAGCATGGCACACATAATTAGGAGCCGTTAAAAACTGATAACATTCACAATGTGAAAAACAGATTAATTTTGGTTAAAGGTTGTCACTGAGCTTTTCGCTTTTGTGTTCACAGTTATTCTGTTCTTTTAAGCTGAGCTACTTGGGTATCATCTTGTCAAATGATTCATTAGAGGAAAGCAAAATGGGGTAGAGCGGCCTTTAAATCACTCTTTTGTTGACTATTTAATCTTCTGTGCAGTTTCCACCACAAGATTAAATTAATTTGCATGCTGATGATATTTTCCTCCATTAATTTATGAAAATAAGAAGAGCAAAAATTGGGATGATGGGCTGACAAAGAATAATATTTAAACAAAATCTCTCAGGAGAAAATAGGAAAGAACAAAGAATTTCTTTTCTTCATTTTTACACCTATAGCTTCTGGTTTTGTTGTTGTTGTTAAGTGCCATTGAGTTGGTTCCAACCCAAAGTAACCCTGTATAGGGTTTCTGAGGAGCAGCTGGTGAGCTTGAACCTCCGATCTTGCAATTCAAACCGACTTTGCAGTCCAGAGCATTAACCCACAGTGCCACACCTTTATGACAGTTTAATTTCAAGTATGCAGAACAGCCATCTTGTAAAAATGTAACTCCATTTTCATCAGATATATATACCAGTGAGACATTTGCAGTTTACTTGGTTCTTCCTCAAACAGTGAAGAAGCTAGAGAAGACTTCTCACTTATAAGTATATAGTTATGTTTTATAAACTATGCTAAATTTATATCAAGAATTTCAGACATCTGACTTACTGTCAATGAACCACACTTTTCTGTTGCATATTAAGTATGTCATTCTGCTCTATTCCACATTAATTATTCATTTCCTTTTTGTTATCTACACGTCTAACTCTTTTGAGATGATGTTTATATTCTGGTTTGTGGCAGTCTTCATTTAACAGGATATTAATTGTAAAACCTGACTGCCTATTACTAGTATCTTTCAAAAAGGACATAGGCAAAATTTTTATTAAATTGCTAAATGTGTTCCTCATGCTTGTTAAGATCTCATTAGTTCAAACATTCTTCAGGGAAGAGCTTTGGAGAGCTATTTTAGTAGCTGATTTTCCATTGCAGCAGCATTGTTCAGTGCCCGAGATCAATGATCTTAAGTGGAGGGCTTTGGAATTCCTAGTTTCCATTTCTTTTAAGTGACAACTTCACTGGTTGGCATAAGTGGCTGGCTCTCGACTACTGATCTGAAGGTTGGCAGTTTCTCCAGCAGGGTTGTGGAAGAAAAGCCTGGTGAGTTGCCTCTATAGAGATTACAGCCAAGAAAACCCTATGGAACAATTTTACTCTGTAACACATGAGCTCACCATGAGTCAGAATTGAGTTGAAAACAATGCTACAAAAATAAATGCTTCTACTAACAAAACACTCAGTTTCTTCCTATCAACTTCCTACTGAGTGGTTAACTTAGAAAGAATGAGGAATGGAAGGCTCTACAGAGGAAGAAGGGTTTATTTGAAGAACAAGTAGAATACAAAAAGCAGAGAAATCTCTCTTTCTCTCTCTCTTACACACAGAGGTAATCCAGGCAGGAGGAATTGTATGAGTAAGTGTGTGGGGGTAGTAGACATCTCCAACCTGCCTGGGTCTTGGGGAGCAGACTAACAGAGAAGAGGGTCAGTGATGGGAGAACTGAGAGCATAAGAGGACCATTAGGGAGAAACTATAACCTGAAAGACTCAAGAATTATTCGAATTTCACAGGCCGGCTCTGCCAGCAATGCCATCATGTTGAAGGCCATCAATTGACCCAATGTAAACAAAATCCATACCAGAAAAGCTTCCTTTACAACCCAGCTGAAGGAAAAGACTGGCTATCCCATAAAAGAAAAGGGAATAAAGATCAGTCAGAGTGTTCAGTGTTACCACCCTTTCTCACTTTTGAGTGACCATAGGATTTCAGTAAATTACTCTCGTCCTGGTGTGCCCCTGTAGGATAAGCACTCAACCATAAAGTTGGTTTGAACTGCAAGGTCAGTGATTCAAACTCACCAGCCGCTCTATGAGTTGGAACGGACTTGATGACACTTAACAACACTCTCATCCTGAGGTCACAGTAACACCACTACAACAAATTCATTTCTGGTGCTTCCATACATCTCTTCATGTGAAATGCAGAGACAATAGACAGAAGAGGAGGGCAGGTCTTGGGCTAGAGTTTTCTGTAAGGAATACTGAACTTGAAAATATAAATTTAGCTCATTTCAATCACAATGTAAGAATCACTAGTCATTTTTCAGTAATAGATGGCAGACAATTGGACATGGGGTACATGGAAGGAACCAGGTAGTTTTTTGTTGTTTTTGTTTTCAATGTTTTATTGTGAATTATGTGAGAGGTTATATGGGAGAACAACAGCTTTAACATTCATCCTATCATATTTTGTTTCATTGCAATGATTACTATCCCCTCCATACATCATCAAACAACCAAAGTGTACACCCCACAAGCCTGCTCCCTGGTTGTCAGCACACAGTCCCTCTCCTTCTCTGGGTCTAGAGTTCCCAGATGCTTCATCTCTCTACTTCATCATTTCTGCTTCCATCTCTAGTGTCATTGCTTCTCTAGGTAGGGTCCCACACTCTGCTCCTCTCCCTTGATGGTCCCAGGGACCTCTGCTCCTGGACTGCAAAACCAACCTCTCCCCTCCTTTTGGTATAAAACATCTACTTATACGTTTACAATCCTCAGAGTCAGTCCTGATAGCAATTATTCACTATTGAGTCACAAGGGTCTTATCCCCATCTCCTTTCATCAGCCCCATCCCAACAAATTGAAAACCATTCAGTGGAGATACTACCTTACCCCTTACCCTCTGGACTAGGCTCCCTCTTGAACGCTTGTAAGCCAGTCACTTCTTGCCTTTGTAGGAGCCCGGTAGTTTTATTTTTAGCTTTGTGATTACTTGGCAAAGATCCAACCTTGCTTACATCAGAAAGACTGCTACCTAATCCTACTAAGGCTCATCAACCTACTAAACCAAACCTTCTGCCATTAAGTTGATTCGTACTCATAGCAACCCTGTATAGGATGTCTGATACAGAAGCAGAAAGCCTCCACTTTCTCTAGTGGGTGATAGATAACTGCCTACCTTGCAGTTAGAAGTCCGGTGCTGATTAAAGGGCTTCCAAATGTCTCCTTCAATGGCCTGCTTTTTAGAGAGCCATGCCAGTAGGATAAGAACCCCTCCTGGGATGCAGATATGGTATTTAAAAAAGCACAGCCAATTAGCTATGAATGCTCTATGTTGGATAAGGTTGTCAGAGTAGCTGACATCAGAAATAAGGTCTCTGAGGGAAAAGGACCTAGGATGCTGAAGATTAGACATAAGAGAAGGAAGTACCTATATAAAGGTGAGAAGAAAAAAGCTTGGAAGAAAACCTTTCTGAAGACAAACAACTTTCATGGAGGAGACAAATGTCCCCATCTCACAAATTAATGATGGTTATTTACAAGGTCCTGATGTCCCATTTAGAGCCTTCCTACTGTCATTACCAGCACACTTTGAAGTGAAAAGAGGCAACTTTTATTTTCTGCTTGCCTCCTACACTCCACAATTCCTGCTGCTTCTTCTCCTCACTTCTGAGTTTTTCTGGCCACCATGGGACTAGATCAGGAACATAAAAGCTCTGGACATGAAGGGGAGAAGAGTAAAGGACAGATGATAAAAAGTTGCCAATCACATTTTTAAAAAAAAATAAAAAACAAGCATGCAGAGTAGACGTGTTGAGGATGAAAATCATGGAAGACAGAAGAGAAAGCAACATTCTTAGTATAAAGGTGAAGGCTGGCCTTAGCATCCTATTATTCTGGAATTTGAAGGCTCTCCAGAGTCACTGAGGTCTAAAACTCCAGCACCTTTTTTCATAGCCTTCACAGCTGGGAAACTGTAACAACATCCATGTTTGAATATCCCTCATTGTAAACAACAAAAATAGTTCTTATGCTTCCACTGTGTGTGAAAATATATAGTGTAGTGCACAAACAGTTTTACTTTTACATCTAATATCAAATTTACAATCCAAAAAAAAGATATACTATATCAGAAGGTTACTTAGAGAGAATTTTTTAAAATCCAAACTATGTGGCATCCATTACTAAGCAGAGATATTCACTTTGCCTTCCTCTTGGTGATGTTCAGAGGTGCTATTAAGGTTTATATTTAGAAACTTTAAAATTCAAAGATGTAAAAAACATTCTATCAACTCAAAAATATTAGCTATTTATTCAACTCTGTTCACCAAATTGAAAACTAGAACCTCATAGATAACAAAGAAGAAATACTTTTAGTCCCATGTTTGAATAAATTGTACCCTAGAGGGTCCTTCACAAAGAATTTGTACTTAATAAATTTATTTTATAGATCCTAAAAGAATATCTAACAATTTTTAAAAGCATTAGATGTACCTTCTTACTAAAAAAAAAAAAATTTAAATCATAAATAAATAAATAAATAAATAAATAAATAAATAAATAAATAAATACCTCAGGCTTACCAGGCATTTTATTATTTCACTCTTCAATTTTATAATGTTTCAACATATATTTTCCTTTCAAAACTAATAGTTGGTGATTTCTCACTGTACTCTAGATGCACAGAAGAGCTTTTATGTGGACTCCCATTTTGCATAAGAGATAGAATAATAGCAAGGGACAAAGGAATGGGCTAAGCTGGCTCTTGACATCTTGGGTGACTCCAGAAGGACAGTGTGGATTATGCAGGTAGCCCCCAACTAACAATGGAGTTCCCTTGTGATGACTCCATCGTAGGTCGGTTCTCATTTCAATTTGTTTATTTTCAGTTTTCATTATCAGTATCTTTTATTCTTCTATTATCAGTATCTTTACAAATCAGATCTTAGTCTTTGGAGGTTGGAAACATTACATATAAGCCTACAGATTTATTTTAATACACAAATCACAGGAATTTACTCTGAAGATGAAAACGAGTTGGACAACACTGACATTTTGTCAGTTGAAGTAATAACTCTGCTTGTGAAAAGGTATGGATTATCCCCGGGAATGGGGATGAAATTCCTAGTAAAAAAAACTAGTGAGAATTGTTTGTGTGTTTTTGTCCTTTTGTCTTCATACATTTTATGGTAACACTTGTTTTCAAGTGACTGAAGCACCTGATCTAGTTTACAAAAGATATCACCAAACATTTTCTGATGATACTTAAAGAAAAATTCAAAAAGAATCATGCAGCTTTTGGCTGCAGACTCAGAAGTCAGAAGTATGCTATCTCAAATAAATGATTTACGTATATTGTGGAATACTATTGTGATATTTGTAGAAACAGTTATACATTTAAACTCACTGATTTTTTTTAAAACTTTTATTGTGAATAGAGTGTAAGTTTACAGAAAAGAGAATCAGTTTTACATTCAACTTTGTTTCAACTCAGTGGTTACCATCTCCTCCATGCAACAACAGTTATCACATTTCTACCATGAGCTTGCTATTTCTACCTTTGCTGGAGAAGGATATCATGTTTGGTAAAGTGGAGGGTCAGAGAAAAAGAGGAAGATCCCCAGCAAGATGAATTGAAGAGTTGCAGCATCATTGAGCTCAAGCGTGGCAACAATTGTGAGGTTGGCCCAGGACTGGGCAGTGTTTCGTTCTGTTGTACATAGAATCGCTATGAGTCGTTACCTACTTGATGGCACCGAACAGCATCCCTTCTCAACTTTGTCCTTAGGTAAATGTTATCCTTTTGATTTTGAATGATTTACCCTTCTATGGTGAACAAACTATACTATATATCTATCTACTGAGTGTCTGAAAGTTGTGATACCAGGGTAACTTTTATGGAATTGTCTTAATTTCTTCAGCTTTAGTCTGAGCTTGCATATGCAAGTTGATGATGTGTTCCGAAGTTTGCCTCTATCCTTGCTTTGGCTGATGTTATTGAGCGCCATCATCGCTTCCCACAGATAGAGTCCGTTTGATTCTTGTGTATTCCATTTGGTATAGTCCGCTTGTATAGTCACCATTTATGTTTTTGAAAAAAATTATTTGTGATGAAGTCATTGGTCTTAAAAAATTCTATCATGTGGTCTCCAACATTGATTCTACCAACAAAGGCATATTTTTCGCTACTGAGCCTTCCTCCTTGTTTCCAACTTTTGCATCTTGCAACTGTACTGTGGAAGCAGATCATTTGTATTTCAGATATCTCAGATACACAGATAAAGGGGAGTTTTTCTCCTAGATGCAATATACCTTAAGTGTCATCCATGTTTGCTTTAGAAGATTCAGGAGATAAATTTTGGACTCAGAGATGATTTAAGACTATTGGAATGATGTGATGGAGTGAATGTGTTTTGTCTGTGGTAAGAGGATACATTTGGGGAGCCTAAAGTTTAGAACTGATCCCACAATAATCTAATGTGTCTTAAATTCTAAACTCTATGCCTGTGGTTATAATCCCATTTTGGAATATGTTGTGTTTGTTATGTTAATGGAATGTAGAATGTGCCTTGAATTAACCCCTTTTGAGGTATAAAAGAGATGAAAGCAAGCAAGCAAGGAGAGTGAAATTGATGCCAAGTCACATGGAGCTCTCCAAGGAACCAGGAAACATCTTAAAGAGACAAGGACCTTCGTCCAGAGCCAGCACCCTGAATTGAAACTTCTAACCTACTAAACTGTGAGAAAATAAAGTTCTGTTTGTTAAAGCCACACACCTGTGGTTTTTCTGTTATAGCAGTACTAGAAAACTAAGTTTGTGATGATATAAGTGAAAATGTGTGAGTGAACATCTGAAAACATCATCATATGAAATATTGCAACATTGTATGTAGTGTTGGTGTGCCGTCGAGTCAGTTCCAACTTATAGCGACCCTGTAAAGGGTTTCCGAGGCTGTAAATCTTTATGGGAACAGAAAGCCTCATCTTTCTCCCATGGAAATGCTGGTAGTTTCGAACTGCTGATCGTGAGGTTAGCAGCCCGATTCGTAACCACTACGCTGTCAGAGCTCCTCTGTACGTAGTACATATTACTAATTAAGAGATGCACAAAAAAGGAAAAAGGTATACTGCTATAAGAAGGGTTCATCATAACTCAAACATCTCGTACATTGGAAACTATCTCAATTGTATAACTTATGCATATTTATTTGCTGTATTTTATAAGCTGTTTAGATATTTTGTGTGTATTGGTCTATAATACTTATGTGTTGTATTAGACTTTGGTCTGAACATGTTGTTGGCCTTATAAAAAGTTGGGAAAAGTTCCTTGCACTTCTGAAAGATTTTTCTGTAATGTTTATATATTTTCCTTGGAGTATTTTATAGTATTTTTAAGTGAAACCATCTTGGAGATTTCTTGGTCAAAAGGTTTTTTATAATGTGTCCAATTAAGTTACATATGTTGTTGCTGTAGACGTGCTGTCAAATTGGTTCTGACTCATAGTAACTCTGTATTGGGTTTCTGATGAATGGCTGGTGGGTTTCAACCACCTAACCTGCAGTTCTTTGCTTATCCTCCAGTACCATGCCAGGACCTCATAGTTACATATGTTGTTGTTTTTAAGTGACGTCTAGTTGTTTCCAATTCATAGCAACCCTGTATAGGGTTTCTGAAGGAGTGCTAATAGAGTAGTGGTTATGAGTCGGGTTGCTAATCTCAAGGTCAACAGTTCAAAACTACTAGCCATTCTGCAGGTGACAGATGAGGCTTTCTGCTCTCATGAAGATTTATAGTCTCAGCAACCCTGTACAGAGTCAGAACCGACACCACAGCACATAACCACAACCACCACCATAGGGTTTCTGAGGAGAAGTTGGTAAATTTGAACTGCAGATTTTGAGTTCAAACTAATCTTGTGATTAAATGCTTATCCTATAACACCAAACCAGGACTCATAGATGTCTGGGTTTAATTCTAAGTTCCCAATATTATTCCACTGGTCTGTGAGTCTATTTTTGACTACTAGTTTACTGATCTATGAGTTTTTACAGGATTTCTGAGTCAGAACTGACTAGACAGCACTTAACAATAGCTATATATATATATATGTATATATCTATCTATATATATATCTGAGATAGATACACACACACACACATACACACATTCACACAAAGTCACTTTTATCAGGTAACATCCTAAGGGTCCAGAGATTATCTGCCAGAATCTGAAGGCAAAGACCAGACACATGCTCTGGACAAGACTAATTATTTAGTATACAACATGATAGATCTTTTTTTTTTTTTTTAATCTTTTATGCATTTTCAACCCAGTTACATCTTTTGAATATTAAAATAAAAATATGTTTCTTATGTTGTCAATTGACATTAATTCAATTTAATAGTGACCCATGTGACGAGGGAGAACTGTCCCATAGGGTTTCCTAGGCTGTACTCTATACAGGGGTGTCCTGATGTGGAACTGTAGGATAAGCACAGGACTGCTAATCAGAAAGCTGGTGGTTCAAATCCACCAGCCACTCCTTGGGAACCTCATAGAGGGTTGCTATGAGTCGGAACAAACTCCAAGGCACTTTAGTACAACAATATCAATTATGTGTGATTTTCAAAGGAGGTGGGAAGAAAATGCTAAAATATCTATCAAGGAGGAACTAAAAATACTTTTCAAGTATGGGTAATGAATGTTAGTGCTGCTGATGTCACTTGCTTTCATGTCCAAGATTTATTCCTAGGATAACTTGCTAATTACTTTCTGTAAAGTAAGATATAACAGATGTTGATGTCTTATCCAACTTCCAACAATCAACAACTGCATTTCTTTGCCTATTTTGCCCACATGCACAATAGATTTGAAGAGATGAGTTTTTAATTCTTGTCAGAAACAGCAATCAAGTCATTGGCTTGAGTAAGAGTGCAAACATCCCCATTCACTCACTCTTTATGTGAGAGAATTCTCAGGCAAGTTCTATGCCAGTGTTTTCAACTCATCTATTACGAGTCATCAGTCTTTTGTTTGTTTCTGAGCAAAATATTTGTAATACAATAAAAATTCATTTGTATATCATTTGTTGTTAAGTGCCTTTGAGTCAGTTCCAGCTCATAGCAACCATGTATATATAGGATACATCTTTGCAGGAGCCAAAAGCCTCATCTTTCTCTCATGGAACAACTGATGGGCTTGGATATCTTCCATGATGTGATCTGATGGGATCAACCAATTACTTTTAAGGGAATTACAAAGGGATGCAACATGCTTACTCAGGTCACAGCCTTGATGTGATGCAAATAGAATCTCCCTAGGGTGTGGTCTACAGCATCTTTTATCTTGAAGAGAGGAGTGACTTTCTACCACCAAAAAAGAACTGGGAATGGAATGTGTCCTTTGGGTCCAGGGACATATTTGGGGACAATGTGTCCCTTGTTCTACGGAAGATTGATGACAAGTACCTCCCCAAGAGTTGACTAAAAGAGAAAGTTTTCCCTATAGATAGTGCCCTGAGTTGGGACTTGTAGTCTCCTCAACTGTGAAAGCATGCATGTTTGTTAAAGCTATTTGATGTTCAACCATTCCAAAAGGTAGCATATGTTAAGAGCCAAAGGTACTGATTGAAAAACTAAAAATCGCACTAAATTCTCTAGGAATTGATGGAATACAAATTGAAATCTTTCAACAAACTAATACAGCACAGGAAGCGTTCACTCATTTATGAAGAAATTTGGAAGACAGCCTCCTGGCCAACTTATTTGAAGAGGTCCATATTTGTGCCCATTTCAAAGAGAGGTGACCCAGCAGAATGTAGACATCATCAAACAATATCATTAATATCACATGCATGCAAAAGTTTGTTGAAGATAATTAAAAAAAAAACAAAAAACAAGAAAACATTTGTAACAGTACACCAACTGGAAACTGTCAGAAAATCAAGCTGGATTCAGAAGAGGATGTGGAAGTAAGGATATCATTGCTGACATCAAATGGATCTTGGCTGAAAGCAGAGAATATCAGGAAGATGTTTACTTGTGCTTTATTGACTATGCAAAGGCTTTTGGCAGCATGAACATGACAAACTATGTATAACATAGAGAAGACTGGGTATCCTACAACACTTAATTGTGCTCATGAGGAAACTGTACTTAGTCAAAGAGGCAGTTATTAGGACAGAACAAGGGGATTCTGAATGGTTTAAAATCAGTGAAGGTATATGCCAGGATTGTATCATTTCGCTCTACTTATTCAATCTGTTTGCTGAGCAAATAATCCAAGCAGTTGGATTATATAAAGAAGAATTAGATTAGAGGAAGATTCCCTAACAACCTTGCTTGCTGAAAGAAAAGAGAACTTAAAACACTAATGAATATCAAAGACTACAGCTTTCAGTATGGATTGCACCTCTAGGTAAAGACAACAAAAATCCTCAAACTCTTAATTAAACCACATCATGCTAAATGGACAAAAGATTGAAGTTGTTAAAGACTTTATTTTGTTTGGATCCACAATCAACACTCATGAAAGCATCAGTTAAGAAACCAAAGGACACATTGCATTAGGTAAATATGCTGAAAGAGACCTCTTTAAAGTTTTAAAAAGCAAAGGTATCAGTTTGAGGACTAAGATACACCTGATCCAAACCATGGTATTTTCAGTTGCTTCACATGCATGTGAAAGTTTGGAAAACAAATAAAGAAGACCATTGAAGAATTCATGCATTAGTTATGGTGTTGGAGAAAGAATATTGAAAGTACTATGGATTGCCAGAAGAACTAACAAATCAGTGTTGAACAAACAAATCTGTGTTGGAAGAAGTACAGTCAGAATACTCCTTAGAAGTAAGGATGGCGAGACTTTGTCTTTCATATTTTGAATATGTTATTAGGAGGGACCAGTACATGGAGAAGGACATCAGGCTTAGTGAAGTGGAGGGTGAGCAACAAAGAGGAAGACCCCAAGGAGATGGATTGATAGAGTGGCAGCAGCAATGGGCTCAAACAACAATTCTGAGGCTAGTACAGGCCCTGGATCACTAGGAGTCAAAACTGACTCGACAGCACCAAAAAGCAACAACAACAACAACAGTGGTATTTTTGTTATAGCAGTACTAGATAACTAAGACAGTTTGATTTCAATTTCTATGTTTATCTCATTGTTAAATAGCAACAAATGGCATCACCACTACTGGCTTTATAAACATAGAAGGCTTTATTTCCTTCCCCATGCCACTACCTTAATGTTCCACTATGTTTTCTTGGATACTTTCCCAATTAAACTGTTGTTGCTAAGTGCTTTGGAGTCAATTCCAACTTCTAGCAACCATGTATAGAGTTTGAGGAGTGTCTGTGGTCAAACTTTGTGGTCAGCAGTCCAGTGCATATCCTACAGCTACATACCATGATTCCCCCAATTATACTACTTGCTCTCAAGAGTTTGTCTCTAGTATACTTTGGTAGAATCCAACCTAAGCCATGAGAGAATCCAACTAAAGTATTGTGATACTTAAAGTTTTGTGTCAGCTTGACTGAACCAGGATTCTCAGTGATTTGACAACTCAGGCATAGTTATTCCCCATGATGCAATTTGATGTGATAAACCAATAAGAGGATTAAGGGTGGGACTCACTACTCTTAATCCTACTTCCACCCTAATTTATGAAAGATTCCCAAAAGTATAGCATTTAGCATCTTGTATCTTACAAGAGAGCAAATGAGAGAGACTTGAGCAGAGAGACAAGATGTAAGAAGAGCTGGGAGTGGAGAGCATCCTTTGGACCTCAAGTGCCTGCACTGTGAAGCTCCTAGATCCAGAGGAAGATTAATGCCAACATACATGGGGAATTGCAAGAAATATTGGTGCTACCGATGCTGAAAGGAGACAAGGACCTATCTCAAAAGCCGGTATTCTGAATTCAGACTTCTAGCCTCCTAAACTGTGAGCGAATAAATTCCTGGTTGTTAAAGTCATCCACTTACGATACTTCTGCTATAGCAACACTAGATAACTAAGTTAAGTATTGACTATAACACTAATTAGGAGTGATTAGTTTTCAACAATCAATAAACAATAAACAAATTTAATTCTTTTCTTTTACTTAATGAAAAAGAAACTCATAAACTTTAGATGCTAAATTATTGAAGTTGAAAGAAGAACTAAAACCAAGCATGCCTCAGACCCATAATTTCATTTTATTGTCATTGTTAAGTGCCATTGAATTGGTTTTGATTCATAGTGACCCTGTATAGGATTCCCAAGGAGCAGCTGGTGAGTTTGAACCACCAACCTTGCAGCTGACTTTCAGTCCAGTGCTTATCCTACAGTGTCACACCAGGACATTATAAAGCAGGGAAAAATCAGATCTCAGAATCTTGATTATATGTTGCCAGCTCTGTGGATTAATGCCCTGGATTGCAAAGTCAGTTTGAACCAAAGGTCAGTGGTTCAAGGTCACCAGCCACTCCTTGGAAATCGTATACAGGGTCGCTATGAGACAGGCCTACGCCATGGCACTTAACAGCAAGAACAACCACACTGTCCATCTGGTGAAATGACGCCATTTTCTTTGTGAGTCATGTGATTCGATGCTTTCTATCATAATGCCATGGTAGGTCAATAAAATAATAACTCTATTCCCTGCTTTGGTTTAAATAGAACTCCCAAATCAAATGTACTGCCATCAAATTGATTTTGACTCATAGCGACTTATAGAAGAGAGTGGAACTGTCTCATGATGTTTCTAAGGTTGTAAATCTTTATGGAAGCAGACTGCCACATCTTCCTCCTCAGGAGCAGCTGGTGGGTTCAAGCCTCTGACCTTTTGGTTAGCAACCAACTGCTGACCCACTGAGTCACAAGGGTTCCTTTTGGCTTAAACAGTGGCTTATAATTGGACATGGAATTGTTCCACATCATTTAAAATAAACACCATCCTTTCCTTTTTGTCCTAAAATGCACTTTCTTATCCTGATGCTTGAATATAATCCTTCAGCTGGAAAAAAAAGAACAGAGTTAAGTACCAGAGTACAAGTGCTCAACCGTTCTGATTTTGACTTCTTGTCGTGCCCATTGCTAAATGTGCGATATTGTGCAAGTTTCTGTAACAGATCTCCTGATTCTTTCCATCTGTTAGGGTTGTTGAGATTGAAATGAGATAACAATATATTTGAAAATATCTGCTCCAAGTTGAAGAGATAAGGAAATAAAACATTATTTCAATGAATACTTCTACTCTTCATTTTTATGGCTGGGAAAACAGCTCATGAAAGAAAAGGTATCACATATGTTAGCGAAAGTATTCCAGGGCACTTGAGAATGGCCTAATGTTGTTTATCACTGTTCTACCAGATAAAACTTGCCAGTCCACAGTCACCTTTCTTCCTCAACTGGAAGGGAATCTGTATTTAGCTAGAGTACAGTACATGGAATAGGACTTCTCTGGCTTTCTTTGATTGTGCTCTGTGAAATGAAGCTTGAAAAACGAAAATCAAAGTAATGTGTGCTGCATATGAGACCACAAGGACACTCAATGTAACCATACCATAAATCATCAAAGAGAAATGCCAGGGAAGATCTATGCCTCTAGGACAGCTTGCCTCATTTAATATATCTAATGCCACCATTATAGAGACTCTTTAGTTCCCCTAGTCCTTTGTTCAGTGGTAATTGTCCTTCTCCTGGACCATTTATCTCCCACAGAGTTGTCTACTGACTGGGAGATGTGTACAAGTGGCCCTGAGTTATGTTTTTTTTCAGCCTGGAAAACCCTTTGTTTCCAGGCAGTAATGTTAAAGTGATAAGAAACCAATAACCTGGGAGAACAAACAAAAAAGGGGAGGGGGCATCTTGCAAAAGTTGGTTGGATAAAAGAATTGATGAAAATACTTTCACCCTCTGCTGTTTCTTTAATAAAGAATAAATAACAAAGCAATAAAGTTGTGAATTAAGTCCAACCACTTTCAATAAACTCCTGTTAACCTGGATTTTGACCTGGTTGGCCAGCAGTATGGCAAGACCTTGGGACTCCTGGGCCCAGGGACAGGGACATGGGCCACAGAGGACTAGAGTGGAGAGTGAAGTGTCTAGCTGATATGAAGTGAGGGGTGATGCACAAGCACACCCACACTTGCAGATAGTATCCACTTGATCTGGCTTCAATGGCTGGATGATCAGATCTCGACTAGAAGAGGAAAAAAGAGTAACCAGCTACAATTAGATGAACTTGACCTATACTTATGGATGTAGTAGCTCAAAAGAGGGAATGAATCCTTACAACAAGGATCATTCCCAACCACTCAGTACACAGGGTCAACAGGGATGGGCAACTTAGACATTGGCTACCCAAAATGGGGGTGGTGCAAAGTCAAGAAGTGACTGACTTACAAGCTTTCAAGAGGGAGCCTAGCTCCAGATGGTGCTGGGGAGGCTAGAATCCCCACTGAGTGGTTTCTAACCTGTCTGGACAGGGTTGGTGAAAGGAAATGGAGATTAGACTCATGTGGCTCAATAGTGAATAATTGCTATCAGGACTGACTGTGAGTGTTGCAAATATAAAGGTAGACATTTTGTAACAAAAGAAGGGGACTGGTTGATCTTGCAGTCCAGGAGCAGAGGACCCTGGGACCATCAAAGGATAAGAAGGGAGTGCAGGACCCTATCCAGAGAAGCAGTGGCACCAGAGATGGAGGTAGAGACGATGATGTGGAGAGATGGAGTTTCTGGGAACTCTGGACTCAGGGAGGGAGAGGGACTGTGTGTGTACTGATGTCTGGGGGGGCAGGCTTTCGGGGTGTACCCTTTGGCTATTTGAATGGTTATTCCCCCCCACACACATTTTTTTTTAAAACCCAGAAGGAATAGAAGCAAATACTGTTGAATGAATGATGATGCATGGAGGGGATTATAATCATTGCAATGAAATGAAGTACAATAGGATGAATGTAAAGCTGATGCTCTCCCATGTAAACTATCACTCAATTCGCAATAAAAACATAATAAATAAATAAATAAATAAATAACACAATAATTAATACTGAAAAGCAATGATAAGAATGTGATAATGATGATGTAAAACTCATGAACATGCCTGTTTTGAGAGTTCAGACACAGTATGGCACAGGTTTTCTAGAATCATTAATAGGTCATATTGAAAAGTTTAATACTGTAGTCTACCAGGAGTCCTGTAAACACTGGGCTGCTAACCACACAATCTGTGGTTCAAATTCACCAGAAGCTCCTTGGAAACCCTATACAGCAGGGGTGGTTTGCGGTCCGCATTGTGGTGGTGGTGATTGTGTGCAGTGACTTACAGTGACCCTGCATAGGGTTTCCGAGGCTGTAATTCTTTACAGGAGCAGAAAGCCTTATCTTTCTCCCATGGTTTCTGAGGGTGTAATTCTTTACAGGAGCAGAAATCTTTCTCCCATGGAACAGCTGGTAGTTTTGAACTGCTAACCTTGAGGTTAGAAGCCCGACTCGTAACCACTACGCTTCCAGAGCTCCTTCACGGTGGATATGTTGTTGTTATGTGCCGTGGAGTCGGTTCCGACTGTTAGTGACCCTGTACCGGGATTCTGAGGCTGTAAATCTTTATGGTAGCAAAAAGCCTCATCTTCCTCCAGCGGAACAGCTGGTAGTTTTGAACCACTGACCCTGAGGTTAGCAGCCTGATTCATAACCACTACGCTACCAGAGGGCCCTGGAAATCTTTTGGTCTGGCCCTGCCCAAGGCAACCACAGTTGCAGCAATCACATTGTTGTTGTTGTTAAGTGCCGTTGAGTCAGTTCCAACCCATAGCGACCCTGTATAGGGTTTCGAAGGAGCCGCTGGTGAATTTGAACCGACGACCTTGCAGTTCAAACAGCTTTGCATTAGCCCACAGCGCCACACCAGGACTCACATTAGGGGTGAGTTAATTAGCTGTATGACTCAATATAGCAGGCTAATTTTTTTTAAATTGATAATTTTGTATGGTCCACTAATGATGCTATAAATTTTGGCAGAAAAAATGTTCTCCACCCCTACTATACAGGATTGCTATAAGTTGGAACTGACTCGATAACATGTAACAGTAACCAAATGCTGTATCTGTACTATAGTTCTTCCAGCCAGTGAAATAAAATGATTAAATCTGTTGTCAACTTTATCAGCTGAAAAGAGTGTCTTAAAAACTATATGCATCAAAGTGAACACTGAGTGGCTACTCATTTGCTACCCATGCTAGAGAGTAAGATCCCCTAAGAACTGGATTGAACCTCAGCATAGTGATCCTGCTTGGTCACCTTAGAGCAGGTGGTGGGCCGGCAACGTCGGGCGCATGGGGTCCCCAGCTGATCTCCTCCCTCCCTGCCTTCCTCGGATGGCGGCTGTTTATGCTGGACGTGTGGCCAGAGACTGGTAAGGATCACGTGGAACCTCGGCTACTTAAGACAGAGACATTGCCATGCTGCAATGAGTCTCAATGACTGGTAAGACTGAGGAATTCGCACTGACCACCTAAGACAGGCAGCGTCCCTTAAACAATCAATAAATAAGGAGGATTCAGATGCAGACAGTGCAGACCCGGTCAGGAGGCCAAGCCCCTGTGGGCCCAAGCGTTGTTGACCGTCCAAACCATAGGCTCTGAGGATCAGACTCTAGCCACCTAGTAGACATAGCAAACTGTCCCTCATCTGATTATTCAGTAATGCTTGTTAGTAATCTCATACATGAGCCCTGGATATCCACAGACAAATGTAAAAACCTTCCCTAAAAGCCGAGACTGTAAATTGCAAAAAGCCAAGTCCTCCCCCACCCCATCAAAAAAACAAAACAAAAACTAAAGAGGATAGAGAGAAACACTGTAAACTGATGATATATGGCGGGGATAATGATCAATGTTATGAAACAAGCTATATGAATGGTTGAATGTGAAGCTGATGATGTGCCCTGTAAACTTTCACTCAATGCAAAATAAAAACATTTAATTAAAAAAAAAATATATGCAACCTATGAAATCTCTTAGGAGTTGTACAGTAGTCCTCTAGGACCACTCAAAGCCTTGAATCTGTACTAAAACGTTAAAAGTTTTAATCTTTCTCAAGTTTGTAGCCAAATCTCCCACTGGAAATCTCTTCTTGCACAAAAGAGATTACTAAATTCAGTTCAGAGCTTGAGGGGGAACAATGAACAAGACAAAAGAGACTCAACTCCAGATAAAAGTATGAATGAGTAAAAATAATAAGTCACATCAACATTAGTATTTGAATTTTACTTCACACACTACTTACCAATCATTCAGAAAGAAAATGTACAAAATAACATTTCAACAACAGCCACTAACAGAGATAGCTCTACAAAAGTAATAAATGACAAGCTGAGTACAGGAAGAATTACAAGAGGATTAGATAACCATGAGTGATGGTGGATGGTTGTTAAGTGCCATCTAGTCAGTTCCAACTCATAGCAACCCTGTATAGGGTTTCCAAGGAATTACTGGTAGGTTTGAAGAGCTGACCTTGCAGTTGTCAGTCCAGTGCTTATCCTACAGTGGTTAGAAATAGCAGGCATAATAAACATCCTTCTTGATGAGATGTGCTTTCAAACATTCTCTTGATTTGAAGCCTGAAAAGCAAGACGAATTTCCTTATTCTTATTCACAGCAGTATGTGACACAAAGATAAAATCCAACTTCTCTAAGAACTGTAACACACACAGTTTAACTAAAGAAACTAAAACGTTTCTTACAAAGAGCAAGGAAGCATTAGTAGAGAGGAAAGCAATGCCCAATGGAACAGAAACATTCAAGTTCCCTTTAAAATACATATAGCAGCTCCCGAATTCTTGATCATTCAATACTATATAGTTGGTTCTTTCCCAATTCTTTCTCCTTGGAAACCCTACTACAGGGTAGATATGAGTCTGAACTGACTCAACTGCTCTGGTAATTGGAAATCCATTCCTGAGGATAGAAGCAGCACACTGATTGTGTCTTGTTAACAACAGCCATGATGTGGCACTGTAGAATAATAATGGTGTGGTGCTGGAGGATAAGCACTGGATTGCTAAACTCAAGGTTGGTCATTCAAACCCACCAACTACTCCTTGGAAGTATGAGTAGCTAAGAGTTGGAACCAATTCTATGGCACTTAACAACAACAAATTTAACAGCTAAAGTTCTAAAAAGCCTTGCTTGAGTGGCAGGTCTGAAGATAAGTCCATACGTCTTGTATGCCACTAACATGTCTTTAGTAATTTCAGTCACATACATCACCAGTTTGCATTTGCTTTCTGGTGCTGAAAATCCAGCAGTTTCTAATTTTACATGTAATCTCCTATCTTAAAAGCTGTATTTTTTTTTTTTTTTTTAACAGAGATAGACATAGAGCTATCTCTGTTAGTTGCTGTTGAGTCAACACCAATAACAGAAAGAAAAGTTGTCCTGTGTCATCTTCACGATTGTTGGCTGGCTTGAGCTCATTTGTTGTGGCCACTGAGCACTGTACGGTATTCTGTTGCAATCCGTAAGATTTTCATGGGAAAATTTTCTAAAGTGTATAACAAGGTCTTTCTTCCTAGTCTGTCTTAGTTTGGAAGTTCTGCTGAAACCTGTCTACTGTGGATGACCCTGCTGGTGTTTGAAATGGCATAAATATGCAAGTCAAAATAGCATAAAAGCTGACAGATGGGTGTGGTGGAGGTCAGACTTTAGAAAGGCTAAATTCATGCATGTAGAAAAATAAGACCATGACTGAGTAGTTTGTTTTTTAATTCATGTTGTTGTTATGTATCATTGAATCAATTCCAACTCAGTGATCCTGTAAAAACTTTCTGAGGAGTGACTGGTGGGTTTGAACCATTGACCTTGCAGTTAGCAGTCCAGAGCTTATCTTACAGTGTCACACTAGGGTTCACAGCACAGTTATCTCTGCAGACTTTGTTCCATTCTCAACTTAGATCTGCAAAGGAGTCAATGCTTCTGCATGTTGGATCTGTCTGAATTCTCAGGGTTAAAGCCTAAGAAAATTTGGCTCTGTTCTTTAATGATGTTGTCTTCATATTTTGCTACAGTGGTTAATTGGTACTTTCTTGCCAAGTGTTTAGAAAAGAACCCAGTGCTTCCAATATTTATCATCCATTTACTTTACTTCTTATAAACTTCTTCAATCAAAGTGATTACCTAGACGCTATGGTGTGGCACTGTAGGATAAGCACTGGACTGTTAACTACCAGGTCAGATGTTCAAGCCTACCAGTCATTCCTTAGGAACCCTAAACAGGGTGGCTATGAGTTGAAACCAACTTGACAACAACAACAACAACATGATAATTAACAGAAAGATACACCAGTCTTCACCATAGACAGGAAAGAACGAAATGGTTGAGGAATGACAGTAGGGACATAAAAGAAATACTGCAACAATATAAGACTGTAATCTCAAATGATTAACAAAGGAAGACTGATGACTCTGAAGCTAGTCAAGGAAGGTTTAAAGAAAAGATGAGTCTGCAAGTTGGGGAACTCCAAAGAGAAGACAAGCTTGAGTAAGACTTTTTCAGATGGTGGTGTGAGAGGAAGAGAATGGAGTGAACATCCTGGGCTTTGGAACTGGATGCATTTGGATCCAAGTTCTGGCTAAGCTACAGCTCAGCTATGTCATTTTTAATGCATTGCTTAATTTCTCTAAATTTTAGTTTCTTAATCTGTAAAATGAGGATGACAATACTGATTGCATAGTGTTGGTGAGAGGAATACAAGGGATACTACATAAATAATAGCTAATGTTACATAAACATCATGTTTGTTAGAGGGTCCACACAAAAAAGAAAGACCCTCAACACAGTGACTGCAGCAATGGGCTCAAACATAACAATGATTGTGAGGATGGCTCAGGGCTGAGCAGTGTTTCCTTTTGTTGACACTATGAATCAGACCAACATGATGGAAGCTGACAACAAATAAACATTAACTGAAGTGATTGGAATTAAGGATGAGGAAGACCTAAGTAGGAGCCAGATGTTAGTCTGTTAGGCCACAACACAGGCTGATGACCACAAAACTTATAAAGCCAACCTACAGTGAGCCTCAGATATCTAGTCAAAGAATTTGGGTTTGGAGATTGGGTACCATTACAGATTCTCAATTTGGTGAATATAAAAGGAACGTTTTGTTTGTTTTTAAGTTGTTGTGGTGAAATATATATAACAAAACATTTATACATTTCAATCATTTTTACTTACATATAATTCAGTAATATAAATTATGTCCATGTTTGGTAAAGTAGAGGGTCAGCAAAAAATAGTAAGACCCTTAACAAGATGAACTGATCCAGGGGTTGTAATAATGGTCTCAAACATAGGGACGATTGTAAGGATTTCATTTGCTTGTACATCGAGTCGCTATGAGTGAGAACTAACATGAAGGCACCTAATAACAACAGTTATGTTCACGAGTTGTACAACCATCACCACTTGCTGTTTTTTGTTTTGTTTTTAATCACCCTTAACGTTAACTCAGTACCTATCGAGCAATATCGCCTTGTTTTCCCCTCTCATTCATTCCTGGTAATCAAAATTAACTTTGTTGTTGTAATTAGGTATTATGGAGTTGGTTCTGACTTATTAATGACCTTCTGCGCAACAGAATGAAACACTGCCTGGTCCAACGCCATCCTTACAATCAATCATTGTTAAGCTTGAGTCCATTGCTGCTGCCACTGTGCCAATCCATCTCGTTAGGGGTCTTCCTCTTTCATTGCCCCTCCACTTTATCAAGCCCTATGTCCTTCACCAGGGACTGGTCCCTCTTGATAATATGTTTGAAGTATGAGGGACAAAATCTCACTCACCATCCTGGCTTCTAAGGAGCATTCTGATTGTACTTTTTCAAAGACAGATTTGCTTGTTCTTCTGGTAGTCCATGGTATATTAATATTGTTCTCCAACACCATAACTCAAATGCATAAATTCTTCTTCAGTCTTCCTTACTCATTAGGGTAGCTCCATAGGATAAGCATTGGATTTCATACCACAAGGTTGACACTTTGAGCCCATCAGCCAGTACATGGGAGAATATTTCTGCTCTCACAAGATTTACAAGCCTCGGGAATCATATAGTGTCGCTATGAGTTGGAATGGAGTGGATGGCACTTAATAAACTTTAGTATCTATAATTTGCCTATTGTAGGTATTTTTATTAAGTATAATCTTAAAATATTTGTCATTACTTGTTCCAGTATGCATAATGCTTTCAAGTTTCAGGCATTTGTAAAATGCATCAGAAACTTATTTCTCTTTTTGACTGAATAATATTCCATTGTATGATGTACCATATTTTATTTATGTACTCATTTGTTGATGACTATTTGGGTTATTGTGAATAATGCTGTAATAAATATTGATGTACAAGTATCTGTCTGTGTCCCTGATCTTTTGGGTAGAGACAGTCCCATTTTGAAGTGTGACTGTAAGTTTGTAGGCAAATCAGAATAGGTAACTATGACTCTTACTTAACCTTACAAGAAGAGACTCAAAGTCTTTTCAATGATTTAAAAGCTGTATGTGTAGCAATTGAACATGATTCTGATGAAGAATTCATTGAGTAGAGGTTGGTTCAAGGGGCCAAAGGCTCTGTCAGATAAACAATGGACTGTAAACCACAATGTCCATAGTTCAAGTCCACCAGTGGCTCCTAGGGAGAAAGATGAAGTTTTTTGCTCCCTCCCTGTGAAACCATAGACAGGGCCACTGTAAGCAGGAACTGACACGACAGCAGTCAACAACAACAAGGGGTTGGTTCAATCACTTCAAAGTGAAGGCAAATTATTTAAGGTACAACTGTTGGTTTCTTCCTATCCAGATGAAAGAAGAATGAAGAAAATTGAAGACCCATGGAAACAGTCCAATGGATCAGTGGGTCACATGAACATCAGTCTGCATGACTCTGAAAACAGAAAAACTAAGCGGTGATTTAATACTAGTATCAACTGTTCTGAAAGGGATCACGTTAGGAGGTCCTTGATGTTGTTGCTATTGTTGTTAAGTGCTTTAGAGTTGATTCCGACTCATAGTCACCCTGAATATGCTATCTGAGGAGCAGCTGATGAGTTTGAACCACTGACCTTGTGGTTCAAAATGACCTTGTGGTCCAGTGCTTTATCCTACAGTGCCAACCTGGAGGGGAAGAAAATGTGGAAAAAACTCAAAATTATATATTTAAAAAAGACCAGGCTCACTCATTAGATGGAGACTGGTAGAACCCAGGCTCACTCATTAGATGGAGACTGGTAGAACCCTTGACTCTGGCCCTTAATCACCCTTCAGGAGTAGAAATGAACTCACCCCTAAAGCTCAATTTTCAACCAAAGAAGAGACAGGTTTGTAAGGGGAACAATAACACTAGGGAGGCAAGCACACCTTAGAATAACCAACCATTTGAAATAAAAAATGACAACATTCATTTAAGTCTGAAGGGTTAGGAAAGGAGGAAATATGAAAAAAGAAACACAAGGAGGAAGTGGGATAAGTGATATTTCATTGGGGGAATTGCTATCAATAAGATGAAACAAAATGAATGGCTGAATGAAACATTGATGATCTGCTCTCTTAACCTTCATCTAACTCACAATAAAAAGGAAAAAAACAAAGTGAGGACAACTTTGCATAACATTAAAGGGCAAGTATGAGCTGTCCATGGAGTCCTGGTGTGCCGGGGTGGGTTAATGTGCTGCACTGCAAAGCATTTGAACCGCAGGGTCAGCAGTTCAAGCTCACCAGTCACTCCTTGGAAACCCTATACAGGGTCACTATGGGTTGGAGACAACTTGACAGCTAACCTCAGGGTCAGCAGTTCAAAACTACCAGCTGTTCCATGGGAGAAAGATGAGGCTTTCTGCTCCTATAAAGATTGACAGCTTCAGCCTGTACAGGGTCACTATGAGTACAATAACAACAATCTAGTCCTAGTGTGGCACTGTAAGATAGGCACTGGATACAAGGTCTGTTTAAACCGTAAGGTTGGCAGTTCAAACTCACCAGCTATTCCTCAAAAACTGCATATAGGGTTGCTAAGAGTCGGAATCTACTTGACTTAGCAGCAGCAACAACAACAACAACCTGGAGATCTAGTATGGTGCTACAGGATAAGCACTGGATTTCTAACCACAAGGTCAGTGGTTCAAACCCACCAACTATTCCTTGGGAACCCTACATAGGGTCACTATAAGTCAGAACTGACTTGGTGGCACTTAACAACAACAGCCTGTGGACTGTCTGTATGTACCTAGGAATGAAATTTCTGGGTCCTATAACCATTCCCCATATGGTATAGGATGAGTCAGTGTTTCATTTTGTTGAGTCAGAACCAACTCCACAGCACTTAACGACAACAACATGTTTTGTATGTTTTACTTTTTGTACAACTGCCAATCTGTTTTCCAACGTGTCTGCACTACTTTACAATTCTACCAGCAATGCATGAGGGTTTTAATTTCTCTACATCCTTGCCAAGACTTTTCTGTTTTTGTTATCTATTTTTCTAATAATAGCCATTCTACTGGGGTTGAAGGGAAGGGAGGAGGCAGCTGCCTCCTCAAAGTAGAATTGACCAAAACAGCATGACTAGAGCAGAGCTTTCAGGGCCTTCATATGCTGATAAAGCCCAACTTAAAACGCAGAGAAACAGCTGTAAACATCCATTAATCAGAAAGTAGAAGGTATAAAGTATGAATTATGAATCTAGGGAAATTGGAAGCTGTCAAAAATAAAATGGAACACA
>NW_006408532.1:22374294-22380561 GCF_000296735.1 Chrysochloris asiatica | reverse complement strand
ATGGCATCTAACAACAACAACAAAAACAGATTAAGGTGTACGGATTGGAGTCCTGGTGTGACACTGTAGGATAAGTACTGGACCACTAACCACTAGGCCAGCAGTTGAAATTCACCAGCCACTCACCAGAAAACCTATACAAGTTCACTATGAGTCTGAACTACCGCAAAGGCACACACCAACAACATCAAGGAGTAAGGATTAAGGTGGAACTAAGGATTAAGTTTGCAGTTCAAATCCATCATCACTTTTGGAAATTCTATACAGAGAGGGTAGATATGAGTCAGAAGACACTGAACAGAGTGAACAACACACACAACAAGGATTAAGGTTACCCCCACCTTACTAAAGGATGTGGTTCAAGTCACCATCCTCAGTTTCTCTTGGGAACATGGTCTTAATCCAATTTATAGGACTGTTTTGTAAAAGCTTGCTCTTTTCCCTTGGTTCTTGCATCTGGCTTATTATGTCTGTCCATCATCTGACCTGATTCACCTGCTCCCGCAGCCCCGTGTATCAACAGCCTGTCATCTGAGCTGCCAATTTGGATTTCTCAGCACCTGAAACAATGTGGGTGAAAAGATTGCTTCAGAGTGATATCTGAACTCTGTACTTGCCAGCCTCCACAATGGTGTGAGTTGTGAGTTTAGTGAAACAGTGTGAGCTTTATGAAACGTTGTACAGCTTGTTGCAGAACCCTGGCATGTAAGGGAGGTGGGCAGTGGTGACTGATATCAAGGATTAAGGAGTGGTATAGCATGTTGAAAAACTCAGACAGTTTGGATATCTTTGGTGGTTGGTGCGTAAATCTTCAACTCATAGGGACCAACCTTATGCTGATCATTCTAAAAGAAAATATTCATGCATCCACTCATCTGTTGATGGTCATTTAGGTTGTTTCCATCTTTTGGCTATTGTGAATTGCTGTTGTTGTTATGTGCCATGTAGTCGGTTCCGACTCATAGCGACCCTGTAAAGGGTTTCCGAGGCTGTAAATCTTTATGGGAGCAGAAAACCTCATCTTTCTTCTGCGTAACAGCTGGTAGTTTCGAACTGCTGACCCTGAGGCTAGCAGCCCGATTCGCAACCACTACGCTACCAGAGCTCCTTTATTGTGAATAGTTTTGTAATTAACATTGGTGTACAAGTCTTTTAGTCTCAACTTTCAAGACTTTGGGGAGTCCTGGTGTGGTGCTGTAGGATATGCACCAGACTGTAAGGTCAGTTTGGACTGCAAAGTCGGCAGCAACTCCTCAGAAACTCTATACGGGTTACTATGAGTTAGAACTGACTCAACAGTACTTGATAATAACAACACAAGTCTCTGAGTCTCTGCTTTCAAGATTTTTGGTCATATAACTAGGAGTGGAATTGTTGGTTCATATAGTAGTTCTAAGGAGCTCTGGTAGTGTAGTGGTTTCGAATTGGGCTGCTAACCTCAGGGTCAGCAGTTCAAAACTACCAGCTGTTCCACGGGAGAAAGATGAGGCTTTCTGCTCCTGTAAAGATTTACAGCCTCGGAAACCCTGTACTGGTCACCATGAGTTGGAAACGACCCCACGGCACAATAACAATGGTAGTTCTAGTTTTAGTGTTTTAAGGAACTACCACACTGTTTTCTACAATGGCTGTATCATTTTGCATTTCCACCACAGTGGGAAAGGACTCCAATTTTCGTACCCCTTCACCAATATTTTATATATATATTTGTGTTAACCATCTTAGTGGGAGTGAAATGGCATCTCATTGTGATTCTGATTTGTACTTCTCTGACTAATGACTAATGACACCGGGCATCTTTCCACGGCCATTTAAATGTCTTCTTTGGTGAAATGTCTATGCAAGTCTTTTTTGTTTTCTTTTCTAAAATTTTTATTATTTGATTTTTTTGGGGGGATGGGTAGGAGTAAGATGTTAGAGTTAAGTCTATGGCTAGTTTAGGTTAGGCCTAGGATTTCATTTAGTGTTAGGGTTATGGTTAAGACTATGGGTAGGGATTGGTCTAGGGCTAGGAGTAAGGCTTGGTCTAGATTTAGAACTACAGTCAGGATTTATTTTTCTTGAAATCAACTTATCTCTTTATATTTTCATTCTGTAACTATATTTTTCCCTTTTATATTATGTTTTTTGTTGTTGTTGTTATTGTTGCACATTGGTATTTCTGGCTCCTTATTTTCTATCTTGTATGATTGTTTTATTTTGAATGTTAACTGGGTTGAGTTCTGGGTGATATTGTCATGTATGTCTTTCGTTTTTTGTTTTTGTAAGATTGGTCTGTCTTTTACAAATTCTTTTCATTTCTGTTTATTTAGAAATGTCCTAATTTTGTTATCATATTTGATGGAGAATTTACTAGGTATCTGATTCTTGGTTGGTAATTTTTAATTTTCTTCCCATTTTAAATCTGTCAACCTATTGTTTTCTTGGCTGCATGATTCTTGCTGCGAAATCACAGCTTAACCTTATCATTTCTCCTTTTAAGTAACTTTTTGTTTTTTCCAAGCTGCTCTCAGGATTGTTTTTGGTTTAGAAAAGTTTGACTATAGTAGGTCTTGGTGATTTCTTTTTGGGGTCTATCCTATTTGGAGTTTGTTCAGCTTCTTGAATGACTATATTTTCATCTTTCATGATGTTAGGGAAGTTTTTATCCAACAACTTTTGGACAATTTTCCATATGCTTTATTTTTGTTTATTTTGTTTTAGTCTCTTCATGTTCTAGAATTTCAATAACATGTAAGTTGTTCCTCTTGATAATGTCCTACATAAATCTTAGGCTTTCTTTGGTTCTTTATTCTGATTGTTCCTCTTGTTGTTGTTAAGTGACCTAGCAATCCTGTGCTTATCTTATGGCATCACACTAGGACTTTGATTGTTCCTCTAGAAAATGAATATTGAGATGAAGTGTGTCTTCAAGCTCATTAGTTCAACCTTCCATTGATTCAATTCTACTTCTTAATCTTTCCAATGCCTTATATTAAGGTTAAAGATCATGATGATTGAGATAAAAAGCTTTGGAAAGAAGAAGCTGTGCCAAGAAGAACTTTCTTCTGAGAATTTGTTAATCTTTTAATTTTTCTTTTATGTACTTTGGGCACGTTATCAGGATGGACTAATCGCTGCATAAGGACATCATGCTTGGCACAGTAGAAGATCAGTGAAAAGGAAGAATACTTCAACATGATGGATTGACACAATGGTTGTTGTCACAGTGGGCTCAAGCACAACAATGATTGTGAAGATGACATAGGACTAGGCAGTGCTTCATTCTGTCATACATAGGATTGTTATAAATCAGAACTGCCTTAACAGCTCCTAGCAAAAACAACAATGTTGTTATTCTGATGTCTCTACTATCTAGCTTTTCATGAATCTTTTTGCATGGCTGTTAGGACAAATCCAGTTGAAGTTCTTGAATATTTTGACAGTGTCCATATATTCTAAGATCCTTGCTTTTTCTTCTTTAAGTTATAGATTTATTCCACTCACCCTCTGTTGTTTTTAAGAGCCGTCGGGTCAGTTCCAGCTCATAATTGACCCTGTATAGGGTTTCCAAGGAGCAGCTGGTGAGCTTTACTCCACAGCACCACACAAGGACTCAACCTCTTCAGTTATTTTCTACTTTCCAGACTAAGAAGTAATTAAAAATGGCTAAACCAGTTTAGAAAGAGAGCAGAATGAATGTTTCTGAACTTAGAGTCATTCTTAGTTTCTCATTCCATAGAAATTATTTTATGGTTAAGTCATAAAGTGCTGAAAATAGAGAGGTTTGTTCCTGGAAATGTGACAGACCCTTCCTAAGTGACAAGATGGTCATACTTTAATGAATACTGTGACACACTCATCAGTTACCCTTGGATGTGAGTGTGACCATATGAACTAGCAAAAGTTTGGGAGTGCGTAATTTTAGTTAGCATGCTTCTGCACATCTGTAAACAGTTGTCAGGAACCTAAATGACCCGTACAAGATAAAATTAATTTTATGTTTAAAAAAAAAAATCTCACCTGCATATTTAAAACACCTGGAGTTTAGAACCATACAGAGAAAATTACAGTACAGCCCACAGAAAAATATGGGATTAAAGAATAATAATGGAGAAAAAGTCTTAGAATTCAAAGCTACAGAAGTCAAAGCCATTAATGGGAGCTCATGTTGTCATGGAAACCTGATGCAATTGAGATGCCAAGAAGACCATTGCTTAGCTATATTGCAAGAAAGGTTCAAGTGCTATTGAGAACAATTGGAATTATATTGTCTGGGCAGATGACTTCAGGAAACTAGCAACTGAGTTATTAATGGATTTAAAAGTCAGGAATAAAAGATTGCTAAGGTAGTGGCTATGAGTCAGGCTGCTAGCCTCAAGGTCAGCAGTTCGAAACTCCCAGTCATTCTGTGGGAGAAATGAGGCTTTCTGCTCCCGTAAAGATTTACAGCCTCAGAAACCCTATGCGAGGTTGCTGTGAGTCGGAACTGACTCCATAGCACACAACCACCACCATCACCAAGGTAAGGTTATGGGAATTTGGGAGGTCTTGGTGTGACTGTAGGATAAGAATTGGACAGCTGTTAGCAAGGTCAGAGGTTCAAACCCACCAGCAGCTTCTTGGAAACCCTATACAGGGTGAGACAACTGACTTGACAGCACTGTTAACAACAACAAGTAGACAAAAGGAAATACGTTGGGGGCATATATAAGTGAAATGGGAAGGGAATTGTTGTTAGTGCTATCGAGTAGGTTCAACTCATAGCTGGTGAGTTTGAACAGCCAACTTTGTCAATAGCTGTCTAGTGCTTTTCTTACAGTGCTATACCAGGACTCCATAGATGAATACAAAAACAATGTTGATATATTGTGTATTCTGGTAAAAAATGAGGATAGCATTTAAATTGAACAGAAAAGGGGGACATTGGAAAGCAAATAAAGCCATATTCTCATTAGAGTGTTGAGAAGCTATTTTAATTCTCCTAGAATCCAGAGTTCTGGCTTTCATGGAGGTTGGGGTACACCACAAAGACCATAGCCCTAAGGTGTCCTTTTGAACCTTGAGCCTTGAGTGACCTGGCTCCTAAAAGCCACTTGTAGGTCAAACAAAGATCTCCATAAACAGTGAGACTGTGTTGCGTTGGGCGCTGTGCACTTTTAGAGAATTCCATCAGTTTTAGAGACTCAGACTCCAAAGATCCAACTGGGAGCTGTATTTAGGGCATATCAGTAATATTTGGGAGTCCTAGTGTGGCACTGTATGATAAGCACTGGACCACAAGGTTGGCAGTTCAAACTCATCAGCTGCTTTCTGTTCGTTGGAAGTGACTCGAGGACACTTAACAACAATAAGAATAAGTCATAATTTTAATTGTTCTTCAAGACAATGCTGAATGTAAATCCTTCCTCATCACAAATTCATTTGTCAGCTTTATTTCCACTTCTTTTTCCTTGGCAATGCAATAAGATTTAGCATAAGAATTTTGGAAGTTCTTCTCATCTTCAGAACATTTTTGACACTATAGTCGAAATGTTACCTCAATTTGGAAATCACATATTTAATAAACTGCAATCCATTTCTATTGTTGGCTTAACATGATTTAGTTTTAACACTATTGATCTCACTATTTCTATGAAGCATAAATTGTTAATATATTTATCAGTTGCTCTTTGGAAATCCTATACCGGTTCAAACAACAACAGCATAGATACGAAAATGATCCCTGGATAAGATCTATGGGAGGAAGATCATAAAAATGTCCAGCCTCGGATACACATGAGGTTGCTATGAATCAGAATGGAATCCATGACAGGGTATAGACTATCTCAGAGTCCTGGTATGGCACTGTGGGATAATGCAATAGACTGCAAGGTCAGTTTGAACCACAAGGCCTGTGGTTCAAACCCACCAGCTACTCCTCAGAAACCCTGTACAAGGTTATTATGAGTCACAACCGATTCCACAGTACTTAACAACAAATAGACCACAACAGGAGCCCTGGTGGCACTGTGAATTAGAGATGATCAGCAGTTCCAAACCCACCAGTCACTCTATGTGAGAAAGATGAGGTTGTCTGTTTCCCTGAAGAATTATAGCCACAGAAACATTTAGGAAGCAATTCTCCTTTATCATATATATATATATATTTGTTGTTGTTATGTGCTGTGGAGTCGGTTCTGACTCATAGCGACCATGTACAGAGTTTCTGAGGCTGTAAATCTTTACGGGAGGCAGAAAGCCTCATCTTTCTCGTGCGGAACAGCTGGTAGTTTCGAACTGCTGACC
>NW_006408532.1:22370084-22373962 GCF_000296735.1 Chrysochloris asiatica | reverse complement strand
ATAGATAGATAGATAGATAGATAGATAGATAGATAGATAGATAGATAGATAGTATTTCTGTGAGTTGGAATTGACTTGATGCAGTGAGTTATATAGACTATATAACTGATATTATTAGTGGACTGATATTATTATTCCAGTTCCAGACATATGGTAGATACTCAAGCAAGCCTTGGTAAACAATGATAGCTGCTACTCTTTAAAAACGCACCATAAAACAGTTACTGTACCCAGCATGCAACTTATTTCATTCTATCATCACCATACTATTGTCACTATGTGCCAGCCAGTTGACTCTGACACCTAGCAACCCTGTATAGGGTTTGAACCATCAACCTTGTGGTAATCAGTCCAGTGCTTATTCTACAGTGCCACACCAGTACTCCTCTATTTTTAAGAGGCAATTTCAATCTCAGAAAAAGATTGTGTGGCTTATCCTACAGCACCATACTAGGGCCTTGAATCTTTAAGGAAGGACTAACTTTCAAGGACTTCTGAGTGAGAAGAAAATAAGAGCATACCAAAGTCAACCTCCTTCTTGAAGGAGAAAGTATAGTGTGGAAAGCAGTGCTAAGACAAGACTATCATTTACCTCCTGGAACCTATGTTCTCATGGAGAGATGAACATGCTTTGTTGCTGTTTTGTTTGTTTCTATCTGCTTTTAAAACAAATGCTGATCTGTTTCTATTAAACTCTATTGATTTCTTCCTGCTCATTTAAATGGAAATTCTGTGGAGCTAAGTGACAAACTACAGTAGTTTTCTGAATAAAAAAAAGTTACATGACTTAAAAATCAAATTCAATCTGCTCGATTTTCCTAATATGGATGTAGTAGTACTTTTTCCCACTGTTGGAGATTAAGGACTCCCCCAGAAAAACTGCCACTTTCCTGTCTGATGAGGGTCCGTAAGGATTTCATTTATGATCGAGAAAAGGAGGTAGCTGATAAACCCTATGCCAGTCTTTGATCTTAGCTTTCTCTCCACTGTCTTTGCATGTTTCTCAAACAAGACAAATCTATTTTGTGAAATCTTCATTATGAAGAGTAAAAGGCCTTAAGTAGAAAGTTTTCCAGCTCCAGCATCAGCTTGCTGGTAAGTAAGTTAAGACTGAAAGGAAAATGAACTATGGGTTGCCCTATCTGGCACTCTTCTTTGCCATCAGTTTCAGTGTAAATGATTGGCTACTATAGAGAAGCAACAATAGTAATGAAGGATATGATAGGGCTCCTTGGTCATTCTTGTTTTGTAGAATGCCATTGCCTCCTTTTTACGTTTGAAGCAAGTTCTGGTTCTAACAGAAAGTTAGAAACAAGTTTGTCAGTATCCCTATTTTTCAGTTGTAGACATATTATGTTTACCTTGTGTTTGTTTTGTGTCTCATTGAACTGCCATACATCATAAATGAACTGCAATTCTATGCTTATGGGGTATTGTAAATGCTACAGTTGACTCTTTGGATCCATGCATGGTTTCACATCTGTGGATTCAAAAAATCATGGAAATATTCACTTAAAAAAAAAAAAATTCCTAAAAAGCAATTCAATGGTCAAAGGAATCCTTCTTAAAGGTTAAGAGGAGGAGTAAAGTGCCATTTACATACCATTTATACTGTATTTTGTATTATAAGCAATCTAGAGATAATTTAAAGTATAAGGGAGGGAGGATGTAAGGATGCTATTTTATACGAAGGACTTGAGTGTCCAGGTCCTGGAACTAGCCCCCCTCAGAAGATATTGAGGGCTAACTGTCTATGCAAATGCAGCTTAAAAGAACAGCCAACACACACATTGCACAAGTGTGTAGCCTTATAGGCACCCACAATAATGGATTTGTCAGGACTCCTTAATCTTAGACTTTATGGGACTTACAGTTTTCTGCATTGTCCTTGGTTAATCTACCAATGCATAGAATATGTTATTAGAAATTTGTGTTGATTACTGGCACTCTACTTTCTATTTGTTGTTGTTAGGTGCCATTGATTCAGTACTGACTCATAGTGACCTTATGCACAGCAGAGCAAAATGCTGCCCCATCCTGGGCCAACCTCACTATTGTTGTCACACTTGAGCCCATTGATGCTGCCACTTGCCAATCCATCACTGGAGGTCTTCCTCTTTTTCTCTGACCCTCCATCTTACCATACATGATATCTTTCTCCAGCGACTGGTCCCTCCTGACAATATGTCTGAAGTAAGAGACACGAAGTTTGTCTATCCTGGCCTCCAAGGAGCACGCTGGCTTCACTTCTTCCAATGCAGATCTGTTTGTTCTTTGGTGGCCCATGGCAATTTCAATATTGTCCTCCAACATCAAAAGCATCAATTCTTGTATGGCCTTCCTTATTCACTGTTCAGCTTTCACATGCATATGAGGTTATTGAAAATATCATGTCTTGGGTCAGGAGCATCTCAGTCTTCAAGCTGACATCTTTGCTCTTCAACACTTTAAAAAGGTCTTGTGCAACAGATTTTTGCCTAATGCAATACATCCTTTGATTTCTTGACTGCTGCTTTTATGAGTGTTGATAGTTGATCCAAGAAGAATGAAGTCCTTGACAACTTCAATCTTTTCTCCACTAATAAGAATGTTGTTTATTGGTCCAGTGGTGAGGATTTTTGATAGCCTCACTATTATTCTCTTCCTCTACCCACTAGGTTCATCTAGTCTCTCAGGAGCTCTGTATAGGTTTTGGAGCGAAACAGAGGAGGGCCCAAGAATTCCCTCAAAAGAATGGCACAACATTTAAATAGAAATGATGACCATACAGAACTTCTTTGGGATGGATGTGTCTACTTTTACAGCAAGACAGTTTGAAAAATTGGTAAATTCCAGCCATTCCTTAAAAAAATATGTAATAATCTTTTCCCCTTGTATTTGATAGCACGCAGCACTCAATGAAATGCAGTCAGGCCCCATTATAAAGCATCTTGCCATGGAGGTAGTTATGCATAGCCATCCAACAAAGGCAGGGTTTAAAGTTCATCAGAGAATAGTGATTTGGAATGGATGGAAGCCAAGAGGGGAGGGGACCCAAGGGGAAAGAGGGAAGTGGAAGTTCTCAGGGTAGATCTGTTAACACCAACATTGACTGAGCATCACCTATGAGCAGGTAGGTTGCTTTTTTACTTTCTCCTTTGTTTAAATCATGAATAAAGTGGCATTTATTATGCTTTTATTGTTATTACATGCTGTCCAGTCAGTTCTGACTCATAGTGACCATTTCTGAGAAGCGGCAGGTGAGTTTGAACCACTGACCTGGCAATTCAAATGGACCTTATGGCTGAATGTTTATCCTGTAGCACCACACCAAGACTCCATATAACTCAGAAAATGTATAACAAATCATTGCTATAAGCAGTGTAACTGTAGGGATTTGCTTTTCTCTGCTTTCTAGTTTTCCAGATAATGTTGGTCAACTTAAATATTTAAAAAGGCATTTGTGATTCCCAAGAAATGATTCCAATCATAATTAATGAATTTTATGTGAAATATAAAGGCACTGTGGTGGTGCAATGGTTAAGTACTTGACTGCTAACCAAAAGGTGAATGGTTTGATTGCACCTAACAACTCTACTGGAGAAAGACATGACCATCTGCTCCCATCCAATATTACAGCCTAGAAAAAGAAGCAAAATCCTCCTATACTTAGAAAATCCCAAATATTCAGCAAGAAAATTATTGTAATTCATTGAAAGATTCAGTAAAGCGGCAAAGGTATAAGATTAACATACAAAACTCACTTGGATTCCTTTTATATTAATAAAAAAGAGCACTGAAAAGGAAATCAGGAAAATAATATCATTTGCAATAGCCATCCAAAAGATGAAATACTTAGAAATGAATCTAACTAGAGAATCAAAAACCTATACAAAGAA
>NW_006408532.1:22357656-22369699 GCF_000296735.1 Chrysochloris asiatica | reverse complement strand
TACTAATCAGGCTGCTAACCTCAAGGTTGGTAGTTCTTAACTACCAGCTGTTCCATGGGAGAAAGATGAAGCTTTCTGCTCCTGTAAAGATTTGCCTTCTCAGAAACCCTGTGCAGGGTCACTATGAGTCAGAAATGACTCCACAGTACTTAACAACAACAACAACATACTAAGTTGGTCTTTGACAAAGGACCAAAACATATTAAATGGGGAAGAGACTGTCTCCTCAACAAATGTTTCAGGCAAAACTGTACATCCATTTGCAGAAGAATGAAAGAAGGCTCATATCTTACGATATACAAAAAAGGAGCTCAACACAGATTATAGACCTAAATGTAAAACCTACAACTATAAAGATCATCAATGAAAAACTTGTGTCAAATATAGGGTCTTTGATTCATGGCGTAAATACACTATCAAACATAACTGAAAACGCACACACAGTGAAAGACAAAATAGATAATTGGGACTGCCTTTAAATTAGACACATATGTACATCAAAAGATTTCACCAAAAGAGTAAAGACTGGAAAAAATTTTTTGGTAATGACGTATTAGCAAGGGTCTAAAATTTATAGAACATTTTAAAACCTTAATAATAAGAAGATATGTAATTCAGTTAAAAAAAATGGTCAAAGGATATGAACAGACACGTCACCAAAGAAGACTTCATATGCCAGCAAACATGAAGAAATGTTCATCATCACTATCCATTAAAGCAGAATGGGAAACCTTTTCTCTGTCAAGGGCCATTTATATATTTATAACATCATTTGCAAGCCATACAAAATTATCTACTTAAAAATTAGCATGCTACATTTGATCAATTAATTAACTTAACCCTAATGTGATGGGGTCTTGATGTGATGCTGTGTGTTAAAGCACTGGACCACAGGGTCAGTGTGAACCACAAGGCTGGTGGTTCAAACTCACCAACCACTCCTTGGAAATCCAATATGGGGTCACTATTAGTTGGAACCAACTGGTAGCGTAGTGGTTACGAATCAGGCTATGAACCTTAAGGTAAGCAGTTGGAAACTACCAGCCTCTACATGGGAGAAAGATGAGGCTTTCTGCTCCTGTAAAGATTTACAGCCTCGGAAACCCTGTACAGGGTCGCTATGGGTCAGAACTGACTCGATGGCACTTAACAACAACAAAAACAACAATGTGATGGCTGGAATTGTGGTTGCTTTAGAAAGGACAGATCAAATGATTTAGCTACCAGCTGTTCCACAGGAGAAAGATGAGGCTTTCTGCTCCCATAAAGATTTACAGACTTGGAAACCCTGTACAGGGTTGCTATGAGTCAGAACTGAACTCATGGAACATAACAACAACAACAACATACAGCCCTCAGGTTGGACATGCCCCACCCCTGCATTGTTGTTGCTGTTTTTTTGTGCCATCGAGTCAGTTCAGATCCATAGAGACCCTGTATAGAATTTCCAAAGAGCAGCTGATGAGCTTTAACCACTGACCTTGCAGTTCAAACCAGATTTACAGTTCAATGCATTAATCCAGAGTGCCACACTTCCAAATCAAAACTGCAATGAGACATCACCTTACCACAGCATTAATGGGAAAAAAAAATTAATGAAACATCAAACAAAAAACAATGAAACATCACCTTACCCATAGCACAGTTAAAAAAAAGAAAACAACAAATACTGGAGAGGGTGTAGAGAATATACTATCCTCCTACATGGCTGGTGGGATTGTAAAATGGTGCAACCACTGTGGAAAATGGTATGGTGCTTTCTCAGAAGTTTGGAAATAGAAATATCATTGTTATTGCTGTTAAGTGGTGTCAAGTTGGTTCCAACTCATAGCAACCCTCTGCACAACAGAAGGAAACACTGTCCAGTACTGCACCATCCTCACAATCGTTGTTAGGCTTGAGCCCATTGCTGTTGCCGTAGTGTCAGTCCATCTTTAGGAGTGGATTCCTCTTTGGGCTGACCTTCTGCTTTACCAAACATAATGTACTTCTCCAGGTACTGGTCCCTCCTGATAATATGCCCGAAGTGTGAGAGACAAAATCTCATCATTCTTGCCTCCAAGAAACGTTCTGGCTATATCTCTTTCAAAACAGATCTGTTGGTTCATTTAATATTCTTCTCCAATATCATAACTCAAATGAATCAATTCTACCGTCTTCCTTAGTCATTGTCCAACTTTCACATACATATGAGACAATTGAAAATACTTTGGGTCTTTTCAATTAATAGCTTGAATCAGGTGCACCTTGGTCCTCAAAATGATGTCTTTGCTCTTGAACACTTTAAAGAGGTCTTGTGCAGCTGATTCTCCCAATACAATACATTATTTGACTTGGCTGCTGCGTACATGAGTGTTGTTTATGGATCCAAGCAAAATGAAGTCTTTGACAGCTTCAATCTTTTCTCTGTTTATCATGCTATCTATTGGTCAAGTTGTAAAGATTTTTGTTTTCTTTACATTGAGGTGCAATCCATACTAGAGACTGTAGTCTTTCATCTTCATCACCACATATTTTAAGTTCTCTATGCTTTCAGTCCTGGATGAATGCTGAAGCATAATGCACGAGACCAAATGGTCAGTTTGAATTGCATGGTCAGTGGTTCAAACTCACCAGCTGATCCTTGGAAACCCATTGCATTTTTTACATCTTCCAATTTTCCTCAATTCATACATCATACACTCTATATTCAGAT
The DNA here is from genome assembly GCF_000296735.1 of Chrysochloris asiatica. Classification (NCBI taxonomy): domain Eukaryota; kingdom Metazoa; phylum Chordata; class Mammalia; order Afrosoricida; family Chrysochloridae; genus Chrysochloris; species Chrysochloris asiatica. The sequence continues at coordinate 22,367,004 of NW_006408532.1, read as the reverse complement.
TGTTAATTAACACCATGTTGTTGTTATTGTTAAGTGCCGTTGAGTCAGTTCCAACTCATAGTGACACTGTATAGGGTTTTTGAGTAGTGGGTGGTGAGCTTGAACTGCCAACCTTATGGTTCAAGTTGACCTTGCAGTCCAGCTCATTATCCAGCAGCGTCACACCAGGACTCTAATTAAACCCTATGACCTAGTAATCTCTTACTTGGTATATATCCTTAAGAAATAAGAGCCACAGCAGGAACAGCAACATGCACACCCATGTTCATTGCAACATTACTCACAATAGGAAAAAGAAGAAGACAGCCTACATCCATCAGCCATGGAATGGTTGAACAAACGTTGTTACATACACGCAATGGAATAGTATGTAACATTGAAGAATAACAAAAAATCTGCAAAATTTCACATAATGTGGAAGAAACAAAGGGACATTGTGCTGTGTGAAATTAGTCTTACATATTGTTCTGAGTGAGAATACTACTGTAAAAAGTCAAGAAAGAGTTTTCACTCTGTAATTAACTTTCTAAGATTTTACCAGAGGTGTGAGGGAAAGGAGAATTATTCACTGGGTAGATGGGTAGATGGGGAAAGAAGTTAAAAAGTAAGGGGGTAAAAAAACAACAACAACTATCCAATTCTACTTGCCATTATGAATTGAAAGTGACGCTACAGCATCTAACACAACAGTTGGAAAGATATACTCCAATACTTTAGCTGTTTAGAAGCTGTTTTGTCTTAAATGCTGTAATATTTTAAGAGTTCAGATATGATAAGGATGTTGTATTTGTTAAGTGCTGCCAAGTTGGTTCTGACCATAGTTACCTTGTATAGAGTTCCCAGGGAGCAGCTGGTGAGTTTGAACTACCAATCTGTGGTTTGCAATCCAATTCTGACCCTGCAGCACCACACCAGAAGTTCATGATAAGGATAGAGGATGGAAATGGGGTGATTCTTTTATCTTCTACATTGTGAAAGAGAAGGAAAGGATTATGTATATATTAAAAGAGAAACTTTTTATTATACAGGAGAGCCTTCATTTTCTTTCTACAGGTTCAGTTTCAACATCAATAGTGCCCAAATACTGCATATGACAAATAGGATTTGAGCAATTAAAGAATTACAGTATCTGTAAGTTCTACAGAGGAAAGCCGAAGTGCTAGGCATCGACAGATACCTAGCTGGAATAAAAGCCACTTTTACTGAAATTATAAGGTACATCCTGTTTCTTGACATCCTGTCCCAGTCAGGAAAAAAGAATCTCACGAATCTCAGAGAGAAAGTAAAATGAATGACACTTATGGAGACCAGGCCTGGAGAGAGTTTCTAAAGAATAAGTCAAAAAGCCACTTCACAGAGAAATTAAAGACAAAAAAAGCTCCATATAACCTCAGAAGAGGAGCTATTAATGTTCGCTCTGTTACAGACTCATCTGTTCCCTTCTTGAGAGTTAATTTCTATCCGTATTTCTCTGTTATTATTTTAGTTCTTCACCAAGAAAGCTGGATGGTTTAAAAGCCATTGCTGAGCTTGAAGGTCTGTCTTATTCCAAGTATTTCCTCACTTATACTGAGCTATGCTTATACTTTAGAAAGATATAGGTGATGAACATAAGAAAATTAATTAGAATTATTGCTTTTATGCATTTGACTTTAAATGAATATCAACATTAAAAACCCAGAGTGCAATAATTGGATGCATGACATTACAATCATTTGGGTTCTTTTTTCATATGACAGCTGTTTACAGATACAATACATGTGCCATATATTTTACCCACTTAATTGTACAATTGAATTGTTGTTGTTGTTGTTAGGTGCCATCAAGTTGGTACTGACTCATAGCAACCCTTTGCACAACAGAAATGAAACACTGCCCAATCCTGGGCCAACCTCAAATTATTGCCATGCTTAAGCCCATTGATGCTTCCACTTTGCCAATCCATCTCGCTGGAGGTCTTCCTCTTTTTCTCTGACCTTCCACCTGACCAAACATGATATCCTTCTCCAGCGATTGGTCCCTCCTGACAATATGTCCAAAGTATAAGAGACAAAATTTGGCCATCCTGGCCTCCAAGGAGCACTTTGGCTACACTTCTTCCAACAATATCTGTTTGTTCTTTTTGCCACCCATGGCAATTTCAGTATTCTTCTCCAACATCATAACTCAAATGCATCAATTATTCTACGGTCTTCCTTATTCACTGTCTAGCTTTCACATGTATATGAAGTTATTGAAAATACCATGGCTTGGGTCAGGTGCACCTCAGTCCTCAAGCTGACATCTTTGCTCTTCAACACCTTAAAAAGGGCTTGTGCAGCAGATATGCCTAATGCAATATGTTGTTTGATGTCTTGACTGCTGTTTACATGAGTGTTGATAGTTGATCCAAGAAGAATGAAGTCCTTGGCAACTTCAATCTTTTCTCCTTAGATAAGAATGTTGTTTATTGGTCCAGAGGTGAGAATTTTTGTTTTCTTTACATTGAGTTCCATACCAAAGGCTGTGTTCTTTGATCTTCATCAGTAAATATTTTAAGTCCTCTTCACTTTCAGCAAGCAAGATATGCAGATATCATCTGCATATCTCAGGTTGTTAATGAATCTTCCTCCAATCCTGAAGCCATGTTTTTCTTCATATAACCCAACTTCTCAGATTAGTTGCTCAGCATACAGATTGAATAAATATGGTGAAAGAAAGTTTACTATTCTGGGAATGACAAATTGAAGAGGAATGGTGATGCATTCATTGTCAAAAAGAACATATTCAGATCAGTCATGAGGTACAACACTGTGATAGGATAATATCCATGCACCTACAGGGAAGACCAGTTAATACTACTAGTATTCAAATATATGCAACAACCACTAAAGCCAGTGAGGATGAAATAGAAGAATTTCACCAATTTCTTCAATCTGAAATTGATCAACTATGCAATCAAAATGTATTGATCATTACTGATGACTGGAATGCAAAAGTTGGGAGCAAAGAGGAAGGATCAGTAGTTGGAAAATATGGCCTTGGTAATAGAAATAATGCTGCAGAACGCATGATAGAATTCTGCAAAACCAATGATTTTTTCATTTCAAATACCTTCTTTAGACAGCATAAGAGATGACTATACACATGGACCTCCCCTGATGGAATACATAGAAATCATATTGACTACATCTGTGGAAAGAGAAGATGGAAAAGCTCCATATTATCATTGAAAACAAGACTGGGGGCAGATTGTGGAACAGACCATCAATTGCTCATATGCAAATTCAAACTGAAGCTGAAGAAAATGAAAACAAGTCCACAAGAGCCAATATACGACCTTGAATATATCCCACCTGAATTTAGAGACTATCTGAAGAACAGATTTGATGCATTGAACACTAAAGACTGAAGATCAGAAGAGTTGTGGGCTGACATCAAGAACATCATACATGAAGAAAGCAAAAAGTCATTAAGAAGACAAGAAAGAAGGTAATGGTCAAAATGAATATCAGAAGAGACACTGAAACTTGCTCTCCAACATAGAGATGCTAAAGCAAATGGAAGAAATGGAGAAGTACAGGAGCTGAACAGAAAATTTCAAGGAAGGATCAGCTCAAGGAGATAAAATCAAATAATACAACAAAATGTGCAAAGATCTGGAGTTAGAAAACCAAAAAGGATGAATACGCTCAGCTTTTCTCAAGCTAGGGGAACTGAAGAAAAAAATCAAGCCTGACTTTCGTTATTAAAGGATTCTTTGGGCAAATTATTGAACGATGTAGAAAGCATAAAAAAAATGATGGAAGGAATACACAGAGTCACTGTACCAAAAGGACATGGTTGATGTTCAACCATTTCAAGAGGTAGCATATGATCAAGAGCCAATGATACTGAAGGAGGAAGTGTAAGGTACATTGAAGGAATTGGCAAAGAAAAAGGCACCAGGAATTGATGGAATAAAAATTGAAATCTTTCAAGAAAGTGAGGCAGCACAGGAGGCACTCACTCATCCATGCCAAGAAATTTGGATGACAACTATCTGGCCGACTGATTGGAAGAGATCAATATTTGTGCCCATTCCAAAGAGAGGTGACCCAACTGAATTTGGAAATCATCAGACGATATCTTTGATAACCTATGCAAGTAAAGTTTTATGAAAGATAATACAGAAATGTCTGCAAGCTTACATTGACAGAGAGAACTTCCAGAGGTTCAAGTTGGATTCAGAAGATTGTGTGGAAAGAGGGATATCATTGCTGATGTCCAATGGATTTTGGCTGAAAACAGAGAATATCAGAAAGATGTTTATCTCTGCTTCATTGACTACACAAAGGCTTTCAATTGTGTGGCTCATGACAAGTTATGGACAAGATGGCAAAGTATGAGTATTCCAGAACACTTAATTGTACTAATGAGGAATCTGTACAATTGAATAGATTTTAGTATATCCACAGAGTTGTGTAGCCTCCCCCACAGTCAAGTTTAGAACATTTATACCATCTCAAGAAGAAACTCATCATCTGTCAGCTGTCACTCCTCATGGTCTCACCAGTTCCACAGGTGTTAGTTGTTGACAAGTCAATTTTGACTCATAGAGACCCCATGTGTGGAAAGTAGAACTTCTTCATATGTTTTTTAAGGCTATGACCTGTGGAAGCAGATCATCAGGCCTGCTTTCCAAGGTTCCATTCAGTGGGTTAGAACCACCAACCTTTCAGCTAGCAGTCAAATGCTTAACAATTTGTGCTACACAAGGGCTCTGTCCCCCAACTATTTTCTACATCTTCACTAGTACTTTTTGTTATCATCTATCTAGATTCAATGCATCATCCTTGTGGATATTTATGAGTATTACTATTTTCTACATCTTCACTAGTACTTTATATTATCATCTATCTAGATTTAATGGAGTCCTGCTGTGACGCTGTGGGCTAATACATCAGACTGCAAAGTCATTTTAACTACAAGGTCGGTGGTTCAAGCTCACCAGCTTCTCCTTGAAAACCTTATGTAGGGTCACTATGGTCGGAATTGACTCGATGGCACTTAACAACAACTACATATAGGTTTAATAGAGTCACATTGTGGCTTATTTATTCACTTATTTTTTACATTTTCCTGCTAGCTGGGATAATTGCTAAGATTTAAATTCCTGGACAATATCGCAGGCCTTCAGAAGCAGAATCTAGGTGCCTGCATTTTTACAATAACTAGAATTAAATTTTGTTGATGATAAAATTTAAGTTCCACCATTCAATCATTAAACATATCCCACCTGAATTTAGAGATCATCTCAAGAACAAATGTAGTAAGTTAGAAACTAAGGATCAAAGACCAGAAAAGTTATGGGATGGCATCAAGAACATCATACAGGAAGAAAACAAAAGGTCATTAAGAAGACAAGAAAGAAAGAAATGACTAAAATGAATGTCAGAAGAGACTCTGAAACTTTCTCTAGCATAGGGATCTAAAGCAAATGGAAGAAATGAGGAGATAAAATTGCTGAACAGAAAATTTCAAAGGGCAGGTCTAGAAGTCAAATATTATAATGAAATGGGTGAACACTTAGAATTAGAAAACCAAAAATGGAAGAACATATTCAGCTTTACTCAAGATGAAAGAACTGCAGGAAAAAAAAAAAAAAAATCAAGCCTTGACTTGAAATATTGAAGGATTCTATGGGCAAAATATTGAATGATACAGAAAGCATTAAAAGAAGATGGAAGGAGTAACAGACGCACTGTACCAAAATGAGTGGTCAATGTTCATCTATTTCAAGAAGTATTATATGATCAAGAGCCAATGATACTGAATGAAGAAGTCCAAGGTATACTGAAGGCATTGGCAAAGAACAAGGCTCCAGGGATTGATGGATACAAAATGAAATCTTTCAACAAACTGATACAGTACTAGGGCACTTACTCATCTATACCAAAGAAATTTAGAAGACAGCTACCTGGCCAATTGATTGAAAGAGATCCAGATTGGCGCTCATTCCAAAGAGAGGTGACTCAGTGGAACGCAGAAATCATCAGACAGTATAGTTAATATCTCATGCAAGTAAAATTTCGCTAAAGATATTTCAAAAATGGTTGCAGCAGTACATTGACAGGAAGCTGCTAGAGGTTTAGACTGGATTCAGTTTGGGGCACGGAATAAGGGATCTCATTGCTGACATCAGATGGGTCTGCTGAAAGCAGAGAATACCAGAAAGAGGTTTACCTGTGTTTTATTGACTACACAAAGGCTTTTGATTGTGTGGATCATGATGGACAACACAGCAGAGAATGAGTGTTTTGAAACACTTAACTATGCTCATGATGATCCTGTACATAGAACAACAATAGTCATTCATACAGAACAAGGGGACACTGAATGGTTTAGAACCAGAAAAGGTGTGCACCAGGGTTGTAGTCTTTCAACACACTTATTTATTATATGCTGAGCAAATAATCTGAGAAACTGGATTATATGAAGAAGAATGTGGCATCGGGATTGGAAGAAGACTCATTAACAATCTGCAATATGAAGATTGTTAACGAGTCTTCTTACTGAAACCTTGCTTACTGAAAATGAAGAGGACTTAAAATATTGATGAAGATCAAAGACCACAGCAATTCAATGTAAAAAAAGCCATTACTGGATCAATAAATAAATGGAGAAAACTAAGTTATCAAAGACTTCATTTTGCTTGGATCAACCATCAACTCTCATGGAAGTAGCAGTCAAGAAATCAAACATCATACTGTACTAGGCAAATCTGCCACACAAGACCTTTAAAGTGTTCAAGCACAAAGCTGTCAGTCTGAGGATTAAGGTGTTCCTTGACCCAAGCCATGGCATTTTCAGTGGCCTCATGTGCATGTGAAAGTTGGACAACGAACAAGGAAAATCATGAAGAGTTGATGCATTTGAGTCATTGCATTGGAGGAGAATCTTACAAGTACCATGGACTGCTGGAAGAACAAACAAACCTATGTTTTAATAAGTACAGCCAGAATACTCCTTAGAAGCAAGGATGGCCAAACTTTGTCTCTCTTACTTCAGAGCAGTTAGGCCAGTCCCTAGAGAATGACATCATGCATGGTAAAGTGAAGGGTCAGTGAAAAGAGGGAGACCCCCAACGAGATGGATTGGCACTGTGGCAGCAGAAATGGAGCAGTATTTCATTCTGTGGTGCATAGGGTCACATGAGTCAGACTGACTCGATTGTACCTACCAATAACAACAACATTCAATATGTGAGTTGATATATTCCTTCAAAGTAATATATGCAATCTGAGATAATAATTTCCAATCTTTTCATAAAATGGCATGAGTTCCTCAAAATATTGTTCTAAAATTATATATATATTTAAAGCTAATAAATTCAACCCTAAGATTAATAAGAGCTTCTGGTTCCAGATGGCAAATCCTCTTACTTAAATCCAGGTCCCAAGCCAATATTCATATGATTTATTGTTGCTGTTAAATGCCGTTGAGTCAATTCTGACTTATAATGATCCTATATGAGTGTCGGGTTTCCAAGGCTTTAAATCTTCACAGGAGCAGAAAGCCTCATCTTTCCTCTCTGTGGTGGCAGAGAGGCTGGTGAGCTCAAGCTGCAGACTTTGTAGTTAGCAGTCCAGTGCTTATTTATGGAGTCATCATGCTCCCATTCATATGATGCTGTTGTTGTTAGGTACCAACTCATAGCGACAATGTATAGGATTTCTGAGGAGACTGGTGAGTTTGAACCACTGACTTTGCAGTTCAAACCGACCTTGAGGTCGAGTGTTCATCCTGTGGTGCCACACCAGGATTCATATGATAGAAGATATAATATTCATATGATAGAAGATATGTACAGGTCCTACCTGGGATTGTTAGCAGAATTATGTGGCTACATTTGCATCAGTTGTCATTTGAGGCATAAGAAATATGAATTATCTCCCACAGTTTAGAGAGGGCCAGATATTTGGGGAAGACTCAGTCAAGTGGTTCTGGTTTGGAGACTCTCAAAAGGTCCAGTTTGATATTGGCCAGGACCACAGAAATTTGAAAGCATATCTTTTTTTTTTTCTTTTGAAAGCATATCTTGATCTGAAAGATGCATTTCCAGGGTCTGCAAATGGGCATGCAGTTTGAACGGTCACACAGTGCCCCATGAATAGAAAGACTCCACACTGTTTAAAGCCTGCTGTATTCATCTTGAAATTCTTAATATCTTATTGTGTTTAAACTTCAGTTTTGTAAATGCAGTTCAGTGGAACAATGGCGCATGCACGTGAGCAGGCAGAATAGGTACAATATGTGTGTCTGCTATTCTTCGCTGCCCCGTTTGCACAGAGTGTTTGCAATAATACTCTTGTTGTGTGGGAGTTCTATGAGACACAAAGTAAGGGCAAGGTATGTTGTGTTTATAACTGAGTAACAGGGGTGCTGAGTCTTGAGCAGTTATACACTCTGATAACCACAACTTGCCTCAAACACAGAAAGCAAGCAATGGTATGTTTAGATAAATGGATTGAGAAACCGGCTGAATGAATAAGGAAGGAAAAGTGGAATATATAACAGCATCCTTGTTACTCAGTTATTAGTTGTTACAAAAATATTCCTGTAGTTATAACAACAAAAACATTTCTCAGCATGGCTTCCAAAAATAACCCAAACCCACTGACATCAATTGGATTCCAACTCACAGTAATTCTATATAGGGATTCTGATCTTTATAGGAGCAAATAATCTCATTGTCTTTCTCCGGTGGGTTTGAGCCACTGACCTTTTGTTTAGCAGCCCTTTGGTTAACCCACAGTGCTACAAGGATTCCTACCTACAAGGCTAACACTGTATGCTAATTGACTTTCTGAACCTTCTAATACTTTCTGGTCAGAGCTGTGATTATAACCCAATTTCAATGATGCCTTGAATCTTGTGGATCCATCTACACACGCTAGAAGCATGCATTGTTGTCTGTTTCTGCTGGTGCTTTCTTAGTCACTTTGCCAACTTTTCTGGTGTTTTAGGTACAATATTGTGTAAGGAGTGTTTGTGAACCAATATAAATATATTTTTTTCAACCAATTATATGCTTTGTTTCAACTCAATGATTACAATGCCTTCCCTGCAGCAACAGTTATCCTAATTCCTCCCTGTGGCTTCCTTTTTACATCTTATAGTTCAAAAATGAGCAAAGCAAAAATATTTGATATGCACATTGTTGTTGTTGTTGTTAGGTGCCATCGAGTCGGAACCGACTCATAGCGACCCCATGCACAGCAGAACGGAACAATGTCCGATCCTGGGCCAACCTCACTACCGCTGCCACACTTGAGTCCATCAATGATGCTACCTGGCAAATCCATCTCGTTAGGGGTCTTCCTCTTT
>NW_006408532.1:22352674-22357371 GCF_000296735.1 Chrysochloris asiatica | reverse complement strand
CTGTTGCTGAAATGAAAGATTAACATCTCCCTCCTTTTAGTTACACATCTTCTACAAATACAGCTGTGACAATCACAATTAATCCTGCTAACAGTTACTCACAACTGAATCATAAAATCCTATCACCAACATCCCTCATCCTTTCACCAGATCTATGTGGACAAGAGGAAAACTATTCGGTGGGGATTATACCGGACCCCTGTCATTCTGAAATGAAGCACATTCACACCTTTATAGCTCCTCATTTTTGATAGCCAATGTCTAAATTTCCCACCCCTATAAATCCAAGTGAACTTAGGAAACAAATTTGGAATTTTGAGCAACCAAATCCATAAGCAAAGGTCCAGTTCACCAAACTGTAGTAATTTACTCTGGCTCACAGTATCAAGCATATTTATCTTCAGCTGATCAACTTCTGGTCAGCTAGCCATCCAAGCAAAGTCAAATGGGTACTAGCTGCAAGTTTGGGAGTTCCCACACCCCTTCTTGCACTTCATACCAGTTGGCTGCTTTACTCTCAGCTCTAGCCCCAGTGCCCAGGGGCTTGGGAGTTTAGACCAGCCAGGCCTTCCTCTTCACTCTCTCATCTCGAGGTCAGCAAGTGTCTATGGAGCATAGACAAACTTAGCCTATGTGTTCAATGATGCATTTTCCCAACTTCCACTCACAAGTAGACCCAGGTGGTCACCAGTGAGCAAACTAGATTGTTAGCGAGTTCCCTTTGAAAACTTCCTAGAAGGGGGTTTTCCTTATTGCCTTTTCTTGCCTTGATACCTCCAAAGCAAACAGCTTGCTTGATATTCTAACAGCCAAACAGTCTGCTTTTTTTCTGTAGGTCTTTCATTCAGTAAGTATCTTCTGATTTCCTGGGAGTTCTGGATTGGTCTACATGTCTTTTTAAGTGGGAATGTCCTAACTCAGAAGGTTCTGAGTGGGGCTCAGGATTCCACCTAAGGCTCCATACTCTACAAAGACTTAACAAGAAACCTATTTCCCTGGGCAAATTCTAATTTTCCTTTTAGCAAATCTAATCAGCTATGGACTGAAGACAGGCTTACAAGTTTTCTGTAATCATAATTCCCAACATTCATGTCTATCACACTTAAATATTTATTTTATAGTAGTAGGCAGGGGAACCAATACCTACAAGACAGTCAAACACCTAAACATTTTCCCCCCTCCTTTACCCATTCAGACTATGTCTTACTTCCTTTATCACAGAGCACTATTGTTCTAAGATTGTATATAAATCACTATTTAACTCTATCCCATTTATCCCATACATACCTCCCTATGTCTTCTCCTATCTTCACTGTTCATCTGTCACCCTTCCTCTTGTGTATTACCCTCCCTTTCATATCAATAATTTTTTGAGAATGAAGTAGTACTTAAAGGAAAAAAAGGAGTAAAGTAAAAAAAACAAAACAAAAAAAACACACACACACAAAAAACTTCTATTCAGTTATTTAAATATTGTAACTAATAAGGCAATTCAATGTAGAAAGAGTTTATAAAATAATTTTTGTTAGGATTCTTAAAATGTAAGAAATACTGCATTAAAGCAATGTGTGACTAGATTTAATATAAATATGTAGCATATATTATCACATTATTCAATACTTAAAATTGATAATAAACATTACTTAGGATTCTGCACCATCTGATATATGATGAGGTCTGTAGGGGAGGGTGGCACTGTGATTGACAACATTGGGGGTCACTGTAGTGACATCACTGCAAAATATGGTGGTGGTTGTGTGCCTGGGAGTCAGTTTAGACTCATAAAAAGCCTGTATAGGGTTTCTGAGGCTATAAATCTTTATCAGAGCAGAAAACCTCATCTTTCTCCCATGGAGCAGCTGATAGATTTGAACAGCAGACCTCATAATCCAATAAGCTACTAGGGCTCCTTGCATATGTGTATTTTGGTGTTGTTAAGTGTTGTTGAGTCAGTTCCAACACATAGTGACCCTTATAGGGTTTCTTAGGTGGTGAGTTTGAACCGTTGATCTTGCAGTTCAAACCAATCTTGCGGTCCAGTGCTTTTTCTGCACCCTCCACATCAGGACTCCTGAATATGTGTATGGTGGTGGTGGTGGTGTGTCATCCAGTCAGTTCTGACTCACAGTGACCCAGAATTTATAAGCAAAACCCAAAGCAAAAGCTTATCTGGCCAGTGCTTATCTTGTAAGCAGTACCACACCAGGACACACCAGGACATTAAGTAGCAAATAAGAAACAAAACACTGTGGTAGACAGAAATCTAATCCCAAAAATGTGACATCTCTTAAGTATGGACAACATCTGTAATTTGCTTTTAAACAGTAGACTATGGCAAAGGTGATGAGATGTGAGTCTTGCTAGCATGCAATACAGAGATTCCCTATTGGCCTTGAAGAAGCAAATTGTCAGGTGGAGAACAATTTTAACAATTAATTTTGGACTGTCACTGGCTGTGAAATGGAAGGTTGGATTCAACTTTGAGATGTCCAAAGGTCATAGAAACATCAGTTTGCATTGGGTTTTGCTTATAAATTCTGTATGTATAGCTGCTTGAATACAAATGCATGTTCCCAATTGTCTTTTTTCCCTCTATTTAGACACACTTTCAATGAAATTCCATGTGACATATATTCCCATAAATTGATAAGGAAATTGGAATGATGTTCATTTTCTATATGAGGATTAGAAAAGCAACTTTTGGTTAAGTGTGTCAGGTTGCATGGCTGTTCATAAACTCTTCGGTTTCAGCTACTATTCAGCTCAGATTTGTACCAAGGATTACATTGTGGGGCCTAACTCTAATTCGTTCCTCCACTGTCCCTACCATATAAACTAAACCTGAGCTTAACCAAGAACTGAGAAGAAGAGGACAGACCTTGCTGACTCTTTGGGAGAGCCATGTGGAACTGACATCATTTGACAATGTACTTGTACAATTGAAATTTGGGCACCTAAGGATACAGAAGAGGCTGTGGAACGAGGGATATCATTGCTGATGTCTGATGGATCTTGGATGAAAGCAGAGAATATCAGAAAGATGTTTACCTGTGCTTTATTGACTATGCAAACGCTTTTGATTGTGTAGATCATGACAAGCTATGGACAACATTGCTAAGTATGAGTATTCCGGAATGCTTACTTGTGCTCATGAGGAATCTGTACATAGACCAAAAGGCAGTTGTTAGAACAGAACATGGGAACACTGAATGGCTTAAAATTAAGACAGGTGTGTTATAGGGTTGTACTCTTTCACCATACTTACACAACCTGTATGCTGAGCAAATAATCCGAGAAGCTAGGTTCTATGAAGAAAAACATGGCATCAGGACTGGAGGGAGACTTATTAAAAACCTAAGATACGCAGAAGATACAACCTTGTTGCTGAAAGTGAAGAAGACTTAAAATACTTACTGATGAAGATCAAAGACCACAGTCTTTGGTATGGATTGTATCTCAATGTAAAGGAAACAAAAATCCTCATCAATGGACCAATAAACAACATTCTTATCAATGGAGACAAGATTGAACTTGTCCAGGACTTCATTCTTCTTGGATCAACTTTCAACACTAATGGAAGCAACAGCCAAGAAATCAAGTGACATATTGTATTAGGCAAATCTGCTGCACAAGAACTTTTAAAAATGTTGAAGAGCGAAGATGCCAGCTTGAAGACTAAGGTGCACCTGACCCAAGCCATGGTATTTTCAATAACCTTATATGCATGCAAAAGCTGGATAGTGAATAAAGAAGACTGTAGAAGAATTGATGCTTTTGACTTATGGTGTTGGAGGAGAATATTGAAAGTGCCATGGGCTGCCAAAAGAGCAAACTGTGTTGGACGAAGTGCAGTCAGAGTGCTCCTTGGAGGCCAGGATGGCCAAACTTAAGCTTTCATACTTTGGGCATATTGTCAGGAGGGACCAGTCACTGGAGAAGGATATCATGTTTGGTAAGGTGGAGGGTAAGAGGAAAAGAGGAAGATCCCCAGTGAGATGGATTGGCCAAGTGGCAGCATCGATGGACTCAAGTGTGGCAACAGTAGTGAGGTTGGCCCAGGATAGGGCAGTGTTTCATTCTGCTGTGCACAAGGTCGCTATGAGTCGGTACCAACTTGATGACACCTAACAACAACAACAAAAACAACAAGGATTATGAAGCCAAGTTGGGAAGTAAATAAAACATATTGACCTGTGGGTATATTTGCCACAAAACCTGCAGCCCACCATCAGTCACTAATTGGCAGAATCCCCTCTTTGTTACACTGGGTCCATTGAAAACCCACCGCAGGAACAAGCCTACTTGTCAAAGTATTGGTTCTAAATACAGAGTGACCTTTCAACTTGTATGATCTCCATGTTTGAAAAGAATTAGATGCAACAGTATGCGGTGCAGAGCCAGGCCAGCAAGCAGTGTTCAATGAGGCAAAGGATCTCGCCTCTGCTCAGTAAAGCTTCATTGACTTGCTGTTTTGCTGTTACAAATGACTACACACAGAGAGTAACATCATAGCTCTGGATTAGAAGATTTTCTTCCCACACACAATTTGAAAGACTAACTTGCCTACAAAACTGGCCTTGTCATTTGTTAATGTATTTCAAAATCAGTGGATTATGTTTGAGAAATATTCATTATTATGTTATCTATAATAAGTGTAGCTATGCACTTGGATTTATATGTGATTTAAATTAAATTTT
>NW_006408532.1:22337414-22338559 GCF_000296735.1 Chrysochloris asiatica | reverse complement strand
TCCCCTTCCAGTGTCTATTTTATAATATAATGCAAGGAAAACCAAGATTCAAAAGACATCCAAGCATTTTAACATTAGGAAATTGCATGTGTTTTATTATAGAGCCTTGAGATCCACACACTACCATTTCCATATTTTATTGCCTACAACAGGTTAATCCTATCCAATAGGTAGAAGTCCTGGTATGGCATTGTAGGATCAGCACTGGATTACTAACTACAAGGTTGGTGGTTCAAACCCACCAGTCACTCCTTGGAAACCCTATAAAGAGTCAAAACTGACTTGATGACACATAACAACAACATCCAATAGGGAAGTAGAGGTTGCTGGAAACACCCAGAGGTTGGCTGCCATGATCTGCAAACTCGAACTGCATATTGTTTAAAAGCATTTTAGAAGTAACTAAACACATGCAGATGATATTTCAAAACTATATATGTTCAGATTAGTATGCCCAGCAAAACAGATTAGGAACTCAGTCTTGTATTGTTTTCTTGTTGGCACAACATCAGCTGCTGAAAACAAAAGCATTTTCATGCTACATAGCTCCTTTGCTACATTCCAAAGTATGATTCAAATGTCATTACCAGCACTTGTGCTTCAAATGGCATCTATCTTCTGCCATGTGTGCTTGTTTGTCTCCATGTGCTTGCTGCTCCTTATAACTCAGTTTTAGGACACGCACTACCTTGATATGGCCTCATTAACATAAGTAAAGTAAATCCTTTTCCAAATGGGGCTATATCCACAAATATAGAGGTTAGGATCCCAACTTATATTTTGGGGAGGTGCCATTCACTCTGAAGTCATGGTGTGATGCTGTTGGATAAGCCCTGGACCACAAGGTCAGTTTGAACCAAAAGGTCAGTGGTTCAAAGCCACCAGGTGCTCCTCGCAAACCCTATGCAGGGTTGCTATTGATCAGAAGTGACTCAACAGCACTTAACAACAACAATAACCACCATTCACTCTATGTTGTTGTTTAAGTGCCACATAGTCACTTTGTATAGGGTTTCTGAGGAGCAGTTGGTGGTTTGAACCACTAGCCTTTTGGTTAGCAGTCCAGTGCTTATCCTACAGCACTACACCAGGACTCCAGGTTTTGTTTTGATTAATCTTTATGGTAGCAGATTGCTAAGCTTTTT
>NW_006408532.1:22328403-22337314 GCF_000296735.1 Chrysochloris asiatica | reverse complement strand
TCTCCATTGATAAGAATGTTGTTTATTGGTCCATTGGTGAGGATTTTTGTTTCCTTTACATTGAGATGCAATCCATACTGAAGGCTGTGTTGCATAATAGACAGCTCAAACTAAGCACACTTAAAACAAAACTCTTAATTTCTGACACACTTCTGTAACATCCAGTCTTCCAAATCTGTCTTCCATTTCATTAAAAGTTACCTTCATTCCTTCAGTTGCTTAGACTAACACTTTTGATCAACCTTGGTACTTTGTATTCACTGAGTCTTTTGTCTGGAGGGATCATTCCCAGATATCCTCATGTCTCAATCCTTCAGACATTCAAAACCCAGCTCAAATGTCACCTGATCATATATCCTGACCCTCTATGAGGATAGTACAAATTTAAAGATATTAGAAGTTTCCCACACACTTTTGAGACCCCCTCATACAATTTTGATAGAAAAATAGATTAAAATATACAAAGAAGGAAAACTTGACGCTAGCTTTTTTCATGAACATAGATGTAAGAGACCTAAAAAAAATATTATCAAGCCAAATCAAGAGTATTAAAAAGTTACCACATTAAAGATATAACTGAATTTATCCCAAAAAATCAAGAGTTGTTTAATATTGAAAAACTTTTCATATAAATTCACCATAATACTGGATTAAAGAAACATATGATCGACTAGTAAAAGCAAAAACCTCATTAGATAAAATAAAATATTTATTCAAGTTAAAAACAACTTAGCAATTTAGAAATAGAAGAAAACATTTTTATCTCAATAAAGACTATCTACAAGCATGGAAAACAAGTTTCATTCTTAATGGAGAAATGTTGAAAGTACTTCCTCTAAAATTAAAACCAAGACAAGAATGCTCACTATCATTATATATATTCAATATTTGCTGAAAGCCATTGTCAGGATAATAAATTTTAAAATATGGAAAAATATTAAGTCCATGACAATTAGAAAGTAACAAAATGCTCATTATCTGCAGTTTGATGATTTGCATTATTTATTAGAATAAGAATGTAAAGTAAACTGCGTACAAGCATAAACTACATTTCTCAATACCAGCAATAGATTTAAACTGCTCTTTTGAAAACTATATGACAGTTAAAATGCAATGAAAAACCTTAGAATCCTTAGGAACAATCAATCTAACAAAAATTGGGCAACATTTTTAAAAGAAATTATAAAACTTTATGGAAGAAAATTATTTTATGGAAGGATGTTAAAGAAGACTAAAATAAATTGTGGAATATATCAGGTACACAGATCAAAAGATCTAATACTATAAAGATGTTAATTCTTCTTAAACCAGTTAGAAAAAGTCAATGAAATTCCAGTAAAGCAAAAAGATTCAACAAAATTTTATAGATGCTTGAAGCATTGTCTCTAAAATGTATATGAAATGAGGGAAACCTTCAGTGAGATGGAATGACCCAGGGCCAAAGCAATGGAATCAAACATACTAACAATCACCATGATGGTAAAGGACCAGACAGCGTTTCATTCTCGTCTTCATAAAGCTGCTATGAGTCTAAGCTGACTCAACAGCACTTAGCAGCAACAACTGCAATCAATAGGACTTACCAACTGGAAAGGGGCAGGTGAGAATGAAGGCGACTTCAAGGTAAAGTCCTAGTTTCTGATTGGAGCAACTGAGCGGATAACAATACTGTCTCAGGAGCATGTCTGGGGAAGGGAATGCCAGGTTGCATGTGAAATTAAATATCCAGAGCCTTTATCATGGACCTGCTTTGCTACACTATAGGTAATGTGGTCAAAAACAACTTTGCAGACTATGTTATAGACTTAATGTGTGTTATTGGTTGTTGTTATTAAGTGCCGTTGAGCCAGTTCTGACCCATAATGACCCTGTATAGGGTTTCCAATGAGCGACTGGTGAGCTTGTACCACCAATCTTGTGATTCAAACCAACTCTGCAGTCCAGTGCATTAGCTCACAGCGCCATTCCAGATTGGCTATAGGAGAATAATAGACACTCAAATGATACTCTTTTTTTTTATCTTGATGAAATTAATAGAGTTGACAGCATGTCTTTCTATACTGGAAAAATATCTCTTAGCAACTACTGATTTAAATGATAAATGAAAGTATTATCTGATAACAGAATCCATCATAAACACTATAATTAGAATAAGTCTAATTAATAATTTCTGTATCGATGGCACCTAACAACAACATATGTCTCTAACAATAACTGTTGTTATTGCTGTTAAGTGCCATTGAATGGGTTTGGACTCATAGTGACCCTGTATAACGTTTCTGAGGAGTAGCTGGTGAACTTCAACGGCTGACTTTCAGGTTCAAAATAACATTGCAGTCCAGTGTATTATTCCACAGCGTCAAATATCTATATGTTGATATTGTTGTTAAGTGCTGTCGAGTCATTACCGACCCATAGAGACCCTGTGTAGGGTTTCTGAGGAGTGGCTGGTGAACTTGAACAGCTGACCTTGAGGTTCAAACTGCCCTTACAGTCCAGCACATTAACCCACACACAGGGCCACACCAGCACTCCAAATATCTATGTAGAAAAATAAAAATATTTCCCAAGGAGTATAATGTTCCTCTTCCTGTGGTTTGGAAATACCACATTAAGAAATTTTGGGAGAGGAGTGGGATGTCCTTGGTCAGCGAGTAGAATTTCCTGATTTTAAATAGCCTATCTCATCTCTCCAAGAATATATTTTACTGAGACTCCAATGCTGCAGAAGAAATTCAAAGGAGCAAGGTAATTGATACTTTCATCAATTGGGTGTGTCACTTGTTACTACAATAATTACACTGACTGTCCTTCCCCTTTGCTGTTCACCTTGCCATCAGAATTCACATTTGTTTTTCAAACTGATTTTATATACAAACTACAAAAGGAATCATTTTAAGGCTCTGCTTAAAGTGCTTACTGAAATACTGGTCTGTCTTCATTTTTCTTTGACTTAATCTTTATTTCAGGATTTCATATTATTGTTCTATCTGTCCCCGCTTTTTGTAATGTATCATGATCTGCCTTCATGACTTGCTTTCATATATGGAGAGATATGCAATGAATCAAGATCAAGAATACTAATATAAAATGATAAAGCAACTCCAAATAGATAAGCAGCAAAAACCTCAAAGCCAGAAAAATAAATATACATCTAATGACTGCATAGTAACTCATTCAGTTTGATGGCTCTGATTTTTTTTTCTTTCTTTAGCAAGGAACATTGACCCTGAAATTAAGAGCTAGCATGAAAAATCGAAAGAACAAATGGGCCATGAAATTTTCTCTCTTACAAAAGGAAAGGATCATTCATAGTGTCCTCCCAATATACTATTTTTATCCTTCAGCTTATATGAGAATTATAGAGGGTAACAAGAGAATTGCTTTTGCTATGATAAAAATAGAAGGGGAGTTATGTGACAAGAATGGGTCTTAGGCTGTTACTTTGATGGAATGGTCCAAACTCAGAGCTACAACTGAACATGGAACATGATAAAAGTCATTTAAATTCTAGTACTGAAACAAAGGCTAAGCAGCCAAAGGAAAGTCATCAAAAGAAATGTAATGTAAGTGTTTACTTCATTCATTTTTGATATACAGCATGTGAAGAGGGAAGGGACATGATATATTATATAGTGTTTGGATCAATTGCCATTGCTGTTGTTAAGTGCCATTGAGTAGGTTCTGACTCATCCTTGGAAACCTCTACATGAGTCAGAATAGATTCAATGGCATTTAACAAGAACAAGAGGATTTTTGAGGATCAATTCTCATAAGTCGATGCTATTTTCAAGAATATTTTACCATAGCAAAAATCATTGCAGTTGAGTTGATTCCAATTCACAGCAACCCCAAATGTCACAGAGTAGAACTGCTCCACAGTTTTCTTGGCTATAATCTTTATGGATGCAGATCACCAGTGCTTTCTTCCCTGGTACTGCTTGGTAAGTTTGAACTCTCAATCAGTAGTCAAGTGCTAACCATTTGCACCACCTTTTCTTACACATGCTTGTCAAATCCAATTTAATACATCGTGATTCTATCGGACAGAGTAAAATGCCACAAAAGGGTTTACAAGGCTGTACTCTTTACTGAAATAGACTACTACATTTCTCCACTGTGTAGTGACTGGTGGGTTCAAACCTCAGGTCTTTCTCTATATAAATACAAGAGGCAATGACAGTTCAATGGTAGAATTCTTAGCTTCCATGCAGGAAACCCAGGTTTGATTCCCAGCAGCCACCTGCTATCAGTGAAGTCTTTGATGATGAATAGATTTCAGCAGAGCATGTAGACTGAGATGGAATAGGAAAAAAGGCCAGGAAATTTACTGTAGAAAATCATCCAATGAAAATGGATCACAATGGTTTGCTTTACAGCCAGTCACAGTGCAGGATCAAATAGCATTTTGTTGCATTGTGCATGGGGTCTGCAAAGTGAAGGGCTGACTCAATGACAGTTAACATCAACATGTGACTCACTATATGGTAACTACAGTTGTGAATACTAACCCTCCACATTACTGTCACTGGTTTGTTTTATTCGTCACTTATCCAACACCCTCACTTCTATCTGTCTGTCAAGTAGGACATGACAGTTATTCTTTATTTTTTAAAAACTTTTTATTGTGAACTGACTGAAAGATTATAGAACAGATCATCAGTGCAATATTCAACAAATCATGCTTTCTTTTTTTGAGCTTTTTATTATGAATTGAGTGAAGGCAATTCATCAGCTTTGAGTGTAGGTGAGGTCATCAGCTTTACATCCTATAGATTATACTCTTTGTTTCATCTCAATGATTATAATCCCTTCCTTGCAACAAGAATTATCCTTCCTTTCTGTGATTCTCCATTTACATCTTATATTTCACAAATGAACAACACAAAAAATATTTTATGTACACATTGAAAACAAAAATATATATTCATTTAAATATCCAAAGGGCACATTCTGCTAACCAGTCTCCTACCCAGAGGCACACAGCCTTACTCAGACCATGTTGTAGAGCCCACAGCTGCTCTGTCTCTCTATGCCACTGCCTCTGCCACTGTCTCTGTTGTCATCACTTTTCTAGGTAGGGATCTCATGCTCCACTCATGCTCTTCCTTCTTGGTGGTCCTGGAATCATCTGTTCCTGAAATGAAAGATTAACTACTCTCCCCTTTTAGTAACACAGCTTCTACAACTACAGTTGTGACCATCTCAATTAATCCTGCTAATAATTACTCACAATTGAATCATCTTCCCCTATTCTCTTTCACCAGATCCATCTGAAAAAGAGGAAAACACTTGAATGGGGATTCTACCTTACCTCCCTCATTCTGAAACTAAGCAGGCTCATGGAAGCTTGTAAGCCAGCCACTTCATGCCTTTGTAACCTGCTCCTGATTTTTTATAGCCAATGAATGACAGTTATTCTAGGAAGAATAAAGCTACAGATATATTTTTTTTAAAAGATTTATTGTAAAGTATTAAAAGCAGTTTGAGGCATAAGCTTTCTAGATGAACATTCACTTTAAAGAATCAACTAATGTTAAAGTAACTCCTTGACTTTCCAGAATGGCTTTGGGGCATTAATAAACCTTCATGGGGAGCCCATGACACATGGCAAAGGGAAGGATGAAAACAAACAACCACCATTTAAATTAACATTGGCTCCATAAGCAGCTGTAGAATTTTAAGTGGCTCTTTATCAGTTGGTTCTATGCCCTGTACAGTTGCCCTGAGTTTTAATATAAGAGTTCAGAAAATTGTGAAAGGCATTTGACTAAGAAAAGAATACTGAAAAATCTACATCTCTTATTAAAAATGTACCTATAGTCAACTATGTTTTTCATTAATATTTTAGTGAATGCACTGAATGTTTTTCATTAATATTTTAGTGAATGAAAGACTAGACCTCCAAACCTACCTCTGATGACTGACTCCAGGTGTTTTGATTTGATTTGTGTTCCCACAAAAGATATATTCAAGAGTCCTGAGGTGGTGTTGTAGGATAAGCACTGGACTGCAAAGTTGGTTTGAACCAAAAAGTCAATGGTTCAAACCCACCAGCCTTTCCTCCAAAACCTTATACAGGGTTGCTATGGGTTGGAACCAACTCAACAGCACTTAACAACAGCAACAACAACAATAATTGTATTTTCAAGACCCTGTTTCTAAGTAAGGTCACATTCAAAGGTACAGGGAGTTATGACTTAAATATATCTTTTGTTTTTTTTTGTCATCAAGTCAGTTCTGAATCATGGAAATCCTGTATAGGGTTTCCAAAGGAGTGCATGGTAGGTTTGGACTGCCTACCTTGCAGTTGAAACCAACCTTGTGGTCCAGTACATTATCTTGTAGTGAAAGTGAAGTTAAACTGAGGTATATGGATTAAGGTAGGCCCTAGTCCAGTGTTACCTTATCCTTAGACAAAAAGAAGACACTTACAGAAACAGACACAGAGGGAAGGTGGTCATGTGATGACAGAGGCAGAGATTGGAGTTATGCTGCTGTAGACCAGGTACCATAAGGAACTATTAGAAGGCAGAAGAGACAAGGAAGGATCTTTCTAGAGACTAGAGAGAGCACATGGCCCTGCTGATACTCTGAATTTGGACTTGTAACTCTAGACAGCGAGAAAATACAGTTCTATTGTCTTAAGCCACCCAATTTGTGAAACTTCCTTGTAGCAGACTTGGAAAACAAGTACACTTGCTGACACTACCTTCATATCATATTCACCATTCCTAGACAGGTAGGGGAAGTGAAGAAAAACATTCTGAATGAATTGAGGTAAAATCTGAGGTTTCTGGGTTATCCCAGAATAAATTAAAATTATTTAATTTTATAATGGGACAGATGGATTTAAGATGAAATTAAGTAGAATTATAAAAAAAGAAAAAATACTGTGAATATTTTTCCCCATACATGAGCAAGTGACCCCCACCTCCTATTTTTTTTTTTTTTTTTTTTTTATCCACTCCATTTTCTTCTGTTTTGATCCCTGGATGGCACAAACAGCTCAGCACGTGACAACTAGCTAAAAAGGTGATGATTCAAGAAAGGCCTCAGAAGACAGGTCTGATAATCTGTTTTCAAAAAGTCATATCCTGTTCAGTAACAGAGGACGCTAGGACCATTAAAGAGAGAAGAGCATGAGTGGAATGTGGGACATTTCCAGAGAAGCAGCAACACCAGAGTCAGAAGCAGAGGTGAGGACATGGAGAGAAATAGAGGGAATAGAAGCAAATACTGTTGCATGACGCTGCACGGAGGAAATTGCCATGACTGCAATGAAACGATGAGTGTAAAACCAATGTTCCCCCATGTAAACCATCTCTCAATTCACAATAAAAAACTTTAAAAAAAGTCATATCCTTCACTTGAGTTGGATAGAAAGGAAATATTGGGAAACATGATTACAGAACGTTTATAAGCCCATCTTTAGCCTATAACTGATTGGAATACCTAAAAGGGATTCTAGAATTTGCCCAATGAAATAGGCTTCTTGTGGAACCTTTGTAGTGTAGAAGACCTTATCTGGAATTCTAAGCCCCATCCAGAACCTTCTGAGGTGGGGCATTCCCACTTGAAAGGACAAGGAGACCAACCTGGATCAGCTAGAGGAATAGAAGATACTCCTTGAAAGAAAGACCAGCAGGAAAAATCCCAAACAAAAATGGAAGTCTAATTGGCTACTACAAGAACAGGCAAGTTGTTCACAAGGGAGCCATCAAGGTAAGCAATCAAGTCCCTTCAGGACAAACCCCTCTCCACAACTGAAACTCAAAGGGAACACATAAGCAGGCATATAAGCTTTCTGGTAACCACATTGATCTACTGGTGAGTGGAAGAGGGGAAAAGGCAGCAATGAAGATATGGGCTGAGTTCTACCATGTTCCATAGACTCCCATTAACCTGGGGATGAGAGAAAGAAGAGGAAGGCCTGGTTGGTCCAAAGTGTGGTGAGACCTGGGGACTCCTGAGCCCATGGACAAGGACATAGCCATGGAGGGCTAGAGTTCAAAGTGAACCATCCAGCTGATATGAAGTGAGGGGAGATTCACAAGAACACCCAAAACTTGTAGATAGTACCCATTCAACCTAGCTTTGATGGCTTGATGATCAGAACTCAACCAGAGGAAGATTAAAAAAAACAAAAGAGAGTGAATTGAAGCAATTACTGTTGAATGATGATACACGAAGGAAATTGTAATCATTGCAACGAAACAATGAGTGTAAAACTGATGTCCTCTCATGTAAACTACCACTCAATTCACAATAAAAACTTAAAAAACTAAAAAAAGTCATATCTTTAAAACTCTATGGAGTAAATCTACTCTGCACACATAGAAGCAACACAAGTTGGAATCAACTCCACAACATCTAGCATTAACAACATTAGTTAGTTTATTTGTTTTTATAACTGCATAGCAAATTAACTCCCAAAGCACGACAAGTTAAAACAACTGTAAACATTTATATCACACCATTTCTGTAGCTATAGAATTCTGGAGTGGCTTACTTGAATGGTTCTGAATCAGGGTTTCTCATGATGTTAAAGTAAATATGGCAGCCAGGGCAGCAGTCAGTTAAAAGATTTGACTGGGGTAGTAGGATTTGAATCCAAGAAACTCACTCAATCACTGGCAATTCAGTGCTGGATGTTGGCAGGCGGTCTCATTTCCTCACCATGCAGACTATTGCATAAAGCTGCTGGAGTGTCGTCATGACATGGCGGGTGATTTCCTCCCCAGTGAGTGATCCAAGACGGCACAAAGTGAAAATTGCATGTGTTTTGTTTTTGATTTTTAATGTTTTATTGTGAATTATGTGATAGTTTACATGGGAGAACAGTAGTTTTACATTCATCCTATCATATATAGTTTTATTGCCATGGTTACAATCCCCTCCATGCATCATC
>NW_006408532.1:22316362-22325633 GCF_000296735.1 Chrysochloris asiatica | reverse complement strand
TAGGATTCCCTATAACAGCTAGGAAACCTAGTAAATTTAATATGATTTATCCAAAGTTACACAGTGGGTTATCTGGCTATATAACCAGAGAAGATTTCATAAGGCTGAACTCTTTTCCCTTAATTGGCTTTGTATCCATATAATGTCAAACAACAAGACAATAGTACAGAATTTAGTTGACTCAGTTATTATCCCCAGGCAAAGACTTCAACTATTTCCAATTTTAGGAAGTATATTTGTTCAAACAACAGTGCCTTGTGAAAACACTTCAAATCACAAGAGAAAAGCTTAATTTATTTCTAGCTCAGAAATTTCAACTCAAGGTGTTGTTTTAAATTAAAGAAACATTTTGGCACTCTTAAGAAGACATTAGGAGCCCTGCTAGCATAGTGGATTACAAATTGGGCTACTAACCTTAAGGTCAGCAGTTCCAATCTACCAGCCACTCTGCAGGAGAAAGATGAGGCTTTGGGCTCCCTTAAAGATTTACAACCTCAGAAATCCTATACATGGTTGCTATGAGTTGGAATCAACTATGTGGCGTACAACCACCGCCTCCAAAAGATACTGCTGCAGAGTAAAATGCTCCCATTCCTTTTTCCTAGTGAAAAATGCTTTTATGAATATAAAAGAAACTACTTTAATCTTGGAAGCAGTAATCATAGAAAATAATTCCACATCCTGCCAGAAACTGTGATCAGATGAAATCGTTATCCTTTAGTGAAATGTCTCTTTGGTTGGCATTTTACAAGTGTGTTTTATAAACTTTATAAACTGTGGTGTGACTCATTGCTTCCTTTCAACTCTGCCTTGCCTGCTCATCTTTAGTGTGCAAAACTTTCTGATGGTCGTAATTCTATTTCCATGCCACATTACCCTAGAAAATGTTCATCCCAATAAACAATTGCTGTCAAAAAACTCTGTTTATCTTGAATTCTAGGGAATGTATATAGCTCAAAATGGCCTATAACTTGGTTTAGAAATATTGCTGCCTCTTGTGGAAATTGCATTTTTGCTGTTGTTAAGTGTCATCAAGGTGGTTCCAACCCACAGTAACCCTATATAGAGTTTCTGGGGATCACCTGGTGAGCTTGAACCACTGGCCTTGTGGTTCAAACCAACTTTGTGGTCCAGCACATTAACCCACAGCACCACACCAGGACCCATTAGCATATGCTAAATGACAACTCTTAGTTTAAAGTGGAAGAGATAATGGACCAGTTGGCTAGAAAATACCAAAATGAATGGGTTATGTATATGAAGAAACAGTAATAATACACAGACACCTGCACTTCTTTACACAATCAAGCACTGATAGAATACCTTCCATTGATAATAGATGGATCATAGTTGAAACTCAAGGTTGAGTTTCAAGGTCCAAATTCTATTACTCACCTCTTCTTTCCTTAAGGTATTCTGTGAGTATGTAAAACACAGAGGGGGACATGGCCAAATACTTATATATTAGAATTACTAGTGCATCTCTGGTGTTGCTTGGTTGCTTACAAAGTGCAGCACAAACATCATTTTGTAGATCTCTCTTAATTGGAAAATGGAATCCTTACTCACTAGACATGTTACAATATCAACTGCAGACCCATAGAAATCAGAGAAGAAGCTGGAAATACAAGGGCCAAAGTTGAAGGGCCAGCCCGGATTTTCAGCTGGCTCCCATAGAAGCTAATTTGCAGTGCACATGACACTAAAGTAGGGGATGTTGACCTTAGGACTGACACTTATGAACAATGATCTCATTTCCTGCAAACACATTGATGTGGACAGTCAGCTGCTAGGATTGTTTCTACAGTGATATTGAGTCTTGCTGCAATAGAACCCCTGCCAGCAATTGTAGGGAAAACAAGTCCTTCCACTGATGGGACAGAGCTGCCCTGAAGCAGGGAAGGGGTCACACTTCAGTCATAGAGATTCCAACCTGTGGAAGCTGGACCACACTCAAGGATCAAGGAAGAAGCAAGCCCTGGGAAAACATGGGAGGCCTTGAAGTGAGATGCCCCTGAATTCAGCAGCACACAGGATGCAAGACTAGTTCTAGACCCTTTCCTCTGCTGCCCACCTCTGTTACCAAGAGGACAAGAGGCTATTAGGAGACAAGGATTCATACAGAGAATTCATTGGATTAAACTTGTAGGCAGAATTCTTTTAATGGGAAGTGAGACATTTTCAGTGGAAATTGAGATTCTAAGTAGGTAAATAACTGCATACACTAACGCAGTTAGTCAATTGGTGGTGGGTTATGTTGGGTGGGGATAGGGAGGTAGAACAGACTATGGCTTCAACCCAAGCTTTCTGATTCCAAATTCATTGAGGCACACTGATTCCTAATCAAGAGAGACTCCTTCTCCTGTGGATTTGTCAGTCTCTGCCCAAAGAGAAAAGAGAATTTCTGTCCACGTTTTTTTCTTTAATCACAAGAATTGAGAAGGAAATAATCAGAACCCCCTTACTAGAGAGAAATATTTTGTTTTGACTGAGCCTGCCATTCATTGGTTCCCTCATTCACCAATGGATGAGGTGACCATATCAACAGCAATGAGCATCAATGATGGTATGTTTCTTCTGTTTCTCATCAACAGCTTTCCCCCCCTTACACATTCATATTTGTTGCCTACAATCTTCTGTTCTCTGTTCTTAAACAGTAAGGCCACCTGGAAGGGCTCTTGTCACCTTATAGAGGCAGACCACACCAGGACCTAATCTTCTTGTAAAGCAACCCATTGCTGTTTGGTTGATTCCAATTCATAGTAACTCCATGTGTGTCAGATTGTGCTCCACAGGGTTTTCAATGGCTGACTTTTTAGAAGTAGACCACCAGAACTTTCATCCAAAACGCTCTTGCATAGACTCGAGTCTCTAGCATTTCAGTTAGCAGCTGAGTGCATTAAGCATCAGTGCTACCCAGGAACTTCTTCACCCTTTGTAGGAGAAAGCTGAGTTCTCTGTGCTTTGCTCTATTTAATTCCACGTGACAATCTCATATCAGACCAATAGCCCAGGTCACTGGGAGATAGGCAGCCTAGGCAGCCAAGCAGTTGACATTGGGGATAACTGCCTGTGTTGTTTTTCTTCTATGTTTCTTTGTCACTATCACTGGGGCATGTATTTTTAGTTGGCCTTGTTTGAATCTTTTGGCCTTAACCACACTATAAAACCTTGGCTAGAGAAACCCTGCAGTAAGACTAAGAAGTGTGAAGAACTTCACTTAAAGAAGATAAATTGTTTCCTTCACCAAGAATGGTTTTGACCCATCTCAACAGCCAGTCTAAGTCTCCTCTCTGCTTTGCAGCCCCACTGCCAGGCAAAAGTGTTTGGTACTTTCTTTATAACAAGTACTTGTTACATGTCTCTATTGCTATACTGACCACATCTTATTAAAACTGTTGTTAGGTCCTGTCAGTAAGCTCCAACTCATAGTGACCTCATGTATAACAGAAGAAAAGATTGTCCAGTCCTGAGCCATCCTCATGTTTTGAGCTCATTGGTATAGCCACTGTATTACTAAAGCACTGTGCTATTATAATTCTGTTACACAATTTTGTTGTAAGTTTCATGAAGTCTTAACTATCTCCGTACTCTCAGAACCTCACATTATGTCCAGAACATACTGGGTTATTCTGTAGGACTGG
This sequence comes from Chrysochloris asiatica, assembly GCF_000296735.1. Lineage (NCBI taxonomy): Eukaryota > Metazoa > Chordata > Mammalia > Afrosoricida > Chrysochloridae > Chrysochloris > Chrysochloris asiatica. The sequence continues at coordinate 22,321,989 of NW_006408532.1, read as the reverse complement.
TGTACTTAGACAGAGGAACAAATGAATAAAACTCACAGTTGGAGTTGAGTACCATGGCATACAAATTTACAAGATCTATGTATGCCCATCCCAACATGTCACACAGTGCCTTAGGAGACCTTTGTGAAATTCCACATGTAAAGGCAAGGTGTAAATTCTAAGACAGACTTCCCCACTCCATTTTAGTGTCTGAAATTGTGGGGACATCTCCCATTCTGATCTACCAGGCAGCAGTTAGAATGGGATATGGTTGCTGTCATCTGCATATGCATCCAAATAGACTGGGTGTCAGTTTCTTGGAGAGACTTCCTGGGGAAGATGATTGGAGCACTTAAGGTATGCTGTACCATCCACATTCCTGTTGCCAAGGACAATTAATTATTGCTGTTAGTTGTTGAGTAAGTTCTGACTCACAGTAACTCCAGGTGTGCACAGTAGAACTCTTCATAGTGTTCTCAAGGCCGTGACCTTTTGGAAGCAGATCTCCAGGCTTGACTTCCAAGGCATGTCTACATAAGTAGTCCAGTGCATAACCGTTGGTGCCACCCAGGAAGAGTACAGTCTGTGGAAAAATCACAATACCTAATGTTTTGAATAGAAAAGTTTTCACAGGAGTAAGCATCTAAATGTAAACATTTTCAGAATGTCTTAAACCAATTTAATTTGCTTATATTTTTCCTTTTAGATGAATTCACAAGAGTGCTACACTAAAAAAAATCCATGTCTAAATAAGAATAATATAGCTCTTTCAATAAGAAGGAAATAAAAACTCTAAGGGGGAGGAGAATGTTATGTATATTTAATTGACATTTTTCCTTTCTCTGCAACCCATAAAATAATGGTGCTTCTGACCGTCAATGACAGTATATTTCATAAAGTATGGGGCACTTGCTATGAAACTAGTGAGTTTTCCCTATCTTTGGGTAAACAAATGGATTTTGCAAATGTGACTGTTATCTCTTTTACTGGAATCAAGTTCTGTGTGTGCCTTTCTCAGAAAGAAAAATTTCACACACTGCCTTGTGATAAACAGAACATAATGCTTGCAAGGTCCCTGGAGAAGTTTCTTTGTTCAAGCGGAGGCTTTGTTATTGTTTAATGTTGCTACTGAATAAAGAGAGGGACCTGCCCAGGGAACCCACATTAATAACCGTTGATAGGTTTTTGACAACACTTCCAACCATTCCCAACCCTCCACCCCAAAAAGGAACTAACAAAACGGGCCTCAGTCACCTCAGGCATAAGTAAAGTTGTTGCCAAAACTTCGTTTCCTCAAAAAAAGTGAGTTAGTCCACATCTTCTTAGACGATCACAAATAAAAACAAAGTAACAGCAGCAAAGGAAAATATCTTCGGAGTAGAGAGCTAACAGATTAAAAAGAGGTAGGAAACCCTGTGGGTGATAAGAGTTGTTTTAAGTGCCATTGAGTCATTTCTGACTCAGTGACCCTATATAGTATTTCACAGGAGCAGCTGGTGGGTTTGAACTGTTAACCGTGTGGTTTGCAGTCCATTGCTAATCCTATAGCACCATACCAGGTAGTCACTAAGTCCCTTGACATTCTGACTGTCCACTTGGTTATTTTTTAAAGAACCAAAATTTAAGTCTTGCCTGGTGTGATGCTGTAGGATAACCTGGGTTATGATGTTGAACAGGATGCAGGGCTTCCTGCCTAAGGCAGAGTAGAAAGAAAACCTGGTGACTTACTTCTTAAAATCAGCCAATGGAAAACCTGTAAATCACAAGGATCCAATCATGGGAATGACATTGCTGTTATTGTTGATGAGTGCTGACAAGTTGGTTCTGACGCATGGTGGCCCTGTGTAGTGTTTCTGGGGTAAGTCTTCACTGGAGCAGAAAGCAGAAAGCATAGGATCAGAATATTAAATGCTTCCCTCATGCACAGACTCACCATTAATCAGGGCCTGGCAAGATGGCAGCTAGCAATCAGTGGGAGTCTCTCAGATATTTTGACAAGTGTCAAAAACACATTGTTGTTGTTGTTAAACGCTGTTGAGTCAATTCTGACCCATAGCGACCCTGTTTAGGGTTTCCAAAGAGCAGCTGGTAAGCTTGAACTGCCAGACTCTCAGTTCAAATGACTTTGCAGTCTGGGGCATTAACTCACAACACTACATACTGCTAATCCAAGGTCTGCCTTTCCTACTTCATGATTTTCTGTCTTCCAAACAAATGGTAGGAAGCAGTTTCTGTCAGAGTGACAATCTCAAAGTCCTTGTCATGTGGATGGTGCATATGATAGTATTAGTTTCTGGTTGTAAGGCAAATAACCCACAGTCCAGTTCTGGCTAATTCAGACAGTGGAAAGATGTGACTGGAGAAATAAGTAAAAGACTCCCTCCCACCTGGATAAGGCAGCAAGGTCAGTAATTCCTCACAGTATCATTTAAGTTCTTGCCTTTTCAAACCTATGTGAAGATTGTCAAAATACCGATTTACCACCTTTCTCTGAAAATAGTCTCTGAACCCACTCATCATCTTTGACCCAAAACAAAAAAATAGTATCCAGAAAGGTTATAGGTTCATGTCTAAATTTCATATTTGTTCCAAGATAAAACAGTGTGGGTATTTGTTGTTTGGGGAAATCCAAAAACTGAAAGCAGGAAAGAGAAAAGGAAATATTTGATATTTCAGGAGTGCCAAGCTCCAAAACTTCAAAATCCTCTCCAGTAGCATTCTTCAATATTTACAGTCCTTTGCTTGTCTTTGTTCATGTATCCAGCTACTTTCCATAACTGCATCATCATGCAGTATTGTCGTTTTAAAGAGGAACAGAGACATACATCATTTAAAAACATGCAATTGCTATATCTCTTCATTTAAAACATGGTGGGTTCCACATAAGGAGTTTGAACACCACTCTAGGCTGGTTATACCATGGTGGGAGCAAAAGGGAGGGCATGAGAAAGCCATGAGGTAGTGTCTCATCTGAAGGAAATGAAATCCTGCATGCAGAGGGCATATTAAAAGCTTCATGCTTGAAAAATCCATAGTAAAGGCAAGTCTTGAGATGCAGTTTCCCCTTTTGCTGGTCATGCTAACATTACAGTTAGAAATGTAAATGCAACTTTGACATTTGTGTGGGCTTAAAAAAAAAAAAAAAAAGATAGTGAAACAGGAAGCCAGCAGTTATTAAAAAAAAAACCATGGCGGAGAACAAAGCTTCTCACTTGGTCAGTGACTAACGTTCAACCTTCTTCACTGGATTGTGCATACCATGGCCACAGCTAGAGTAGAGAGAAAGACAAAACTATGCAGTACCACCAGAGACCTGGCTCTCCTTCTGTCCTGCCTGACCAGATGACTGTGGACTTCTCCAAGCTGTTTCAAGATCTCATACTCCAAGCAACAGCAAGACAGTTTACTATGCTCCCCAGACTCAACTTTTAAAAACCCAGTGGGATTGACTTCTTCACATAAAAAAAAAATTAATTTCATTGAAAGATTTTTTAGGTAAGTAATTTGTGTCCTGGGGTCCTAGTGTGGCATTATAGCATAAACACTGGACTGCTAACCAAAAGGTCACCACTTCAAACCTACCAGCTGCTCCTTTGAAACACTTTACAGTGTTGATATGAGTCAGAACCAACTCATATGTTGTACTAACAACAATAACAATAATTTGTGTCCTGATGTGGTGCTGTAGAATAAGACTGCTAACCACAAGGTTGGTGGTTCAAATCCAACAGCTGCTCCTTGGAAACCTTATACAGGGTTACTATGAGTCAGTACTGACTAGACAGAACTTAACAACAACAAATTTTTATATGTCACATAGTTCAGTCAGTTCTGAATTTATAAGAATCAGTAACAAGGGTTTCCTCTAGGGAGCAGAATGGAGTCTCTAGTGAGAGAGGGACAAGTCTACATTTCAGCATATACTTATTTGTGTTTTTGGATGTTATGCCATGTGCACAAATTGTGTGTGCTGTTTCATGTGTGTGTTTTAGGTGCCGTTGAGTCAGTTCCAGCTCATAGTGACTCTGTATAGGTTTCTGAGTAGGGGTAGGTGTATTTGAACTGCCACTTTGTAGTTCAAACCAATCTTGTGGTCCAGTACTTACCCTACAGGGACACACCAGGGTTACCCCCATTTCTAACCATTTCATCTGTTTCTTATTTGGGATTTTGCACTCAAAGAGGTTAAAAATATAGATAACTTGATGAAACAGATCATTTTTTTAGAGAACCTGATGAAATAGATTCTTTTCTAGATTGAACCAGCCCTTACACCTTAGCTGAATTTCTTGCAATATGGATGTATGACAATCTGCACAGCAGATGAATCCAGTGTGAGAATGTCCCTCACTTTTCTTATTCTTCCAGGGATTAAGCTTTCCATCAATGGAGTTATTCTGTTATGTCCATTTCAGCTTTTATTTAAAATTAATAAGTAAAATATCAAAGTTTTCTACATGGAGTTACTTTTTTAATTGAAATTTTAAAAAAAAATGGCCCATAGAAAATCAGCTCACTTACCTCTGACCATCTATGGAAGACCACTGTCAAGAACAAGCAATGTGCCATTGCACCGTGAAAAGAGTGTTTGGTTAGCATTCAAGTGGATTCTGATCTACTCATTCTAACTTTACGGAGCAGCTCATCTCAACCAAATATTTAAGTCTTTCTAGTCTGCCCATTACCCCATTGAGGTCTCTAAGGAGCTTTGGTGGTATATTGGTTAAGTGTGAGGCTGCTAACAAAAAGGTTAGTGGTTCAAACCCATCAACCACTCTGCAGGCAGAAGACGTAATAGTCAGTTTTTGCAAAATTACAGCCTTTTAAAAAGTATTTTCTCCCATAGGGTCTTTATGAGTCCCTGTCAACTCAATAGCAGTGAGTTTGGGTACTGGAGTCCCTGGGAAGTGTAAATGTTGTGCTCACTCTGCTGTCAACCAAAAGTTAGAGATTCAAGTCCATCCAGAGGTTCCTCAGAAAAAAGACCTGACAATCAATGTACTTCCCAAAAGTCTACCATTGAAAACAACCATCAAGTACATGTCTACTGTGACACTTACAGAGTCACCATGAGTCAAAGCCGATTCCATGTGACTGGTTATTGCTTTTTGCCCTTCTGTTCCTAGGTAAAAGGAGGGAGATTTCCTTCATAAGGATTTTGCTTCTCTCCTGACATTTTCCAGTGTTTTTCCATCTGCAGCTAGTCTCTCAAGTCTCAAACTTACCAATGCTCAAGACTTTCTTTTCCTCAAGTTAATATTAAAAAAAATATGAGTTCAGTCCCATTGAAATTTGCTACCCATTTCCTAATTTCTTGACATAAAATGGTTTGGAAACTCAAATAAATGGTTTCAACTGATGCCAGTTCATCTTTGCTTCAGTGAATCAGTTTGGTACTTTCATCATTAGTGGCGCTCACTATCAACAGCCAAAACAAGGTCAGGGGCAGACTGTGAACAGACCATTAATTGTTCATATGCAAGTTCAAACTGAAGTTAAAAAAAATTAAAACAAGTCTAAAAGAGTCAAACTATATCCCACCTGAACTTAGAGACTGTTTAAAGAACAGATTTTATGCATTAGATACAAATGATCAAAGACCAGAAGAGTTGAGGGATGACATCAAGAACATCATACAAGAAGAAAGC
>NW_006408532.1:22296970-22298037 GCF_000296735.1 Chrysochloris asiatica | reverse complement strand
TTTTTTTTTTTAAAGAAACTTTTACCATCCTTTGAGTATGGGTCCAAATTTTGTTTGCTGATGTTCCTGTTCATACCTGCACAGCAGTGACCTTGAACAGGAAGCACTGATAAGACAGTGCAACCAACAAAAGTTTTAATATAACTGGAGTACGGATAATTTTGGACTCACCCTTATATAAGAGAAAGAAACACTGCTTTGTCCCGCCCCATCCTCACAATTGTCATTACATTTGAACTCATTGTTGCTGCCACTGTGTCAACCCATCTGATTGGGTATATTCATCTTTTTCAATGACCCTCCATTTTACATCATGTCCTTCTCCAGGGACTGGACCCTCCTGGTAACATGCCTAAAGTATGAGAGACAACGTCTCACCTCCTATCTACCAAAGAGCATTCTGGCAGCAGTTCTTCCAAGACAAACTCCAAGTACAGCCATAAAAATAGAGTATTAATATTAATACTAATATTAATATTGATATCTTCACTTAAGCAGATGGGAGTTAGCAGTGATACTGACTTAGGTTAATAGGACAGAGTTAAGAGAACAGAATGCTAGAATGTAACATCATGAGGACAGGTTTTTGTTGTTGTTTTGTTTGTTTGAGGATGGCACTTTCGACTTTGCTCTTCATTGTTTGATCTTTAGCATCTATAATGGTGTTTGGCATGTAATTTTCCCTCAATAAAAACTTGATTAATAAAATGTATATTTTTTATTTAAAACATAACTTTAAAATGCTTTATTGTGGCAACACATATAACAAAACGCTTGTCATCTTTTGTAAGTGTACAATTCTTGTACAACCATTACCACTAACTGTCAATAAACTTTTTCATCATCTGGAACAGAATCTCAGGACTGCTTAAGTAATAACTTGCTATTTCCCTATCACCCACCTCTGGTTTGTCTTCTGTCTACATTCACCTGTTCTAGACATTTCATGTAAGTGGGATCATACAATATTTGTGTTTGATTCATTTCATTCAGCAAAATGCTTTCAATGTTCATTCATAATATATCATTTATCAGGACTCTTTATGGCTGAGTAATATTTATATATA
>NW_006408532.1:22282008-22295385 GCF_000296735.1 Chrysochloris asiatica | reverse complement strand
AGCTGTTTCTTCTCATTGTGAGCTGTGCCACGTCAGTAAAAGAAGGTCCTGAAGAGTTTACTCCATTCAGGTCATGAAGGTCAATTCTACTTCAAAGAGACTGTTCTTTTGCAGTCATATTTTGCATGTTTTCCAACCTGAGGGGCTCATCTTTCAGCACTGTATTTGACAATGTTCTGCTGTTATTTATAAGGTTTTCCAGGGCTAACCATTAAGAAATGGTCTACTTCTCCTTCCTCCTAGCCTATCTTATCTGGAAGCTCTGCTGAAACCTGTCACCATGGGTGACCCTGCTGATAGTTAAAATACAAGTGGCATAGCTTCCAATATCACAACAACTCCTAAGCCACCACAGTATGACAAACTGACAGAGAAGCTATGGCCTCTTTTCTTATACTCAATCAATTAAATGCTTATGTGACACATTTAATTGATTTAGTCAATAAGCTCTGATTCATAATTTCTTACATAACTTTGTTTTTCCTGAAGTTCATAATTGCTTTTTTAGGGAGTTGTTCTTATTGATTTTGTTATTATTGTGATAAATTCTTCAGCTTATCCTTAACAAGAACACTGTTCAGTGTATGCAGAGCATTCACACACCCCAACCCATCCCCAGGGATATATCTTCTTGCCCCTTTATTTTCTAGGCAGAGGCTGAGCTAAAGATGAGAGTACACTCCAACCACAGATAGAACTAAAAGGAAAAACTAAGAGGATATGAGCACTTACTGGTTTTCAAAAGCTTATAGCCATGGAGAGGTCATATTCTACACAAAGACATGAAGTGCTCTCAGGACAGAGGTAAAAAGATCTTCATGGCAGGGAAGCAGTAGACAATAGGCTTAGGTTTGTTGAAATGAATGGGCAGATGGAAAAATAAAAATATGGCAGGAATATTTGTAATACTTCCAATTTGTTAATCTTCTTTTGTAACTTTACTTTTGTGAAATTCAAGTATTTGGCCATTTTTTAAAAACTGGACTGTCTGTCTATTTCCTATTGATTTTTAGACATTTCACATGTATTCTAGAACCTGTTTTTTTTTTTTTTAATTAAATTTAATTTTTTAGATATGTGTTTTGCAAATATTCTCTGCTAATCTGTGGCTTGCCTTTTTATTTCTTAATTCAACTCAGAATTCTACACTCAGCCAATTTATCCATCAAACATGAGAACAAAAACAATGTGCAATGTTTCAGGGCCTCCTATGATTCTCATTTAGAAAGCTATTTTGAGGTCTCACCTAAGAAGACATTTTATACACAACTTTTTGTTACAACAGCACATTCATACAAAGGGGAAACAATAAGAAAAAAGAATATGTAAGAATATGTGCATTACTGTCCAGAGAAGAACAAGAGAATCACCATTTAACACATACAACAATAGATTTTCCGTCTGTACAAATGTGCTGTTATACCAAAAAGTTGTGTATAAAATGTATTTGTTACAGAGGAAAAAATGTTTTAAGCTTTTGAAAGGTAGAAAGTCAAATACAAATGTTCTTAGACCTAAAATTCATTTCAAGTCCAATAGACTGATTCCAATCTCTCCTACTCTGTAGTCATTCAGAAAAAAATCCCAACCCCATATAATTTCTATCCTTTCTTTATGTAAATGTGGCACTGCAAGTACATACAATATTTGAATCATCATATTAGATAAAGACAGGATCTGCTGGCAACCGAAATATGCGGATAGAAATCACCCACATTCCCTCAAATGGCTTTTGTGCTGCTCTGATGTTTGCACCATCAGCTGTAACTAAAAACATAAAATTGCAGCCAGGCTGAACTCTTGATAGACTTAGTTAAAGAATCTAAGTTTTTTTCTCCTTTAGTTCAGACTTGTATCTTTACTGATATATGATTGCAAAGTTTTACACTTAGAAAACTCAACTTGCCTCTTGGAAAAAAAGAATTGATGGGTGAGTGACACAGGTATTTTGGAAGAATTTATGAGGATGGGGGAAGCAGAGCGAAGAGTGGTGATGGGAGGAAGAGATTATTTGTATTCAATGAAGTTTCAATATTAAATAAAAGGACGACAGATGATGTCTGATTACAGTTGAGTCACTGTCAACAACTCACAGGTAGAAATTTTAGGACAAACCAAATGTGACACCTACAGGAACCTCATTCCCAAACCCCAGTGACCTCAAGGGCTCAGGATTACTCCCCGTGTCACTGCTAATATGACATTCATTTTAAGAAATCTCATCATATCAAAGTTGAAGTGTATTGAATGGATGCGTTCACGTGAACACATTTTCATCACAGAAGGAATGACCACTTCACAAAAGGATTTTTTGTTGTTGTTGCTTTTTGGTTAGGTGCCCTTCAAGTTGATTTTGACTTATAGCAATCCTATGCACAACAGCATAAAACACTGATTCTGTTGCAACCTCGCAGTTGTTTTAACATTGGAGCCCATTGAATCACCCATTTAACATTGGAGCCCACTGTATCACTCCATCTTGTTGGTGATCTTCCTCTTTTCGCCGACCAATCATACTGTCCTTCAGAGACTGGTCCCTGCTGATAATATGCCCAAAGTATGAGAGACAAAGTCTTTCTATACTGGATTGTAAGGAGCATTTTGGCTATACTTTGTCTAACACAGATTTGTTTGTTTTTCTGGCAGTCCATGGTAACTATAACATTCTTCACCAACACCACAACTCAAATACATCATTTCTTCTGTGGTCTTCCTTATTCATTGTTCAACTTGCACATGCATATGAGGCAGTTGAAAATACCATGGCTTTTAAAATAAAAAAGGATTATACAAATGAATAAATTCTCCTATGAATTTCAAATTTGATTTATTTACAAAATTAATATTCACTGCCATTTAAAATTCATTCACATAATCACTCTAAATGCATATTGATGCTTTCCATGTTCATATTTACAAAAACATATCAATTCACGTAGAATAATACTCCTATATATATCAGGGCAGACCAAGATGCAGATTTAACACAGTGTCCTTTTGCTTTTCCCTGCAAAGACAACAACGACTCAAATTTTGCTCAGTGGGGATGTGGCACTTTGAATTTACTTGATATGACTTTTTTGTCCAATATCTTCTTAATTTCCATAAAGTGATTGGGTGGTATCATGTAAAAAAAAAAAAAAACAACACAAAAAACATGCAGGACTATAAGACTGGAATTGGTTTGTTTTCCCATCCAGCTAGATTCAAAAGAAGCCATATCACAAACAGGAACAGATGGTTCCAAGACCATCGAGAAGGAAAACATGAGTAGAGGGCAAGATCCCTAACTAGAAAAGTGATAATGGCAGAGATGATGGCAGATGATGAAGAGACAGAGCAGCTGCAGACTGGAGACCCAGAGACTGAGTAAAGCTGAGTGCCTGTGGGGAGGAGAGGCTTGCAGAATGTAACCTTTGGGCATTCATTGACTGGCTAAAAGTGCTTCATAACATTTGCCCTAGAAGGACAGAGGCTGAGGGATCACATGGCTGAGAGGCCGAAAACAAGATTGAGGCATGCCTGTAGTATAGCAGACAAGAGGTGTTCCTGACTGGAGAACTGCTGCTTCCTGAGTTGGCTTTGATCCTGAATTGTACCCTGTTCACTTCTATAGTAAGCCCCATAATTGTGAGTATTGTTATGAGCTATGAGTGGCCATGACAATGGATTATGAAACCCAGATGTGAAGTAGAGAGTGCTATAGGAGGGATGGTTGGTGTCTGAACAAAAGTAAAGACGGTTGTAGGATTGGACGCATGACTGACCTCTGCTTCATAGGAATCACCCTTGAGTTGATTTTGAGCTTGACTCTCTTCCTTGTGAAGCCAGAGGATGTTAGATGGTTTTTCCAGCAGAACATTGATTGGTAATTAATGTCTAAGCTTACAGATAGCATCATAACTTTCAGGTTGTATATGCCTGTAGTTCTCCAACAACCTGAAGAAAATGGGAAAATATTTAAATATTTTCCATTGCACATTCATGTATCTGTCAGCTGGTTCATTGTACATTAATACATCTGTCAGCTGGTTTATTTGGGAACATGATGAACTTATGGTAGAGATCATCAAACTGAAGTGTTTGGGGTTAGTTAGAATGTGAAAAGAAATAACATTTCCTGCAAAAAAAATCCAGACCCCTGAGAGGCACTCTCAAGTTCATTAGCTTTGTCTTGGCAACATTAACAATAAGAAAACCCCATTTTATTTTAATAGGAAAGACAGGTATACTGATATTATGAGTATGGGAAATTAATATTAATCCACATAAAACTCTCCTAAAGGGAAAAACTCAGTAGAAGTCTCTCCTTCAATGCAGGGCAGCTGAGTAGATTTCTCCACAAATGTACCTCAAGCGCAGCCACAACTATCTGTTAGTATAGGTTGCTATGATGCTAATAGGATTTAGATGAGCTTCCTGACTAAGAAGGAGTTTTGGTGTGGTCCCGTAGGATAAGCACTGGACTGTTAACCTCAAGTTTAGCAGTTCAAACCCACAAGCCACTTCTTGGAAATCATTATACAGGGTCGCTATGAGTCAGAACTGATTCAGCAAAAGCAAGAACCTGACTAAGACAGACTAGGTAGAAAGGCTTAGCAATCTAATTCTGAAAAAATGAGCCATTGCAAACCCTTATGATTACAATGATCTAATCCTCAGTGGGACCTCTAGAGTTGGTATCACCCAGTGTGGTAACTCATGATGTCGAAACCCCCACCCCAAACAATGAACCTCTTCCCATACCAGCAATACAGAATCCTTAGGAGTCTTGGTGTGGCACTGTGAGTCAATGTGCTGGACTGCAAAGTTGGTTTGAGCCACAAGGTAGGTGGTTCAGGCTTACTATATGCTCCTAGGAAACACTATACAGAGTCACTATGGGTTGGAACTGACTCAAAAGCACTTAACAACAAACAAAAAGTGTTGTTTTTTAGACTAATGCTACTGGTAAATTATAATTCCCATATATCACTGAATGTAATGGCAATGTTGTTGTTCTCATGTGCCATGGAGTCTGTTCCAACTCATAGTGAACCTGTAACAAAACACTGCCTGGTCCTGTACCAACCTCACCATCATTGTCATACTTGTGACATTGCTGCAGCCACTGTGCCAATCCATATCATTGGGGGGGTTTCCTTTTTTTCTCCAATCCTCCACTTTACCAGGTATGATGTCCTTCTCCAGGGAGTGGGCCATGTTTACAATATGTCTGAAGTATCAGACAAGTCTGGTCATACTGGCTTCCAAGGAGCACTGTGGGTGTTCTTCCAACAAAGATTTGTTTTTTTCTTTTGGCAGTCCATGGTACTTTCAATATTCTCCTCCAACACCATAACTCAAATGCATCAATTCTTCTACGATATTCCTTATTCACTGTTCAGCTTTCACATGTTATTGAAAATATCATGGCTTGGATCAGGTGCATCTTAGCCCTCAAACTGATATCTTTGCTCTTGAATACTTTAAAGAGGTCTTGTGCAACAGATTTACCTAATAAATACATTGTTTGATTTCTTGACTGCTACTTCCATGAGTGTTGATGGTTGATCTGAGCAAAATGAAGTCTTTAACAACTTCAATCTTTTCTCCATTTTTATGGATGTTATTTATTGGTCCAATGGTGAGGATTTTTGTTTTCTTTACATTGAGGTGCAACTCATACAAAGCCTGTGCTCTTTAATCTTCATCAGTATTTTAAGTCTTCTTCATTTTCAGCAAACAATGTTTTATCATCTGCATATTGCGGGTTGTTAACGAGTCTTCCTCTATTCTTCCTCCATGTTGTTTTTCATATAATCCAGCTTCCTGGATTATGTGCTCAGCATACAAATCGGATAAGTATGGTGAAAGAATACTATCTTGGCACACACCTTTCTTGATTTTAAACCATTCAGTGTTTCCTTTTTCTATATGAACAATTGTTTCTTGGTCTATGTACAAATTTCTCCTGAACTCAACTAAGTGTTCTGGAATAACCATTCTCCGCAATGTTGTCCATAGCTTGTCATGGTCCACATAACAGAAAGCCTTTGTGTAGTCAATAAAGCACAGGCAAACATTTTTCTGGTATTCTATGCTTTCAACCAAGTCCACCTGATGTCAGCAATAATATCTCTCATTCCACATCCTCTTCTGAAACTGGCTTGAACTTCTGGAAGTTTTCTGTCAATGTACTGTTGCATCTGTTTTTGAGTTATCTTTAGCAAAATTTTACTTGCATGTAATAGTAATGATATTGTCTGATGATTTCCACATTCTGTTGAGTCACCTCTCTTAGGAATGGGCACATATACGGATCACTTCCAGTCAATTGGCCTGGTAGTTATCTTCCAAATTTCTTGGCATAGATGAATGAGTACCTCCAGTGCTGCATAAATTTGTTGAAATATTTCAATTTGTATTCCATCAGTTTCTGAAGCCTTGTTCTTTGCCAATGCTTTAAATGTACCTTGGACTTCTTTGTTCAGTAAGATTGACTCTTGATCATATGCCACCTCTTGAAATGGTGGAACATCGACCATTTCTTTTTGGCACAGTCTCTCTGTAGTCCTTCCATCTTCTTTTGATGCTTTCTTCATCGTTTAATTTTTCTGCTTCATATTTGGCCATAAAATCCTTCAACACTGCAAGTAGAGGCTTGAATATTTTCTTCAGTTTCCTCAGATTGAGAAATGCTGAGCATGTTCTTTCCTTTTTGTTTTCTAACTCCAGGTTTTTGCACAATTCATAATTATATTTGACTTTGCCTTCTTGAGCTGACCTTTGACATTTTCTATTCACCTCTTTTACCTCCTCATTTCTTCCATTGGCTTTAGTATCTCTATGCTGGAGAGGAAGTTTCCATCTCTTCTGACACCCATTTTGGTCTTTTCCTTCTTTCTTGTCTTCCTAATGACCTTTTGCTTTCTTCCTGTATGATATCCTTGATGTAATCTGACAACTCTTCTGGTCTCTAGCCTTTAGTGTCCAATGCATCAAATCTGTTCTTCAGAGGATATCTAAATTCAGGTGGGGTATATTCAAGGTCATATTTTGGCTCTTGTGGACTTGTTTTAACTTTCTTCAGCTTTAGCTTGAACTTGTATATGAGCAATTGATGGTCTGTTTCACAATTTGTCCCTGGCCTTGTTTTGGCTGATGTTATGGAGATTTTCCACTGTCTCTTTCCATAGATGCAGTCAATTTGATTTCTGTATATTCTATTTGGCAACATCCATGTGTATAGTCATCTTTTACGTTGTTTAAAAAAGGTATTTGTAATGAAGAAGACATTGGTGTGATCCTCAGCATCGTTTCTATTACCAAGGCCATATTTTCCAACTACTGATCCTTCCTATTTGTTTCCAACTTTTGCATTTCAATTGCCAGTAATTATCAATATATCTTGATTGCATGTTTGATCAATTTCAACTGAAGAAGTTGGTAGAATTATTTAATTTCATCCTCACAGGCTTTTGTGGTTGGTGCATACATTTTAATAATGGTAGTATTAACTGGTCTTCCTTGTAGGCATATGGATATTATCGTTTCACAGACAGTGTTGTACTTAAGACAGATCTTGAAATGTTCTTTTTGATGATGAATATGATTCCATTCCTCTTCAATTTGTCATTCTCAGCATAGTGAACCATGTGATTGCCAGATTCAAAACAACCAATACCAGTCCATTTCAGCTCGCTGATGCCTTTAAATGACAGTATCATACATGCAGTCTAAATGTATTGACCTATACATGGTTTGAAACCATGTGGTCTGAAACAGCATTGTAACTGGATAATAATGACGTTTCTGTTTAGAACACATTGTTATGTGCTGTCAAGTTTGTACTGATTCATTGCGACTGAGGTGGAGCTGAATCATGTGGTTCACAGTCTAGTGCTTATCCTACAGCCCCACACCAGGAAACCTTAGAGCACATTATTGTTGTTGTTGTTGATGTTGTTAAGTGTCATCGAGTTGGCTCTGACTCAATGGCACTTAACAACATAGATAGAGACCCTCTATAGATTTTCCAAGGATTGATTGGTGGGTTTGAAGTTAAAACTCTAATGTTAATTTACATTTTGAAGTTTCTAGTATCGTATTATGGCATTGCAGGATAACACACTGACCACAAGGTTGATTTAAATGGCAAGGTTGTCAATTCAAACTCACCAGTCGCTCCTCAGAAACCCTGTACAGGGTCGCTATGAGTCAGAACTGACACGATAGCACTTAACAACAACACAGCAGAGCACATTGGTGGCAGTTCCGACTCAGACTTCTTTCTGTTTCCCAGACTCAAATAACATTGAAAGGGAACACAATTTGAGTCCCTTAAGCATGCAAAGAAGTCCTTGTATGGTGCTGTAGGATAAGCCCTGTACTGCTAACCACAAAGTCAGAGGTGTAAACCTGCCAGCCATTCCTTGGAAACCCTATACAGGGTCACTATGAGTCATAACCCACTTAATAGCACTTAAAAACAACAACAGCAAGTGTGCCAAAACTGCTGTTTTGATGTGGTTTAAATCGAATAACACCAAATTCTTCAGAGAAAGGCTAGAGAGATGTAAACACCATCTTCAGAACTGTAGAGACCTAGGTGGAGGACATACCAAGAAACAATCGTTTCACATTGTGGTATTTTTATTTAATAATAAAGGTTTCCATGATTTTGTAGCAATACTTATTGACTTACGCTCAGACATAAAATGCTTGGAAGAGTATCAGGCACAATGTAGGAGCTACATAAGTAATACATAGCAATTCTAGGCCAAGTGCTTTACATGAACGACCACATTGAATCCCTCCAAGTAGATCGTGTATGTTATTATCTGTATTTTCCTTGATGAAAAATGGATTTCAGAGGAGAAAAGTAATTTTTCAAGGCCACCTAGTGGGTAAGTGTTTGAGCTGGGATTCATAACTATGTCTTTCTAATTCCAAGCCATGTAACTACCAAATTGGCTGACTTCTTTTCTCAACTATCTGTCCTGGTATTCTGTAAGAAAGTCCAGGCCAGACTTGGATAATATCGTAATGATGCTCAGTCTGCTCTGGCTGCCTTTGTGTCACCCAGCTTAGAGCCATAAATTCTGTAGAGACAGTGGCTGGTGGGTGACAGATCCAGATGATCACAGGACCCTGTTTCTGACCACTTTCTCTTCAGGATCATCAGAGAGGCTCCCCACAGTGATTGCCCATCAGGGTGTTCAACACCCTCTGTCTTTCCCTTTCACAATCTTTTAATTTTTTTTCATATTGCATTTATTATTTCATTGTTGCTTATGGATGAAAAGAGAAAAGCTTGTTCTGAAAAACATACAGCTCCTCCTTCCTCAGAAGTATTCCATCCTGGAGCGGTGTTCACAGCCAGTGCTGCCAACTTCAAAAATAAATGATTTTGATATCTTCAGAAGCCAGATTTTCATATTTGTTCTCTGAAGAGCAGAGGGTACATTTTTAATAAGTGGCTGATATATCACCGGCTCAAAAATAGCAGGCAGAGGCTCCAACACGGTAGTGGCCTAGGAGCCATCTGGGTGAGTAATTTGACTATATAAACAGAAGCCAGGAGAAGGAGGTCTTTTGTAAAGCTGAGTTCACTCTAGCTGGGTAACTTCATTTTCCATTATCGGTTCTGATCTTACAGAAGGTGATTTGCTTGCAGATCAGGCCTGACCAGTCTGAATACAAACCAATCCAATCTAGCCTGAAATCTGAATCAGAAAAGTAGATGTTCATCTTCTCCATCATATTAGTGTATGCTCAAGCACTGTATCAACATGGCATGCACATGTTTATTTGTGACTAGGCTTAGACCTTGGAAGGTATTCTGGTTGGATTTCTTGCACACAGTGACTGTATACAGATGAATTTTTGGTAAAATCTACTCAGCTGCTGTGTAGTAACTCCGACTCATTGCAACCCATTGTGTATGAGAGTAGAACTGTGCTCCATAGGTCTTTCTTTTCTCTTTTGAACACTTTACACACATTTTGTTTCATGGCATTAGTTGCTCTCCCCTCAATTTAACAGCACTCTTCCATTTCCTTCCTGAGTTCCTCTTCCCATCATCTCTCTCTCTCTCCTACTCCTTCTTGCCCTCTGAACTTTGCTCTTGAGAAAAATGCCACCCCCCTGACAAATAAATGTCTCATATGGTTAATTTTTCTGAGGAACACAGTCCTCATGGATGTCATTGAATATCCCCATGAATGGGTTCAGTTCCTAGTTTGAAGGGTATTCAAGAAATTTAGCATCAGTTTGGCCAGCAAATTTGGGGTTATTTTTATTATTTTTTTAAGATTTTAAATCTTGCTCTTCATTTTTTTTTACCCACTCTATCCAGGACCTTGCTAGTGATCCCAATCAGAGTGGCTAGTAAAGGTAACTGGGCATCATTTGCTTCCTCTGGTCTCAGATTTTTAGAAGCTGTGGTTCATGTAATCCATTAGTCCTTTGGAAAAACATTTCCTTGAATCTTTGATTTTCTTCATTCCTTTCTGCTCCAGACAAAGAGATACCCAAATGACTGGTCCCAAGCCTTTGACTCCAGTTGCTCCTCACCAAAATAAGATGTAGAAGATTGTCTTTGTGGATTATGCTATGCCAATCGACCTCGATGTCCCCTATAATCCTATACCCTTAAATCCAATGACTCAACCCTTCAGGAAATTCAGTTAAGACTAAGAAGTTTGATAACAGTGTTTCTTGTATTCACAACTATATATCTGGAAATGTTTGCAATACATAGAAATACTATATAGAAATATCCTCTGCCAAACCTACGAATTCCTGAGTGTACTCCCATATTGACATACCACATTTGCTCCCATTTATGTTTTTGTTGTCATTAAGTGCTGTCAAGTTGGTTCCAACATATAGCAACACAACACTATTTCCAAGGAATGGCTGATGAATTTGAACTATGAACCTTGTGGTTAGCAGTCCAGTGCTTATCATACAGGCCACATCAGGACTTTATCAACCTATGTGTCTACTTGCAAACTATTGTTTATTATTGTTATTGCAGGATTGTGTGTGTAAAAGTATTTACTTTGCTGCTTTTTAATGCTGATCCAGTGTATTCTTTTGCCATGACCCTATCCTGTTGACTTCCTTCCTTGTCCCCAGCCTGTTCTGTCCTGGCCTCACCAGGGTCATGGGATTCCCATCTCCCTCTCCCCTCTGCTACAGGCTCCAACTACCTCCTAAGTCTTCCCCTAAAGATACGTCTACCCTAGGATGCCCGGGCAGACACTGGTGATGCAGGGCTGCCCTGATGGCCCTCTAGCTAGAGATTCTGTACAGTCATCTACCACACTGTTGCATATAATCACAGCAATACAAAAGTACGCAATGACTAACTCTCACACAATCCTGACTACCCAACCTCACTCTCTGTCTCTCTCTTTGTCACACACACACTCTCCCAGAGATCCTCATGCGTTCCTGATATACCGCAAAACAATTCTGACAATACAAATCCCTGTCAGAGTGCAGTTGGTAGCAATCTCTCTGTCCTGCTCCTTCCCCTCACACCCACACCTTGCTTCTGATTGTCAGGTGACAGAGAGGGTCAACACATAGTGAGTCACCCCAGGTTACCATATTATGCTCAGTCCTACACCAGGGCATCTACACTTGCCACATTGTCACTGGTCTCACTTGTGTTGAACACAGTCCCTCAATGACATATACTCACCCCTCACACTAAAGGAAGATGGTGGGCACTCGCTCTTCTTGGAATAAAGTCTGGTGTGAGAGGATGTTGCTCAAAGCCCCCTCAGGTCACTATATATTGGGACAAAAAAATCACTCAAGTTGATATATGTCTAAGCAGATCCATAGAATAAGCACTAGATTGTGAATCACAGGTCAGTGGCTCATACCCACCAGCCACTCCACAGGATAAAGATGAGACTTTCTGCTCCCATGAAGATTTAAAGTCTTGAAAACCCTGTACAGGGTTACTATAAGTCAGAACCAACTTGATGATACTTAACAACAACAACAAAGATGCATACTATTCCACTGTGTGTATGCATTATTATTTGTTTATCCATTTACCCATTAATGCACACTGAGGTTGTTTCTATCTTGTAGTATTGTGAATAGTGCTGTGATAAACATGGATATGCATGTTCTATTCATGTTATGGCTCTAATTTCTCTAATATATTACCTGGATTATATGAGATCTATTTCTAACTTTTTAAGGATGTGATGTATCATTCATTTTCCACAGTGGTTGTAGTGTTTTACATTCACACTAGCAGTGTATAAGAGTTCCAATTTCTCCACACCCTCACCTGTGTTTTCGATTTTCTGTTTTTGTTTTTTGCAGTTTTTTTTTTTTTTTTTAATCACTGGTATTATTTTAGGGGGTGAGATGCAATTCATTGTTGTGTTTATTTGTATCTCTCTAAGGAGCTCTGGTAGCATAGTGGTTACCAATCAGGCTGCTAATCTCACGGTCAGTAGTTCAAAACTACCAGCTGTTCCATGAGAGAAAGATGAGGCTTTCTGCTACAGTAAAGATTTACAGCCTCAGAAACCCTATGCAGGGTCACTATGAGTCGGAATCGACTCCACGGCACATAACAACAACAAATGGCTTATCGGAGTCCTGGTGTGGTGCTGTGGGTTAATGCACTGGACTTCAAACTCCATTTGAACAGCAAGGTTGACAGTTCAAGCTCACCAACCACTCCTAGGAAACCCTACACAGGGTTGCTATGGGTTGGAATTGACTTGACGGCACTTAACAACAAAAAATGGCCAATGGAAATCAAATCAATTGGATTTCTCTACAGCAACAGCAATAGCGATGAAAAGGACATTAGGAAAGCAATACCATTTACAATAGCCACACAAAGGATGAAATACTTAGGAGTAAACATAACCAGAGAAACAAAGAACTTATACAAAGAAAACTACAAAACACTACTACAAGAAACCAAAAGAGACCTACAGAAGTGGAAGAACATACCATGTTCCTGGATAGGAAGACTCAACATCGTGAAAATGTCAATATTACCCGGAGCAATTTACACATACAATGCAATCCCAATCCAGATTCCAACAACATTCTTCAAAGAGATGGAAAAAACAATTAGTAAGTTCATATGGAAAGGAAAGAGACCTAGGATAAGCAAAGGACTGCTTAAAAGGAAGAACATGGTTGGCGGTCTCTCACTCTCCGATCTTAAACTTTACTATATGGCTACGGTGGTCAAAACAGCCTGGTACTGGTACAACGAAAGAGACATTGATCAATGGAATAGAATTGAGAATCCAGATATTAACCCACCCACTTACAGCCAAATGATTTTCGACAAAGTGCCTAGACACATTGCATGGGGAAGAGACAGTCTCTTTAACAAAT
>NW_006408532.1:22273979-22280313 GCF_000296735.1 Chrysochloris asiatica | reverse complement strand
CTTGAAAGGACAAGCAGACCAGCCGGGAGCAGCTAGAAAACCAGAAGATACCTCTTGAAAGAAGGACCTACAGGAAACATACAAAACAATAAGGGCAGTCTGACTGTTACCACAAGAACATACAGGTGGCTTGCCCAGGAGACATCAAGGCAAGTGATCGGATCCTTTCAGTGCAAATTCTCTTCCAAGACTAAGACGCAAGGGAAATATACACTTTGACTGACAACCATGCATGTCACCCAGAAGGGGAAGTGACTAAAGAACATCAATGAAGAGGCGAGCTAAGCCCTACATCGTTCAGCAAACTACCATGAACCCGGATGGAGACCTGGTAGGCCAGTAGTGAGGTAACATCTGGGGACTCATGGACTCAGGGTCAGTGACACAGCCACAGAGGTCTAAAGTGGAGAGTGGGGTGGCCAGCCGATAAAAAGAGGCCGGACAGACGTAAGAACACCCACTCTTGCAGATGATGCCCATTTGACTGGACTTCAATGACTTGATAAACAGAGCTCAACCCTAAGAAGAAAGAAGAGGGAAAAAAGCGTCATCTGATACAATTCGATAAACATAACCTACACCTATAAATGCAGTAGCTCAAAAGAGGAAACAAATCCCTGCTGCAAGAACTATACCCACCCCCTCCACACAAAGGGTAGACAGGGATGGGCAACTTGGACATTGGCTACCCAAAATGGGGGGAGGGATACAAAGGCAAGAAGTGACTGGCTTACAAACTTTCAAGAGGGAACCTAGATCCACAGGGCATGGAGGAAGGTAGAGTCTTCAGTGAGTGGTGTCCATCCTGTCCAGGAAGGCCTGATGAAATGAAATATAGATGGGTCTCTTGTGATGCAATGGCGAATAATTGTTATCAGGACTGATTGTGAGGGTTGGAAATCTAAAGATGGACATTTTGTAGCAAAGAGGGGAGTGATTAACTTATCAGTCTGGGAGCGGAGGACCCTGGGACCATCAATGGAGAAGAGCAAAGAGCGGAATCCTACCCAGAGAGGCAGTGAGGCCTGGTATGGAGGCAGAGAAGACAACGTCAAGAGATGGTGGGCCTGGGGGCTCGGAATCAGCAGATGGAAAGGGGCTGAAGACTGTGGGGGTGGGTGGGTGCAGGCTTACAGGGTACACCCCTGGTTGGTTGAGGATGCATGGGCAGGATGATAACTATGCCAATGAAATGATGGATGATGGAATAAATGTAAAGCTGATGTTATCCCATGTAGACTATCACACAATTCACAATAAAACATTAAAAATAAAATAAAATAAAATATTTTAAAAAATGGGCAATGGGAGTTCTGTTGTGATGCTTTAAGATAATCACTGGACTGTTTAGTCTTATCAGTTCCCCTTGATAGGTGATTTTTCAATTTTCCCAAGCCGTTCTCTAGATTCTTTGTTTTTGGTTTCAGTGAATTTGATTATGATTCAACCTTCTGTCTCCAAGGTATAATAAACTTCCGGAGGGGGGGGGGCGGGAACATTTTCAATATAGATATAGATGAAAGAAATATTTAATGGTGAGGTTTGCTGGTTGGTTGGTTGCCACTGAGTCAGTTCTGACTCATAACGACCCTGCATAGGGCTTCCAAGTCTGGAGATCTTTATGGGAGCAGAAAGTTTCAACTGTCTTCTGTGGAGCCACTGGTAGATTCAAACTACTGATCTTGATATGTGGCAAATGGAATTTTCTGACTCTAACCTGGTAGCGTAGTGGATTACTAGCAAATTCCATTTGCCACAGATCAAGGAAACAGTTGAAAAGATTAGATTGGAGGGGATTCCAGATAAATTGGGTTAAAAGACAGACAGCAAGAGTGACATGTTTTAGCCAATGACCTCTGCAGAGAGGCAAGGGATGTTGGGTTTGGTTAGCCTCAGATGCTAGCAGGATGTTTCAAATGGCATAGTTTTATGACACCCTGGTTCTAAGAAAGTCTTAACATTTTGATTTACAATTATTTTGAAATAATAATAATAAACCCATTACTAGTTAACCTTTCTTAAAATTAGAATTAATATGTCACAATACATTTGTTTCAATGGAAAACTGCATAGTCTAGGGGATGCACCTTCTGAGTTACTGAATTCCAGCCTCTCATTCCCTTCGAGGTTTTTTTGTTGCTGTTGTTGTTAAGTGCTGCCAAGTCAGTTCTGACTCACAGCGACCCTGTACAGGGTTTCTGAGGAGCAGCCGGTGGGTTTGAACCACTGACCTTGTGGTTCACAGTACACCACTTACCCAACAGTCCCACACCAGAAGTCCTAAGCTATTTTACAACTCTGTAAATTATAGATAACTGACAGACACAAAAATTCTGCACCATCTGATAAAGATTAGACTGGCTTCATTCCCCACTGTGGGTAAACTAGTTTGGGTTATATTTGCAATTCATTTTAAAATACTTTTCAAAACAAAACTCAGACTCATGGCCATCGAGTCGATTCTGACTCATAGGGATGCTCTCTAGGGTTACAGAGAATGCAAATCGTTATGGGACCAGAAAGGCTTATCTTTTTCCTAAAGAGCAGCTGGTAGGTTTGAACTGCCGACATGGTGGTTAGCAGTCCAGTGCTTATTTGACAGCTCCTTAACTTTAGTCTATGTAAATTTGAGTTTAACTTCTTTATTGAGCTGCCTGGTTCCTCACTGATTAATAAGTAAAAGAACATGTTTAACTTACATTCACTTTTACATTTGCACGTGAATCATGATTTTATTATTAGTATTATTTTAATTATCTTCTGAAAAACTTTATTTTTGTATTTAAAAAGTAGTGAGAAGAGGAGGGGTTATTTTACACTTCTGCGAATCTCTTTAGTGTCTGGCATAATAGAAGACAGCTGGTTTCTCAGATCAGCTTCTACCTTCAATCTGTTATAGATACGTTCCTTTAGTTGAAATATCTGAGAAAATCCACCCTCATGCAGATATATAATTGAAAACGAGAGGTGTATAATTGAAAAGTGATTTAAAAAAATAACTTTTCAGATCATCGTATTGCTTCTTAACACAGCACCAACACTTTCAAGTTGTTGTTTATGAAAGGTTACCGGCAATGTGGAATCTACAACCACTTCAATGAACTTTTCATGCTCTGTTAAATTAAAATTCACTGATATACCTTTCTGGTAGCGTAGTGGTTACGAATCGGGCTGCGAACTGCAAGGTCAGCAGCTCAAAACTAGCAGCTGTTCCGCGGGAGAAAGATGAGGCTTTCTGCTCACGTAAAGATTTACAGCCTCTGAAACTCTGTACAGGATCGCTATGAGTCGGAACCGACTCCATGGCACATAACCACATAACCACCTTTCAGTTGGAAAGAATCTTTTACTCATTCGTGATTTGGTCATTTAAGAAAATATTGGTTCATTAAGGTATGTGGATTTCGAAATGTTGACTCATTTCATTGCACAATATTTTAAAAATCACATACTCTAGCTTTACCAACTATCTATTGGAAAGATCTTAAGCATTAAGAAGCTGTCAAATGCTCAGGTGGATATACATTTTCCAAAATTCTAATTTTCACGTGAAGCTCCCGTTTCATTATGGACAACAAATGCAATCAGTTCTTTTCCTTAAAGTGACAGGCTGCCTCACTCATTAAAAACAGTATTTGTCAAATACCCAAGACTAAATAATTATAGATTCCTTGTTGGTCATTCTTTCAACTAAAAATGGCATGTCCCCTAAAAGTGGCTAGTCCAGTTTCCAACTCAAACAATTTCACAAATGCTTTTCCTCAATATTACCACCGTACTTAGGTATACTTCTCTTTCTATCACACAGACTACTTACTAAAAAGACACTCAGGGGTTGAGATTGATGAATTGTCATTTTTACTGCTTCTTCAAGGACCTTCTCAAGTGAAACTGGCATTTTTTTGGCCTATCCTGGTGTGGTACTATGCACTGGATGGCAAAGTCGGTTTGAACTGCAAGTCAGTGGTTCAAACTCACCAGCCGCTCCTCGGAAACCCTGTACAGGGTCACTATAAGCCAGAACCAACTTGACAATACTTAACAACAACAACAACAATGAAGACATGGCAGTGAAGAATACAAGAACCACTGACTGACTGTCACTACCTTGGTTTATTCTAAGATGCCAAGAACATTTCTCTACTATTGCTGTTGCATGAACAGTGCAAATATCAGTATGGTGGAAAATACAAATAATGTCTAAACATTATTATGAAATACGTTTTGCCTTCATGGACCCCATGAAGCTAGAGATTCTCGGGCACCTCCAGGCATCCACAAAACACACTTTGAAAATCAGAACCTTAACAGGTTCACTTACTTATCTCTTCTATTAGAAGAATTTGTACCTCTGGACAGACTTTTCCATTGGTGTGTAACTACTTTCATCTCTCTTTTCTGAGGAGCTTAGAAGAGAGTAAGTTATCAATGGATGCTCATTGTGGATTGTTCATCAGAGGAGAGTCCAAAGGCCAGAGGAATTAGAGAAAGTTTAAAAAAGATGATAACAAGATGAGTTTTGAGGGGAAGAAGTGGACTTGGAAGAGGAGCATTGTAGGTGGAATGTTGACTTTTCAGATGAAGATGCCCTCTATGCTATTGGAAATGTGTGCCTGGCACTTGAAAGACATATTTAAGTAAGAGAGAGGTTTGAGAACCACCAAAACATTGATATTAGTTAGATTCATGGTGATGGTGCAAACCTACAGGGAAGGTGTATAGAATGAAGAGCAGTGAGGTGGGGGCATGGGAGGATAATAGTAAGTTTTAAGAAATTGCCCTTCAATAGGAGTCCTGGTGTGGCGCTGTGGGTTAATGCGCCAGACTGCAAAGCCACTTGAACTGCAAGGTCAACGTTTCAAGCTCACCAGCTGCTCTTCGGAAACCCTATACAGGGTCGCTGTGGGTCAGAACTGACTCAACAGCACTTAACAACAACAGTGGTCAGAGGAAAAGCTGCCAGCCAAGGAATCTAAGAAGAAAAGCCAGAAATCAGGTTTGAAATTTAGGACAGAGTAGACTCCTGGCGTCAAAGGATGAGAATTTCAGAAAGAAAAGAATGCCCCAAAGTGTCAAGAACTTCAGGGAAAGCAATATTGAAAATGATCCATTAGACTTGGTAATGATGAGATGATCTTTGCTCAGATAGTTTCATTTGAGTGGTGAGGGCAGAGAGTACATTACATGAATTCAAGAATAGATTTAAGCATAAGAAGGGGAAAGGGTATTAAAGAATTAGAAAAAAAAAAATGCAGTTTTAGAGAAGATATATTTTTTTAAGGTAGGAGATATGTACATATTTACAACCTATTGTGAAGGATCCATAGAGAAGAAGAGAGTGAAATCACAGAAAAGAGGGAATTTTAATGGATGGTCCATAGTCATGGAGGAAAGAGAGAGCAAAATGAAGGAAATTAGACTTGTATTGGAAAAGTCATACCTGTCTTCTGACACTGTGAGTAAACCTAGTTACAGAGAATTAAGCTGATATCTGTGGAGCAAAGAAGTTGAGAATTTTCACACTTTCTGGTCTCTGTTCTCTCTGTGAAATAGAAAACAAGTTGTCTTTTGAAATAAGGATAATGAGCCATAGGGAGTATCTTAGCCTGGATCACACAGCAAACAGAGCCTAGGACACAATCCTGTTTTCTAGTACTTTACTGGGGAAGAGAGACACAATTCCAAGAAGCAAGACAGGAAAAAGGGAAGGAAAACAGAGAAGGAGGCAGAACAAGTATGAGAAGGTATGTCACTGAGGTGGCCACTATCTGCGGAAGACCAGGTGAAATATTTCAGGGCAGTTCAGGGAGGGGTGACAGTAAAGAGGAAAGCATTTCTGTAGTAGATTCTGTCTCTATTGGTCAAAGTTTTGCCCCAGAGTGTCAACCTCCTGCTTTACTGAGTTGCCACAATCTTGTGCCTTGCAGGTTTCCAGGGACTTGCTGTGCCTTGTATAAAAATGGTGGGCGGAACATTACCTGGAAAGTTCCCATATGTGGCAGGTCTTTGCAGTGGTAATTGTGGCAAAATTAATGGCTAAGGACGTATCAAAGAGGTAACAATGACAAGTTGTGGCATGGTATGTATGAGATATCTAGAACAGAAAGTAACTTGAAAATAATAGCAAAGACTTTCTATTTTCACAGAGAACCCTGACTAAGAAGGAGCTCCGGTAGTGTAATGGTTACAAATCAGACTGTGAACATTAAGGTGAGCAGTTCGAAACTACCAGCCTCTCTGCAGGAGAAAGATGAGGCTTTCTGCTCCCATAAAGATTTACAGCCTCGGAAACCCTGTACAGGGTCGCTATGGGTCGGAACCGACTCGACGGCAC
>NW_006408532.1:22255631-22273879 GCF_000296735.1 Chrysochloris asiatica | reverse complement strand
CTGCTCCCATAAAGATTTACAGCCTCGGAAACCCTGTACAGGGTCGCTATGGGTCGGAACCGACTCGACGGCACTTAACAACAACAACAACAACAACTACATTATAGGGTATTTCTGGGATAGGATTAGTGAAAAGAAATGAAATTGCAGGTGGTAAATGCCTTGAAATGACCAATCATAAAATTATAGTTAAGAGAGGGTCAAGAAACTCATAGAAAGGGATTGGAAGGTCCAACCTGCTTAAAATCTGATTTGATGGAAAGGAAAGGATAGTAAAAATTTGTTCTTGATGTTGTTAGGTGCCATCAAATCAGTACTGACCCATAGAGACCTTAGGCACAGCAGACCAAAATACTGCCCGATCCTGGGCCAAAGATAGAAGGATGTAAAATTGAGCTCTCAAGACAGCCTCACCACTGGACCTATAAATAGCATCATGATAAACAGAGACAAGATTGAAGTTGTCAAAGACTTCATTTTACTTGGATCCACAATCAACACTCATAGAAGCAATAGTAATGAAATCAAATGATGCACTGCATTAGGTAAATCTAATGCAAAAAACCTCTTTAAACTGTTAAAGAGCAAAGATGCCACTTTGAGAACTAAGGTGCACCTGACTCAAGCATAGTATTTACAATCATTTCATATGCATGCAAAAGCTAAGTCATGAATAAGGAAAACTGTAGAAAATTGATGCATTTGAATTATGGTGTTGGTAAAGAATACTAAATATACTATGGACCACCAGAAGAATGAACAAATCTGTTTTAGAAGAAGTACAGCTGGATTGTCCTTGGAAGCTAGGATAGTGATGAGACGTAGTTTCTCTGTACTTTGGATATGTTGTCAAGATGAATCAGTTCCTAGAAAAGGACATCATGCTTGGTAAAGTGAAGGGTCAATGAAAAAGGGGAAGAACCTCAATGAGACGGGCTGACATTATGGCAACAAGAATGGGCTCAAATATAACGATTATGAGTATAGTGCAAGACTGGGCAGTGTTTCATTCTATTGTTCATAGGGTCACCATGAGTCAAAACTCACGCGAAGATACCTAACAACAACAACAACAACTAATAACCACACAGAGGCTTCTCAGGATGATAGTAAAAGATGAAGAAAAACTTAACAAGGTGCCAAAGTTATCTGTGAATGTGGAAAATGGTAGACGCATTGATAAGAAGGGATAGAATATGCCACTCATTAATCCTATTGTCTAACATTAGATGCCAGACACTGCACTGGGTGCAGAAAACACAAAGGTGAGTTAGATGGTCCTCACCCTCTAATAGGGAGACAAACAGGAAAACCAGCTCCTAAATTACAATAAGAGATATCTTTTAATGAAGTTATGTACACCATGCACAGGAAGTCAAGGAGGAGTCTCATAGTTGTTGTTGTTGTTGTTGTTGTTAGGTGCCATTGAGTCAGTACTGACTCATAGTGACCCTATGTACAACAGAATGAAACACAGCCCAGTCCTGGGCCAACCTCACAATTGTTGCCACAATTGAGCCCATTGATGCTGCCACTTGGCTAATCCATCTTGCTGGGGGTCTTTCTTTTTTTCTCTGACCCTCCACCTTATCTAACATGATATCCTTCTCCAGTGACTGGTTCCTCCTGACAGTATGTCCAAAGTATGAGAGATGAAGTTTGGCCATCCTGGCCTCCAAGGAGTACTCTGGCTGCCCTTCTTCCAACACAGATCCGTTGGTTCTTTTGGAAGACCATGGCACTTTCAATATTCTCCTCCAACACCATCACTCAAAAGTATCAATTCTACGGTCTTCCTTGTTCACTGTCCAGCTTTCGCATGCATATGAGATTATTGAAAATATCATGACTTGGGTCAGGCACACCTTAGTCCTCGAGCTGACATCTATGCTTTTCAACATTTTAAAGAGGCCTGTGCAGCAGATTTGCCTAATGCAATACATGGTCTGATTTCTTGACTGCTGCTTCCATGACTGTTGATTAAAGAAGTCCTTGACAATTTCAATCTTTTCTCCATTGATAAGAATGTTGTTTTTTGGTCCAGTGGTGAGTATTTTTGTTTTCTTTACATTGAGTTGTAATCCATACTGAAGGCTGTGCTCTTTGATCTTCATCAGTAAATATTTTAAGTCCTCTTCACTTTCAGCAAGCAAGGTTGTATCATCTGCATATTGCAGGTTGTTAATGAGTCTTCCTCCAATCCCAACACCACGGTTTTCTTCATATAACCCAGATTCTCGGATTATTTGCTCAGCATAAAGAGGCTGAATAAGTATGGTGAAAGAATACAGCCCTGTCACACACATTTCTTAATTTTAAATCATTCAGTGTTCCCATGTTGTGTTCGAAAAACTACCTCTTGGTCGATGTATAGATTTCTCATGAGCACAATTAAATGTCCCAGAATACTCATACTTCACAATGTTGTCCATAGCTTGTCATGATCCACATAATCAAAAGTTTTTGCATAGTCAATAAAGCACAGGTAAACATCTTTCTGGTATTCTCTGCTTTCAGCCAAGATCCATCAGACATCAGCAATGATATCCCTCATTCCACGTAATCTTCCGAATCCAGTCTGAACCTCTTGAAGTTCTCTGTTAATGTATGCTTGCAGCCATTTCTGTATCACCTTTCATAAAACTTTGTTCGCATGGGATATCAAAGATACTGTCTGATTACTTCCACATTTGGTTGGATCACCTCTCTTTGGAATGGGCACAAATATGGATCTCTTCAAATTAGTCTGCCACATAGTTGTCGTCCAAATTTCTTGGCAGAGATGAGTGAGTGCCTCCAGTGTCGCCTCACTTCCTTGAAAGATTTTGATTTTTTTTACTCCATCAATTCCTGGAGGCTTGTTCTTTGCCAATTCCTTCAATGCACCTTGAACTTCTTCCTTCAGTATCATTGGCTCTTGATCATATGCTACTTCTTGAAACAGTAGAGCATCAACCATTTCCTTTTGGTACAGTGACTCGGTGTATTTCTTCCATCTTCTTTTGATGCTTTCTGCATCATGCAATACTTTTCCCAGAGAATCCTTCAATAAAGATTCAACAGAAAGTCAAAGCTTGAATTTTTTCTTCAGTTCCCCCAGCTTGAGAAATGCTGAGTGTATTCTTTCCTTTTGGTTTTCTGACTCCAGATCTTTGCAAATTTTGTTGTAATATTTGACTTTGCCTTCTGAAGTTGACCTTTGAAATTTTCTTTTCAACTCTTGTACCTACTCATTTCTTCCATTTGCTTTAGCATCTCTATACTGGAGAGCAAGTGTCAGTGTCTCTTCTGACATCCACTTTGACCTTTTCCATATTTCTTGTCTTCTTAGTGACTTTTTGCTTCCTTCATGTCTGATATTCTTGATGTCATCCCACAACACTTCTGGTCTTCGTTCTTTAGTGTTTAATGTATCAAATCTGCTCTTCAGATGATCTCTAAATTCAGGTGGGATATATTCAAGGTTATATTTTGGTTCTCTTGGACTTGTTTTCATTTTCTTCAGCTTCAGTTTTAATTTGCATAGAAGCAATTGATGGTCTGTTCCACAATCTGCCCCTGGCCTTGTTTTGACTGATGATATAGAGCTTTTCCATCATCTTTTTCTGCAGATGTAGTCAAGTTGATTTCTACGTATTCCATCTGGTGAGGTCCATGTGCATAATCGTCTCTTATGCTGTGTAAAGAAGGTATTTGAAATGAACAAATCATTGATTTTGCAGAATTCTATCATGTGATCTTCAGCATCATTTCTATCACCAAGGCCTATTTTCCAACTACTGATCCTTGCTCTTTGTTCCCAACCTTTGCATTCCAATCGCCCATAATGATCACTATATCTTGATTGCATATTTGATCGATTTCAGACTGAAGAAGTTGGTAGAATTCTTCTATTTCATCCTCTTATCTGTCTGTTTGTCATATTGTGGTGGCTTGTGAGTTGCTGTGATTTCCATAAGCTATGCCACGGGTATTTTAAATACCAGCAGGGTCACCCATTGTGGACAGGTTTCAGATGAGCTTCCAGATGAAGACAGACTAGGAAAAAGAAGTGATGAACTACTTCCAAATATTTAGTCACTGAAAACCTTATGAAGAGCAGAGGAATACTGTCAGATATAGTGCTGGAAAATGAGCCCCTCAGGTTGGAAGGTACTCAAAATGTGACTGGTGAAGAGCTGCCTCCTCAAAGTAGAGTTGACCATGATGATGTGAATGGAGTAAAGCCCATGGGTGTAAAGTCCGTGGGACCTTCATTTGCTGATGGGGCACAACTCAAAATGAAGAGCAACAGCTGTAAACATTCATTGATAATCAGAACATGGAATGTATGAAGTATGAATCTAGGATAATTGGAAATTTTCAAAAATGAAATAGAACACCTAAACATAGATATCTTAGGCATTAGTGAGCTGAAATGGACTGGTATTGGCTATTTTGAATCTAACAACCAAATGGTTTACTATGACAGGAATGACAAATTGAAGAGGAATGGTGTTGCATACATTCTCAAAAAAAACACATATCCAGATCAGTTTTCATAGCTGTTATTGTTGTTAAGTGCCGTCGAGTTGATTCTGACACATAGCGACCCTGTATAGGGTTTCTGAGGAGCAGCTGGTGAGCTTGAACCACCGACCTTGCAGTTCAAATGATATTGCAATCTGACCCATTAGTCCACAGCACCACAGTAGGTTATGCTAAAGTGAAGCCACGAAAATTGATTGAGACTCTTTTGGATAAAGAAATAAATAAGGAAATTTAAGGTAGAGGGAAGAGCATGGCCCTGGCCCCTGGGAAGTAATCCAGCAGCAAGAGACCATGAACTACTAATGAATTTGAATATTTGGGAGACTTTTAATATACAACTAGTATGTGTCTGTGTGGAACCCAAAAGTTAAAAATAAAGAGGAAGTATTGTTCTGGTAGCGTAGTTGTTACGAATTGGGCTGCAAACTTTAATGTCAGCAGTTCGAAACTACCAGCTGTTCCATGGGAGAAAGATGAGGCTTTCTGCTTCCATAAAGATTTACAGCCTCGTAAACCCTGTACAGGGTCACTATGAGTCGGAACTGATTCCACGGCACGTAACAACAACAACATTGATAATTGGAAAATATACCTTTAGAGATATTGTTCACCAGTCTCAAAGCTTTCAGCATCATAGCAGCACACCAACAACCACAGTACGACAAACTGACAGATGAGGCTTGTATGATGAAATTAAAAAATGCTACCAAACCGGCTGCAAAAGACCTATTTTTAAAGGGTTAAAGAGCAAAGATGTCACTTTGAGAACTTAGGTGTGCTTGAACCAAGCCAAGGTATTTTCAGCCACTTGATAAGTATTTGAATGCTGAACAGTGAATAAGGAATACTGGAGAAGAATTGGTGCATTTGAATTACAGTGTTAGTGAAGAATATTGAAAGCACCATGAGCTGGGAGAAGAATGAACAAATCTGTTTAGGAAAAAGAATGACCAGATTACTCCTTAGAATCGATGATTCTCATACAGAATTTACATTAACACAAGATCATCCATATTGCCTCAAACCCCAGGGATGTGATAGAAGTCTCTTCAGAATGAGGACAATGATGAATAAATTGGCCCATGATCAACAGATTGCCAATGCCCATTCTGGAGTATTGAAACCCAGAAAAGAAAGTCATAAATGATCATTTTTAGAACTGTCTGCTTATTTTACAGAATACATTCTGGTTCTTCTTTCCTTCTTTTACAGTGATTAAAGGAAGAATCACTCATTTTATTTTTATTTTTTGTATTGGTTGCACTTCCAATTTGTAGAGAAGCAATAACAACAAGTCCAACAAACAGGAAATAGCCTCATAAAGATCATTAGCACTTTAAAAAGGTCTTGTGAATAAGCTATCAAATGGTGAAGGAGGGGTTTGAAGATTTTTCTCTTGCCTATAAATGGTGTGGCACTGTGAGTTAATGCTCCAGACTGCAAAACAGTTTGAACTGCAAGGTTGGTGATTCAAGCTCACCAGTGGCTCCTTGGAAACCCTATACAGGGTCACTGTGGGTTGGAACCGACTTGATGGTTCTTAACAACAACAACATAAATGGTTACCAGTTGATGTACTACCCACCATTATTGTCCTATGTTTAATTTTATGCCAAATATTGGAGACAGCAGATGATGTGTGATAGAGGCCAACCACCCTGCCTTAAAGACAAGACTGTACTAGGTACCAGCTATAAGCAAGTTTTTATCACTCCATAAAGTGTTCTTCTCTGTAAAATTAGACATAGGTCTAACTCTGAAGAATAAACATGAATCAAGGAAGTGTCTTCAGGGACATACTGACTTTTGACAAAGTGCTTACATTCTTTAGACCCAAGGGTGGATTATCCACTAAGAAAGGTAAGGACAGACTTACTTGTGCTTTTAGTGAACAATGTCACATGTGGTTCACCCCAGATTAGTTCACTATTTGTTGGTGTTATGTGCCAGTAGGTTCTGACTCATAGCGACCCTGCACAGGATTTCTGAGGCTGTAAATCTTTACGGGAGCAGAAAGCTTCATCTTTCTCCTATAGAACAGCTGGTAGTGTCAAACTGCCGACCCTGAGGTTAGCAGTCCGAATCATAGCCACTACACTGCCAGAGGTCCTTTAATTCACTATAGATTATTCCCTAGCCAGCAAGTTAAGTTTGGGTTTACTTGTGTTTATTTAGTTCAGTATAGATTATTAAATAAACACAAGTAAACCCAAACTTAACTTGCTGGCTGAATACTCTGTTTTTGTCAGGGATTATAAAATTGGAAAAAGAACCAAAATGATTTGATTCTGTAGGAAGGTGCTGTGGGTTTGGGAGAGAGACAGATGCCAGCCACACCTAAATCTTTGAAGTGATGGAAAATGTGAAATTGTTCACTACAGATTAATAAGTAAACACAAGTAATCCCATGCTTCCCTAGTTTATTGGGTAATCAGACACTGTTTTGACCTCAGTTTCCTCATCTATGAAACAAGAAGTTTGGACCAGCTAAGTGCTTACCAAAATCTGGCCATGAAACCACCAGCACAGAATCATCTAAAATTTCTGGTTAATTTGCAAAATCCCCCATTGCATGTCAAAAATATTCTAAGTAGGACAAGTCAATCACAAAAGACTATACGCTGCATGACTAGAGTTAAGCGAAATTCTAGACAAGATAAAACTGAGGGACAGAAAACTGACCAATGGTTATCTGGGTGCTATCGGTGACTAGGAGTCCTGGTGTGGCACCGTAGGATAAGCACTCAACCCCAAGGTCGGTTTGAACTGCAAGGTTGGTGCTTCAAGCTCACTAGCCACTCCTCGGAAACTCTTAAGGGTTTGCACGATGAGTCGGAACCAACCTGATGGTACTTAAAACCAACAACAGCAACATCAGTGAGGAGAGTAGGAGAGATGAATAGCAAGGGGACATGAAAAAACTGCTGGCTAATGAAATGTTGTGTATCTTGGTTGTGGTAGAGGTTGTAAGAGTGTATACAATGATCAAAATCCATCAAACAGCCCATCAAAAAGAGTCCTGGTGTAGCACTGTGGGTTAATGAGCTGAACTGCCAAGGACGGTTTGAACTGCAAGCCAGGTGATTCAAGCTCACCAGTCACTCCTTGAAAACCCTATACAGGGCCACTATGAGTCAGAACTCACTCAATAACATTTAACAACCAACAACAATAAATCAAATAGTCTACCTCAAATGAGTAAATTGTATTATAGGTAAATTATACATCATCCCCAAACTGAAAACCCTGGGTTTTATCAGAATCCTCTTGGAATCTGAATTTTTCAAAAGCTCCCTTTGTGGATATTTTATTCAGTAAAATTGGGGAAGAATTTAATTATTTATCCCTTATAAATTTAGGATTCCATAAAACTCCTATTTGGATGACAATAGTAAAGTGTTCCTTGTTGTCAAAGATAGATGGCAAAGGATATTTTTAGCTATTACGAAGACTTGAAATACATCAAAGAGTAAGAACTCTAGAAGTTAAGTTAAAAAAAACAAAAGGCTTGACAAACCTAAACCTAGGGAATAGATTTAGAAGAATTTAGTGTGTGTATTGCGGGGTGTGTGTGTGTGTGTGTGTGTGTGTGTGGCTCTTCTAGGGCTGGTCATATCATCTGGCCCACACCTGGGAGACAATCCCTATCTTATGAATCTGCCTAAGATTCAAAACAATGCTGTCTATGGAGAGAAAAATGAGCCAAAACAGACACCAGCACAATCTTCTTGTGCCTACCAAACAAAGATGTCATTCTCATCTTTGTTACCTGAGTTCTAAATAATCTTAAGAAACAACTGAATGATTTTCCAAATCTCACAGGCCTATCATACTGTCAGAGAAATGAAACACATGGTTTGTCTGAAGTCCTTTGGAATACTACTTACTAGTCACCCTCAGAAGAAATAATCTCTGCAAAGACTATATTTCTTGCTCTTTGGCTACCCATGTGGATTATGACATCAACCAAGTTAATTGATTGTGTTTCTATCTACCTCTGTCTCCATTTGGGGTCATGTATTATTCAGAATGGTTTTTTTGTGTGAATCCACACACACAAAAAACGCTCATCCTCTGGAGCAGTTCCCAGGTAGCTGAGAAAGCATTATTGAAGTCTAGTTGCTGCCAGTTATTGGGGAGGGACCACTAACTGCCAGCTGTTGCCTGAAAACAGTCTCAAATTGGGCAGAGGAGACCATAAGAAGATCCAAAATCCCAAAAAATAGGGTTGTTAACACTTAGAATGTAAGTGAATGGTTCATCAACAAATAAGTAATATCAAAAGAAAGAGAATATAGAAGGGAAGTGTCATAGGATAAGACCAAAATAGGAAACAATGAACTGGAACTGATAAAGTTCCAGTGTATATACATAGCTCAGGCTACATTTGTTTAAATAAGTAAATAAAAGGAAAAATGTTCCATAAATTCATTTCTTCTTTTTTCTCTCTCACTTCTCTCTTTTCCTGCTTTCTGTGTCCACTTGTTGTTGTTGTTGTTAAGTGCCTTTGAGTCGATTCCGACCCATAGCGACCCTGTACAGGGTTTCCGAGGGTGTAATAAGTAAACTAGCAACATTTAATAAGCACATTTTACAACGGTATATAAGGAGGCTGGATAAATACAATGAATAAGGAAGGCAAAGTCTCTTGAACGAGCTTAAAACTAGTGGCAGAGCCTAAGAAAGAAACCAACAATAACTAAATATGAAAGGCCTTTAATGAAACTTAGTGCTGTGGGAATCCAGCACTCCACAAGGAAGATATCTCTCCACTTAGTATCAGTGGTTCTCAACCAGAGGTAATTTTACCTCCAAGGGGACATTTGGCAATATCAGAAGAGACTTAAGATGAAGAACAGGGTTACGGGGAGAAGAGAACTTTGATGTCTGTCACATGTGAAAGGAGAAGGGAAGAAAGACGGAGGATTTAACAGGGTGTGCCTCAGACAACAGCACAGCTCTGTCAAAGTCTTGGTCAGACAGATAAGAAACCCTGAACAAAGAATATCCATTAGAGAAGTTCCGTATGGAACAGGAATGAGTAAACTGCAGAATACCCATCATGGTCAGCCATTGAATAAGAAATACGTGGCATGAGGCCATGACCTTGGCATGAATACCTGTAGGACCCAGGAGAATGTCAGCAGGAGGGTGTCAAGTAACAATGTCCACCTCAGCAGGTTCTCTCCACCAAGGAGCTCTGGTAGTATAGTGGTTACAAATTGGGCCGTGAACCTCAGGGTCAGCAGTTCGAAACTACCAGCTGTTCCGCAGGAGAAAGATGAGGCTTTCTACTCCCATAAAGATTTACAGCCTCGGAAACCCTGTACAGGGTTGCTATGAGTCGGAACCGACTCCACAGCACATTACAACAATAACAACTTCACGGCCACCATCTGTCTACGTTGGTAAGTGTGATTTGCTACATGTCTCTATCCTCCTTCCAAAAAGCTAGATTGCATATCTGTACGGAATGAGGAGAATTTGTAGCAGCTGCAAATCTTCTCAAAGCCTTTTTGTTTATTTAACTGCTGTCCTGAACTTTTAAGTGTGTATTTACATATTAATAGAAGAGGAACTTGTTATTTTGTATCTTAAATTAAGTGAAGAAGAGTTGTGATTATATGCAACTGTGAAACCACATAAGAGGCCATGGAAATTCAGCAGTAGAATTCTCACCTTTCATGTGAGAGACCCAGGTTCAATTCCCAGCCAGAGCACCTCATGCACAATGACCACCAATCTGACAGAGGAAGCTTGCACATTGCTATGGAGCTCTGATAGTCTAATGGTTACAAATCAGGCTGCGAACCGCAAGGTCAGCAGTTCG
The DNA here is from genome assembly GCF_000296735.1 of Chrysochloris asiatica. Taxonomy (NCBI): domain Eukaryota; kingdom Metazoa; phylum Chordata; class Mammalia; order Afrosoricida; family Chrysochloridae; genus Chrysochloris; species Chrysochloris asiatica. The sequence continues at coordinate 22,263,519 of NW_006408532.1, read as the reverse complement.
AAACTACCAACTGCTCCGTGGGAGAAAGAAGAGGCTTTCTACTCCCAGAAACATTTACAGCCTCAGAAACTCTGTTCAGGGTCGCTATGGGTCGGCACTTAACAACAATTGTCCTTAACAGGTTACAGCAGAGTTTTCACACAAAGACTAGGAAGAAAGGCCAGATAATCTTTGTTCTGAAAACCAGCCCATTGAAATCCTATAGATCACAATGGTCCCAACTGAATTTGGGGATGGTGCAAGACAGTGCACCATTTTGCTCCACTGTGCATGGCATTCTTGTGAGTCAAGGGATGATTTGATACTGCTAACAACAGCATGAGACTACCATTTCTATTCCTGGAATGTAAAGAGAGAGTTATGAGAATATGCATGTGCACACTGACCTATAATGATTATCTCTTACACATATGTTGCTGCAATCACCTCTGTGTACAGTCTATTATCAACACTTTGACTCTAATATCCAGGGTCTTTCTGATTTTTGAAGAAACCTCACTTGGCAGATAATAGGAAGCAGTGCAGGAAATATCTGATATTTTGTGTCATTTTCTTTGGCAGTGAAACCCTTTGACTATCAGTCTCTTGGCACCTTTACTTTGGCAGGTCTAAAACAACATCACGTGGGAAGCCATCTGCCTTCTGTACTTGCCTCTTAAGAAGAAAGTATGGCTTTCTTATTACATTGTTGATTGCACTGGATCTTAGTGGCTCCTGCAGGAAATGATGTGCATAAACTCAAAACAGAAATCTGTGGACTCTGAAACCAGCTGGAGTCCATTGTCCATCCCTGGAACTGTTCTCTTAATCAGAAAGTAGGATTCTTCGCACTTATTTTACAGCTGGTGTTTAAACCTGTTCATTGCCAGACAATAAGGAGCCACTCCGTGTTGTAGATTTAAGAATAAGATGAATAATACGATGCAGTCCTGGGTTGTTGTTGTGACCCATAGTGACTCTGTACAGGGTTTCCAAGGCACAGCTGCTGAGTTTGAACTGCGACCTTATGGTTTAAACCAACCTTGTGGTCCAGTGCTTATCCTACAGTACCACTCAAAAACTCCAACTAGCAAGAGTGACTTGTTCTAAAATACAAGTAAGAAAGTAAAAGAAAGGGATCTGTGTTTATTTGTGCTTTTTTGATCTTTTCTCATCTTTGTGTGTGTGGGTGATATTTTAAGAAATGTCATTTTAGCATTAAATCTCATAGTGAGAGTGCTCTAGTTGACACCCAGTATCAGGAAATTGGAACAAACAAACAAACCCAGAATTCAGTTTTTCCAAAGAGCTCATGGCATTTATAAAATTCTATCATGCTAATTCATGAAATCTCCAAATGGAAATCCATGTCAGCTATTATTTTAAAGGGAACATCACATACCAGGTGGCTTACAGGATAAAGCCTAAATGTCCAAGCTCCCAAGTATAAGTCATTGCCATAGAGTGGAAGAAAGGGAAGCATCTTCTCAATTCTGATTTTTACAGAGGATTGTGTATATGTATTTTATCTGGAAGTGATTTTCTGGGAAAAGGCAATCTACCACACTATGTGCCATCAATGTCAGACAGTTATCATACACAAACACTCAATAATGACTTTAAAAAGTGATTATGAACTAGCTCATTTCTTGATGCAGCAACACTACAGTAATAATCCAAATTGCCTATGATTTATGAGTATATTGGCAACAACTACCAGTTCCCACTGTAGTGTGAAATTAACACCACAGACTGTAGCAGTGGCATTTATTGAGCACAAGGGAGCTGATTATAGTCTCATAAATTTAAAGGCAACCTCTGCTATTACTTAATTAGAATCAGTATCTATGCATAAATTACAGTAGCAATAACTAGTACTGTTACAGTTACAGATTTGTCAGCTTCCCTATTACACAACAACCCCTTAGTTTTCTACATAAACCCATAATTTAAGGAGGTTATAAGTTCTCTGTAAAAATTGTTCGGATGGGGAATTGGTACATGGTATCTTAGAAGCCAGTAATGTTTTGTTTCTAGGTTGTTGTTGTTGTTAAGTGCCATCGAGTCTGTTCCGACCCATAGCGACCCTGTACAGGGTTTCCGAGGGTGTAAATCTTTACGGGAGTAGAAAGCCTCATCTTTCTCCCACGGAGCGGCTGGTAGTTTCGAACCGCTGACCTTAAGGTTCGCAGCCCAATTTGTAACCACTACGGACATGTCTTAAAATATAAAATTTGTGTTGTTGTTGTTTTTAAAAAATGTAAGTATAAAACCATGAGATCCCTAATCCACACCAAGTACACGACTTTGATTATGTTTACAAGTTTTTATAGTATAAAACTTTATTTTAAAACTGGTGTTGGCTTAGCACTTTACCTTCCAGAATCCTTTTTAATTTTGAAATTATTATAAAGTAAACTGCACAACTACAAACACACAATGACTAGTAAGCATTAGACTTGTTGTTCAGTTCTATCAGATCAGTTCTGACTCTTAGTGATCCTATATAGGGTTTCTGAGGAGCAACTTGTGGGTTTGAACTCATGACCTTGTTGTTAGCAGTCCAGAGTTCATCTTACAGTGCTACATCAATACTTCAACATTTCCCTCCAAATTCCCTTTTATTCTCTGTTAATGCATGTAATAAAGAGCTCTGGTAAAATAGTGGTTACAAGTGGGGCTGTTAGTCTTACGGTCAGCAGTTTGAAACTACCAGTGGTCCCACGGGAGAAAGTTGAGGCTTTCTGCTCCCGAAAAGATTTACAACCTAAGAAACCTTATGCGGGGTCACTATGAGTTGGAACTGACTCCACAGCACACCACCACCAATGCATATAATGGAGTCCTGGTGTGGTGCTGTGGGTTAATGCACTGGACTGCAAAGTCAGTTTGAACCTCAAGGTCGGTGGTTCAAGCTCACCAGTGGCTCCTTGGTAACCCTCTACAGGGTTGTTATGACTCAGAATGGACTCAATGACACTTAATGACAATGCATATAATGTATAATGTATATAATGGTTTATATAGTTGTAACTCATGTGCAAATCATCTTTTAGGTTTATTTCTTTTTTTTTTTTCTTCTTCTTTTGGTGGGTAGCGGGGAGAAGGTTAACATTATTTCATATGTATATGAATCTCACTGGCTAGCCCACATATGGCTTAATATTCTTTCAGATTCATCTTCAAAAACACCCCAGAAAGAGATAAAAATCATCAGAGAAAAATAATATCTTTGCATATTCTAACTCTATATTCAAGCCTCTAAGGTAATTTTTAGCCACTGGAAGAACCAATCATGATAAATCATCAGGAAAGTTGTCGCTCCAGAATGTGGCTATACGGTTAAACAATGGAATAAGTCCATCAAATAAAATGATTTCATTAGTTTTTTGGCACTGAGCTGTGGTTTTTAAATGCCATTTGGCTAAATTAACAATTTTTCAACTGGATGTTTTTCTGCTGTATAGATACTACCTAATCCATTTAGAGTTAGAAACACATTATTTTACAAAATGTGAAATTACATATAAAGGAGCAAGATGACTTTCTTTCTGCTTTCAATTACAGTCAATAATCTTTTTATTCTCCAGATGAATATGGTCTAGCTTTCAGCAATGCAATATTTTTTAAATCACATTTTCAAGTTTATATTTATATAATTGTTTTAAAATGCCTCAGTCTGATACATTGAAATATAGGCTATACTTTTCCCCTTGCTATATCTAGGTAGATATAGCAAGGGAATTAACAATGAGGATAACAAAAGTATTATTGCTGTTATTATTATAACTATTGTTGTTACTGTTGTTAAGTGCCATCCAGTTAATTTTGACTCATAGCAACCTTGTATATGGTTCCAAGGAGTGTCTGGTGAGTTTGAAACACTGACCTTGTGGTTTAAACTGACCTTGAAGCCCAGTGCTTATCCTAGATCACCAAGCAGGAATGTCTTTCTAGTCTGCCTTTCCTGACTGTTGTGGCGATCTTAATCATAGGAAAATTAAGTAAATAATTTTTCCTCCACACTCAGATATAGTCATTATTTATTCTGGTAGTGAACAGGCAAACACATAATAAAAATCAACTATTTGCAAGTATGCACTTTACTGTCACCAGATATAGGGTGCAAATAGCATATTGTTGCTGTTGTTAAATGCCATCGAGTTGGTTCCAACTCATAGCAACCCTGAGGAGTGGCTGGTGGGGTTGAACTGCCAATCTTACAGTTAGAAGTCCAGTGCTTATCCTGTTGTTGATAAGTGTCCTCAAATCAGTTCTGACTCATAGTGACCTTGTATAGGGTTTTTGAGAAGCATCTGGTGGGTTTGAACCACAGAAGCATCTGGTGGGTTTGAACCACACCTCGTGATTAGCTGTCCAATGTTTATCCTACAACATCACAACAGGACTCCAACAATACAGCAATTTTAGGTGCAAAATTTAACAAAGCAGTTCAGATATGGATACTCCATCTACTTTACTGTACATGGTATCTACCTGGACCCAAAACTTAAACTAAGGCTGACTCACCCACAGACCACACGATGACAGCCAGCACAAGTGGGTTTCTGGATTTTATAACATTACGTATTGATGCCTGGACTCATGATTTTGGCTGCTTATATGACAGAATTGGGTTGACTATGTTTAATCCCTTCAAGTACTTATAAATTATTATGATGATGAATGGAGGAAAATGTGCTGGGCACTGACAGCTGTAATAAGTGTGTGGGTATGGAAATGCAGAGAAATTATTGTAGACAAGTCCAATTTACTGAGAGGGAGAGCAGAATATAGAATTCTACTTTCATGGAATAATTCTATGGATTCTGGTATGGCCTGGCTACCTAAAAAAGAAAGAAAAGAACTTTTTTATTTTGCATTTTATATTAGAAGTTATTGTTTAAGATATATATAAATGTCAAAAGGCATACGTACATTTATAAGACAATGTAACAGTAAGTAATATTGAGAAGGATACTATTACGTATTGAATTGTGCTACCCCAAAATATGTGCTGTAAATCCTAACCTCTCCGCATGCGGTTATGATCCAATTTGGGAACGGGTTGCCCTTGTTATGTTAATCAGGCAGGATTAGCACACAGTTTGTCTTGAGTTAGTCTCTTTTGAGATGTAAAAGAGATTAAACACAAATTAGTCAACAGAGACAGAATAATCTAGATTATTTGGAGATCTCCAAGAAACCAGAAAACAGAATCTGAGGGCACAAGAATCTTCTGCCAGAGCTGACAGAGAGAAAGCCTCCCCATAGAGCCAGCACCTTGTAGCACTATAGGATCTGAACTGGACTGTGAACCACAAGGTCATCAGTTAAAACTCACCATCTACTCCTCTAGGAAACCATGTGTTGCTGTTATTAAGTGCCTTTGAGTAGGTTCTGGCTCATCACAGCCCTGCATAGGGTTTCTGATGAACAGCTGGTAGTTTAAAACTGCTGACCTCGGGGTTTGCAGTCCAGTACTGATCCTACAGGGCCACACCAGGAATCCTAGAAACCCTTTACAGGTTTGCTATAAGTCAGAACTGACTCTACAGCACTCAACAACAACAAACTTTGAGAAAATAAAAGTCTGTATCTTAAAGTCACAGTTTTGTGGTATTTCTATTATATCAGCACAAAGGAGCTCTGGTAGCGTAGTGGTTATGAAACGGGCTGCGAACCACAAGGTCAGCAGTTCGAAACTACCAGCTGCTCCACGGGAGAAAGATGAGGCGTTCTGCTCCCGTAAAGATTTACAGCCTCGGAAACCCTGTGCAGGGTCGCTATGGAACCAACTCCATGGCACATAACAACAACAACAACAGTGTGGTACCACAGGATAAACACTGGATCCTAAGGTCAGTTTGAACCATAAGGTTGCTGATTCACACTCACCAGTCCCATATCAGAAACCCCATACAAGTTCACTATGAGTTGGAACCAACTTGATGGCACTTAACAACAACAGATAACTAAGTCATTGCTCAGCTGTTGCTTAGTCATACTGTACATGGTGTCTTGTGTATTGCTGTGATGCTGGGAGCTAGGCCACAGATGGAGCCAATCTGATCCCTGTGTATTCTATCCGTGGAGGCCCACATGTATAATTGTCTGTTATGTTGTCAAAAAAAGGTATTTGCAATGAATAAATCATTGTTGTTGTTGTTAAGTGCTGTCGGGCAGGTTCTGACCCATAGCGACCCTGTATAGGGTTTCCAAGGAGCAACTGGTGAGCTTGAACTGCCAACACTGCAGTTCAAATGGCTCTGCAGTCTGGCTCATTAACCCACAGCTCCACACTAGAATAAATCATACGTCTTGCAAAATTCTATCATACAATCTACTCCCCAGCAATGCTTCTATCACAAAGTCGTATTTTCGAACTTCAGATCCTTGTTTCCAGCTTTTGCATTCCAACCACCAGTAATTACCAATGCATCTTGATTGCATGTTTGATTAATTTCAGACTGACCAAGTTGTTAGAATTCTTTGGTTTTATCATTCATGGATTTTATGGTTGGCTACATCTGTGGGAAGACACAGTGGAGAAGACAATATCATGAGTCAAAACAAGACCGGGGCAGACTGTGGAACAGACCATTAATTGCTCATATGCAAGTTCAAGCTGAAGCTGATGAAACTTAAAATAATTCCATGAGAGTCAAACTATGACTTTAAATATATCCCACCTAAATTTAGAGACTACCTCAAGAACAGATTTGATGCATTAGACACTAATAATAATAAACCAGAAGAGTTGTGGGATGACATCTAGAATATCATACAAGAAGAAAGCAAAAGGTCATTTAAAAGACAGGAAAAAATAAATCGACAAAAATAGACGTCAGAAAGAACTCTGAAACTTGTTCTTGAGCATAGAGTAGCTAAAGTGAGTGGAAAATGTGAGAAAGAAAAGGAGTTGCACAGAAATTTTCTAAGGGCAGCTCAGGAAAACAAAGTAATATAATGAATTATGCAAAGACCTGGATTTAGAAAACAAAAAGGGAAGAATATACTCAGCATTTCTCATGCTGAAAGACTGAATAGAAAATGCAATATTGAAGTATTCTTTGGTGTGGCACTGTAGGATTAGCACTGGACTGGAAACCACAAGGTCAGCAGTTCAAACCCACCAGCCACTCCTTGGAAACCCTATACAGGGTTGCTATGAGTCTGAACTGACACAATGGCACTTAACAATGTGGAAAAGAGAGTCCTGGTGTGGTGCTGTAGGATAATCACTGGACCATGGAGTAGGTTTGAACTGCAAGGTTGGTTGGTTATTGTTGTTGTTGTCAAGTGCCATCAAGTCAGTTCCGACTCATAGTGACCCACTATAGGGTTTCCAAGGAGGGCTGGTGGGGTTGAACTGCCACCTTGCAGTTACAAACTGAATTTTCAGTCCAGTGCTTATATTACAGCTCCACACCAGAGCAATAGCATAAGCCAAATACTGAATGATACAGGAAACATTAAAAGAAGTTGGAAGGAACACACAGAGTCACTGTACCAAAAAGAATTGGTTGATGTTCAGTCATTTCAAGAAGTACCATAAGGTCAAGAACTGATGGTATTGAAGGAAGAAGTCCAAACTGCACTAAAAGCATTAATGTGAAACAAGGCTGCAGGAATTGATGGAATACCAACTGAAATTTTTCAACAAACTCTTGCAGTGCTGGATATGGTCATTCATCTATGCCAAGAAATTTGAGAAACAGCTATCTGGCCAAGTGATTGGAAGAGATCCATATCTGTGACCATTCCAAAGAATGGTGACTCAACAGAATGTGGAAATCATTGAACAATGACATTAATATCACATGCAAGTAATATTTTGCTGAAGATATTTTTAAAATGGTTACAGCAATACTTTGACAGGGAGCCGCCAGAAATTCAAGAAACTCAG
>NW_006408532.1:22253866-22255089 GCF_000296735.1 Chrysochloris asiatica | reverse complement strand
TTACTACATGGCTACAGTGGTCAAAACAGCCTGGTACTGGTACAATGAAAGATCAATAGATCAATAGAACAGAATTGAGAATCCAGAAATAACCTATCCACATACAGTCTTTGACAAAGGACCAAAGCACATTGAGTAGTGAAGACATAGTCTCTTCAACAGATGATGTTGGCAGAACTGAAAAGCGATATGCAAAAGATTGAAACAAGCCCTTTACCTCATGACATATACAAAAACCAAATCAGCAGGATTAAAGACCTAAATGTGAATCCCAGAAATATAAAGGTCATCAGTGAAAAAACAGTAACAAATTAAGGTTTCTAATCCAGGGCATACACAGACTACCAAACCTTGTGAAAATTATACAAACAAAAGTAGACAAAATAGATGATTGGGACATTCTGAAAATTAGAAACTTATGTGCATCCAAGGATTTCACCAAAAGAGTGAAAAGGAAGCCCACAGAATGGTAAAAAAAATATTTTGTAATGACATATCAGACAAGGGACTAATTTCTAAAATTATGGGAAATTACAACACCTCTACAAGAAAAAGAATAGTAACCCAATTAAAAAATGAGCACAGGACATGAACAGACACTTCACCAAAGAGATCCGGGCAGCCAACAAACATATGAAGAAATGTTCATGATCATTAGCCATTAGAGAGATACAAGTTAAAACAACAATGAGATATCAACTCACACCAGCAATAGCACCTAAGTTCAAAAATACAGAGAACAATAAATGCTGGTGAGGATGTGAAGACATTGGGACACTCCTACATTGCTGTTGGGAATGCAAAATGGTCTAACCACTCTGGAAAACAGTATGGCCCTTCCTCAGAAAGCTGGAAATAGAAATACCATATGATCCAGCAATTCCTCTACTTGGTAAATATCCACAAGAAATATAGCCATAACACGAGTAGATAAATACACAACAATGTTCATAGCAGCACTATTTACAATAGCAAAAAGATGGAGACAGCCTCAGTGCCCATCAATAGAAGAATAGATAAACAAACTTTGGTGCATACACACAATAGAATATTATGCAACCTTGAATAATAACAAGGAAGCTGCAAGCTACCGCATAACATGGATGAACCTTGTAGACATTATGCTGAGTGAAATTAGCCAGTCACAAAATGACAAATATTGCATAAGACAGTTATTGTAAAAGCTTAAGAAAAAATACCCATACTAAAAGGGGGGAAAAAAA
>NW_006408532.1:22251877-22252601 GCF_000296735.1 Chrysochloris asiatica | reverse complement strand
AAAAAAAAAAAAAAATTCTTTTGATAAAGGAAACAAGGGTAAATTGCTACAATTTGATGAACTTGACCTATACTCATGGAGATAGTAGCTCAAAATACTAGCAGAGAGGGAAGGAGTCTTCACATCAAGTATCAATGTATCTTCTCTATACAGGGTAGATAAGGATGGGCAACTTAGACACTGGCTACCTTATATGAGGTGGTGATAAAGGCACAAAGTGACTGGCTTACAAGGTTTCAAGTTTAAGAGTGTGTCGGGGAATACAGAGTGCCCACTGAATAGTTTTCATCTTGTCTAGATGGGTCTGATAAAAAGAGATGGGGATAAGATTCTTACAATTCGATAGTGAGTAATTGTTATCATGGCTAATTGTGACTGTCACAGTTGTAAAGGTAGAAGTTCTGTAACAAAAATGAGGAAGTAGTTAATCTTACAGTCCAGAAACAGAGCACAAGTGGAATGTGGGACCTTATCCAGAGACGCAACACCAGAGATCGAAGCAGAGATGGGGACATGGAGAGAGGGAACAGCTGAGGACTCAAGATTACTGGATAGAGAGGGACTGAGAGCTGGTGGCCAGGAGACAGACTTGCAGAATGTGCCCTTTGGTAGTATTAATTATTACAGATGCCTGAAAGTTGAAATAAAAAAAGAGCTAAAATGAATAGAGAGAAATACTGTTAATTGATGGTACATGGAGGGGATTATAATCATTGTAATGAAA
>NW_006408532.1:22249768-22250777 GCF_000296735.1 Chrysochloris asiatica | reverse complement strand
TGTCAATACTGCCCAGAGCAATTTACACATATAATGCAATCCCAATCCAGATTCCAACAACATTCTTCAAAGAGATGGAAAAAAACAATTACAAACTTTATATGGAAAGGAAAGAGACCAAGGATAAGCAAAGCACTGCTTAAGAAGAGGAAGGGGTACAGAATACTCCTTCTAAGCTAGGATGGTGAAACTTTATCTCTTAGACTTTGGATATATTTTCAGTAGGGACCAGTCCCTGGAGAAGGACATCACACTTGGTAAAGTGGAAGGCTGGTAAAAAGAAGGAAGACTCTCAATGAGATGGATTGATGTAGTGGCAGCAACAATGGGCTCAAGCATAACAATTATAAGTATGGCATAGGCCTGGGCAGTGTTTCAATCTGTTGTGCATGATAAGGTTGCTGAGTTGGAACCAACACAATGTCACCTAAGAGCAGCAAGATGTGGTGCTGTCTGGTAAGCACTGGACTGCTAACTGCAAGGTTGGCAGTTCAAATCCTTTGGAAACCCTATACAGGGTTTTTATGATTCGATGGTACTTAACACTGACAACAGCTGATAAGTACGACACATTTTCAGAAGTTAAAGCCATCTCAGTTTAGAAAGAAAAATTAGAAGATTAAACGTAATCCAACTTCCCAATCAGTACAAGTATTTTATTTGCAATAGTGTTTGGTAGAGGGGATATGTTTGTCCATTTAAACCTGCATTCACAGAATTTCTTCTTTTTGCCTAATTCTTCCTCCAAATCTACTGCTGATACTGGTGTGTATGTTAATTGCAGACACCTAGAAAGGAGAAGAAAAGAAACTGGGTGGAGACAGAAGTTTGGGGAAGAGTTAGAGAAGGAAGCAGGATTGAGAATAAATGCCTCACAATGTCAGACTGGGGAGAGAGACAGGAAAAGAAACATCCTCTATGAAAATGTGTTGTGTGATATGCTTCTGTAACCTCAAGAGAGTACCAGAAAATACGTGTCACCCCTTCTAACACTGCCTTTGTATAACCA
>NW_006408532.1:22246832-22248363 GCF_000296735.1 Chrysochloris asiatica | reverse complement strand
CAATAGAGCAAGATCAGGACTATAAGGAGGGTGCTTTAACACTTCAAAATGAAGTTTATGTAGAGTGTCAACAGTAGGCAGAAGTGTGTGGACATGCAAGATTACAATGCCCTTGCATTGCAGTCCTCTGCATTTAATCTGAAGTTTAGGCTTCAAGTCTTCAGTGAGCATTTCACTGCAATGAGCATTGTTGATTGTTGAACCTTTTTTCTGATAGTATTCCAATAATGGCTCTTGAGAATTCTGGAAAACTGTAAGCATTAGTTTTCCAAATGATGGTTGACTTTTAAACTTCTTGGTTGCTGACCGAAGATGTTTCTATTCCATACTCTGCCGTTTACTCTCAGGCTCACAATGATGAATCCATGTCTCATCACCAGTAATGATTTTTTATGAAACTTTTACTTCCTTCAAACATTGGTCCAAATTTTGTTTGCAGATATCCAAATACTTCTGTTTATGCTCTTCCATGAGTTATTTTGATACCCATTTAGTAAAAACTTTTCAAAACCCAAGTCTCTAATGGATTATTTCATAGGCAGAGCCATGGCTGACTTTCAAATGATTTGCTATGTAATCTATTATCACTCATCTATTCAACACGATCACTTCATGTGCATGCACAATATTGTCATTAGTCATGGACATGGGTGGGCATTTTAAATTAACTGGAGTACAGATTATTTTTTACTCACCCTGGTACACATTTTAGTAGGAAAAGACATGCAAAAGTAATAAAAAGAATATGACAGCACAAAACTTTGGAGTGAAAAGTCGGGGAATAACTTCAGGATAGGGTTGCCAGATTTAACAAATAAAAATTTAACAACAAATACTTTTAAATATAAGTATAACCCAGATATTACATAGTAAATAGTTATACTTTAAAAGAAAAAGTGTTTACTGTAATTCAAATATAACAGGGAATCCTATCTTTTTATTTGCTAAACCTGGCAATCCTACTTTGGAGCAAATCAAAGATAGGTGAGGCATGGAGAAGGTTGTCTACTAGGCAACATTTTCTCTATGTCTGAAAGCAGAACTTACTTCTAGCAGTATCACCAGTTTTTATGTTAGGGAAAAAGAATGTTTGCTTACTAAGTACTGGATGTCTGGTAAGAGGGATAGCATATTAATATGAAATGATGAAGGCTAAATGCAAACAATTTAGGAGAATAAAAATCTATTTTTTCAAAAGCTGATTTAACACAGTTTATTGCCAAGAGTCATAAAAGCTCCAAATGACCTGCTAATTTATATAAAGTAGAAATTCTGTGGTGTGTCCTTCTGAATTTGCCTAAGCATACATCTGCATTTACTGATTTTATAAATCCATAATATACTATAAGAATTGGTTGTCATGTCAACTTTCATATACTATTCTAAGAAACCTTATCTTTTTAAAAATCAATTAAATCGTTGTTGTTGTTGTTAGGTGCCATCGAGTAGGTGTTGCCTCATAGTGACCCTATGTACAACAGAATGAAACACTGCCCAGTCCTGGGCCAACCTCACAATTATTGCCATGTTT
>NW_006408532.1:22242560-22246447 GCF_000296735.1 Chrysochloris asiatica | reverse complement strand
TGTCCAACAATATTCTCCCCCAACACTATAACTCAAAAGCATCAATTCTTCTACAGTCTTCCTTATTCATTGTCCAGCTTTCACATGCATATGAGGTTATTGAAAATACCATGGCTTGGGTCAGATGCACTTTAGTCCTCAAGCCGACATCTTTGCTCTTCAACACTTTAAAAGAGTCTTGTGCAGCAGATTTTCCAAATGCAATGTGTCATTTTATTTCTTGACTTCTGCTTCCATGAGTGTTAATAGCTGATCCAAGAAGAATGAAGTCCTTGACAACTTTAATCTTTTCTCCATTGAGAAGAATGTTATTTATTGGTCCAATGGAAAAGGACATTATGTTTGGTAAAGGGAGGGTCCACGAAAAAAAGGAAGACCACCAATGAGATGGATTGATGCCTTGGCAGCCACAGTGGGGTCAAACTTAATAATTGTGAGAATGGTGTAGGACCAGGCAGTGTTTCATTCTGTTAAGCATAGGATCGCTGTGAGTTGGAACCAACTGAATGGTACTTAATAACAACAACAATGCATTTACTACTTATTGAGAATTAATTGTTATTAAGTGCCATCAAATCAATTCAACTCCTAGCGACCTTGTTTCTGAGGAGTGGGTTTGAACCACCAACTTTACAATTAGCAGTCCAGTGCTTATTCTACAGTGCTAGGGTAGGACTTTTCTCAATATGTGAAAAAAAAAAAATATATATATATATACACATACACAGATACACACATACACACATATATATACTGTGTGGTGTTATAGGATAAGGACTTGACTGCCAACCCCAGCTGTTCCTTGGAAACCTTATACAGGGTTGCTATGAGTCAGAACTAACTTAGTGGTACTTAACAGTAAATATATTTTATATGTAGAATTGGGACTCTACATAAATATCAAAACTCTTTAGGGTACAAATTACAGAACACTGTTGTAACCATTAATTTCTGACACTCCGTAGCACATTGGACACAACTCATAAAAGCAAAATTCCTTTTCTCCAACTGCATATTCAAAATGCACTCATGTAAAGAAACAACCTTGTTGTGGATCACTTAAGAAAATTCTCAGGAAGATTTAGATCAACTAGATTTAAACCACATGCTCATGTCAGAAACAATCACTGTGGCTGGGGGAATGGAATAGTCTGACCTCCTCTGACTTCCAGTGTCATGTATCACCTCCTAGTACCAACAGGTAGATTAAGCATAGCAAAGTGGTGGATTCCCAAAGGGATCTTGGGCTAAGAAAATAAGTGGCTCACAACAATGGCATTATTTCATTTATTCCTTTCATCAAATTTATGGGAGTTCTGGTGTGGCACTGTGGGATTGCTAAGGGCTTCAAACCCACCAGCTACTCCTCCAAAACCCTACACAGGGTCTCTATGTGTTGGACCCACCTTGACGGCACTTAACACCAGCCTCATACTTATGAAGTACTATCTACCTCCTTTTCCAGATAAAAAACAAGTTTATAAAGACTCAATCATTTGCTCAAGTAACTTGAATAGTGCAGACAAGCTTGAATTCCAACCTGAGTTTGTCTGATTCCCAAGCTCCCTCATTCATCTGTCTTGTACTGTGGGGGAGGACAATGACAGGAAGTACTAGACTTACCTGATTCCTTCTGTTGGTTGCGATAAATTGTCTGGTATATGAGAGCATAGGAAAGAATCATGTTCTGGTCAGAATTGAAGTCACCCAGTTTATAGCTAGGAAAGTGACTGGGAGATGTAAAGAAAGAGTTTAAAATGGTGTCTTTTGGACAGCCAGCTGGATGGTGGGGGAAGAGAAGGAATATTCAGCAGCAACACGATGAGGCGAAACGGCAATGCAAAGAAGTAGGATGAGTCTGGAAATCTTAATCAGGAGGCAAGTTACATCTTCAGATGTCCCCAAAAGTTTATTCCCTTTCCTACTGAATCATAAAGAGACTCTTAGTATCCTATTCCGATGATTGGTTGATTATGTACCCTGGAGTTGGTTCCAACTCATAGCGACCCTACATAAGGTTTCTGAGACTATAAATCTTTACAGGAACATAAAGCCTCGTCTTTCTCCCACGGAACAGTTTTGAACTGCTGACCTTGAAGGTAGCAGTTCGACTGTCACTACCTCAGAGAATACTTTACTCAAGACTGATGTTCACAATATTTAACAGGCATTCAAGGCCAGGACCCATTGATCAGAATATTAAACTTTTAGTTGCTAGATGCAACCAAGAAAGGAGGTGGTTGGACCACCAGGACATGAAGAAGGCGAGAGGGATGGGTGGGACAGTGACTTCCTACTGTTTGGTAGGATTGTATTTCAATATTTTAGTAACCTGTAACACCATCCTGGTATTTGCCTACTGAGCTTCACTCTTTCTTCTGAGAGCCAGAAGCTAGTAGTCACTTCTAGCTAGAAATCCTTCCCTCAACGTATCACCAGCTGTCTTGCAAGTCTGGTTTATCCCAGGTAGACCAGAAAGAAAGAATCTGGAATCCAGAAATATATTATTCAAATGTGGTTAAAAGAAGTTTTTAACATTTTCTTAAGCACAAAAAAAATTTCTCTGATGTTTATTCTTGTCAATCTTTTCTTTCTTTCTTTGTTTTTCTTTTTACTGGGCAGATAAGTGACTCGCTACAATGGCACTATTTCATTTCAGAGTAGCTGTCTTCACATTTCACTAGAAGCTGAATTTCAGCAAAAAGTTGACACCAGATGCTCATGTATGTCTTTGCATGAGCATTTGAAAGGAGAACCTTATAGAGGGAGTAGTCCCTGCCAGGAAAAGCTGTGTGAGGAGAGAATGAAACTTGAAGGGTTGAAATGAAGGGAAGGACGATAGATAGACACCAGGAGGAAGAGTTGGGATAACAGCAGCTGCAGATATGTCAGAGAGAAGTACACAAGCGGTAGGTCATGTCCAAGTGGATTGGGGAAAACATTGGAATTAAAGAAGATGCAGAATTCAGGATGCAGAAAAGTGTCTCAAATGGAAGCAAAGAAACAGAGATAGTGCACCATTGTTCTGTTGAGTGCTGTCAAGTTGGTTCCAACTCATAGCGACCCAGTATGAGGTTTCTGAAGAGCAGATGGTGAGTTAAAACCATCGGCTTTATGGTTCAAAGCAACCTTGAAGTCCAGTGCATATCTTATAGCCCCATACTAAAGTCAAGATATTTTATGAGCTGAGATTTGAGCAGGGACCATCAACTCAGAAAGCACTTAAATTCTTTATTTTTATATAGGTCTTCACCAAAGAAAGGCAAAGTTTAAATTGGACTGGGTTGGAATGGAGTGGATTGGACCAGACTGGATTGAATCAAATTGACTTCCAGTGACTAACTCTAATCTAGACAAGGAGACAGACAGTTACCAATAACCAAAAAGTCAGAAAAGAAAAATCATATATAACTTTCCACACTCAGAGAATGGGTTGGAAGAAGGAAAATAAAACATTTGATTTCTTAATCACAAGATTTGGCTCCACGCTTCTTGTGTTTTATGTCTGAAAAGATTATCTGGTCTGCCAACATTCTGTTTTGCACAACTGCCCAAATGGGTTACAGCTGTTCAGCCTAAAAGCTTCTGATTTTAAACCAAGTATGTATCTTGGTCCAATGATTGGAATGCCTTTTCTTTTCTTTCTTTTTTTGTGGGATCTCATAACCTACCTTTCAGAAATTGGTTCTTCTTCAGTGAGCTAAATTGCACATGTCCCAAATTCGGTCTATTACTACACAGGGCTAAGTCATAGCACAGTCCTTTAGGGTTTCTCCTTCTGGTGCCTGGAAACAAATTTTACCCCAGGATCTCAGAGTACATCTGCACAGAATAATTCAACAATATGTCCAGGAACAAATTGGTGTTCTCTAGCAAACTAGTGGATA
>NW_006408532.1:22226410-22236560 GCF_000296735.1 Chrysochloris asiatica | reverse complement strand
GGGAGCAGAACGCCTCATCTTTCTCCCGCGGAGCAGCTGCTATAGGTGTTACTTTAATCATGGAGTATTTTAGGGCAACAAACATTATTTACCTTCCTTTCTTGTAGTTTGATTTGATTACATTATGTATCTCAGAGGTTTTTTTCCTTTAGTTTTTTTTTTGTGTGTGTGTGTGTTTAACCTATGATAAAAAATAAAAACTTTCAAAGATTTTCTTAATGAGCTCTGGTAGTTATTCACTGGGCTACTAACTGCAAAGTCAGCAGTTCGAATCCACCAGGTGTTCTGAGGAAAAAGATGGGCCTTTCTGCTCCCGTAAAGATTCACAGCCTCCCTCAGAAATCCTCTGCAGGATCAATATGAGTCAGAAATGACGAGAGGGCACACATACATCTCCCAAGTGAACTTTACATTTTATTTTTTCTTCTTTCTTTTGAAAACCATTGCTTCTCCTCAGTGGCCTTCTGACAGACCTCCTCTATTGCGTTCGTTTACTTGTGTTGTTTGGATTGTTCCCTAATGATGTGTTTGTTCTCTCATTATCTTCATAGGCTCTAATCAATTCCAATAGCACAATCTTAGGAAGTTGATATCTTTGTTCAATTATACATATTTCTTCTCTTAGAGAGGTCAAATAAGGACAGTTGTCATTCTCCAGACTCTTGCAATACATCATTGTTGTTTGTTGCCAAGTGTCCTCATGTTGGTTTCAACTCACAGGGACTCTGTATAGGGTTTCTGAGGAACAATTGGTGGATTTGAACTACCTACCTTGTGGTTCTCAGTCCAGTTCTGATCCTGCAACGCCACACCAGAAACACATAGAGGTAACTGAACATTTTAATAGGTTGGCCATTCTTTTAAAGAAGATCCAGTAACTTTTTTTCTCAGGGTCAGACTACCCAGTAAGTGAGGTAAGCATGAACTTACTACTGCTTACTTGCTAATCTGTAGTGAACTGTTTATTACATATTTGTAAGGGAGCCCAGCAGGGGACTGTAAATTTGAAAAAAAAAAAAAAATCTTTGACATTATAGAAAGGTGCTGTGGGTTTTGGAGAGAGACAGATGTCATCCATACCTAGAATCAGAGTCCCTGATGTAATGAAAAGAAGTGTGACATTGCTAGTTACAGATTAATAAGTAAGCATAAATAAACCTGTGCTTACCTTACTTATTGGATAATCTGATGCTGATCTTCCCACTTATATTATCCATTCTCTTAGATTTCGTAACCTCGCTGTCTTCTCCACATCCCACACCACCCCCATATTCTATCATGTCAGAGTAGAAGGTTCCTATTAATTATCAGGTTGGTTCATGAAGCTCTTAATTATCTATTAGACATTTTTGTTTTTTTAATTTACTGTCATTCTACAGCATTCCAGAGGCCATTTCACCCATGACACTATGTCTACAATTGGGCTGGGCTGCCACCAAAGGATCCTATGTATCCTTAGGGTGAGAACAATTTCCTTTCTTCTAATTAGAGCAAAGTCAAATGTGTATGCTTTTCTTTGCAAGGATGTTTCTAAGGTGACCTACAATCCATAGGTTTTATTTTTAGGCTGCAGGTCATTACTTATTAGTGGGCTGTGAAATAAATTCGGAGATTCTTTAACTCTTTTTTTTAAAGGGGAAAAAGTATTTACTTATAGTTACATTTCAAGAGTAAGCAACATTTTTGTTGGCATCTTGCTGCGGCACTGTAGGATAATCACTAGACTGCTAATCACAAGGTCAGTGATTCAAACCCAACAGCCACTCTTTGGAAGCTCTGTACAGAAGCCACTTAATGACCCTTAACAACAACAATACAACAACAACAACATGAGTAAGAAAAATACACTAATAGAAATAAGTTGTTAAGTGTTCAGTCTGTTCTGACTCAGTGACCCTGTATGGGGTTTCTGAGGAACAGCTGGTGGGTTTGAACTGCCAACTTTGTAGTTCGCAGTCCAGTGCTGATCTTACAGCACCACACTAGGTACTACAGTACAAAAAGAACAAAGCAAAACAAAATTCCACTCAATTCTATTAATCTCGAATCATTTCCTAAAAGGCTACAAAGGGTCCATAAGTACTATACTTGATTTCTTGATAGCTCTAGGCCAGAAGAGGAAACAGAAATGTAAATCAAAAAGTTAAAATGTTGTTGTTGTTGAGTGCCGTCAAGTCAGTTCTGACTCATAGTGACCCTGTATAGGGTTTCCAAGGAGCAGCTGGTGAGCTTGAGCCTCCCACATTGTGGTTCAAACCGACTTTGCAGTCCAGCGCATTAACCCACAGTGCCATACCAGGACTCCATAAATTAAAATATGGGTGTACTATCAACCACAGAGAGCCGGTTTGAACTGCAAGGTCAGCAGTTCAGACACACCAGCCTCTCCGCAGAAACCATGCACAGGGTTGCTAGGAGTTGAGTCATTGATAATTATTTATGGATTCAGAGATCTTCAAATCAGTCTCCCCGATGTTTTGACACAGAAAAGTTGATGTGAATTTCTATGTTCTTGTTACCTATCTCATAAATCAGATCCCCAAGTTTCCATTTGTAGTCATGTTGTAACTAGTGTCCAATCTCTCCTGGTTGCCTAGTGGGCTTTTGACCATAGAGATTTTTCTCCTTCAAAGTCTCTATTTATTTTTCCTCCAATCACTTTGAGCTTCTCTTTAAAGCTTTTGAAGTTGTTGTTTCCTTTTTAGGCTCAAGGAAACATCAGTGGCTCTTGAATCAAAGACTTGAAGGAACTCAAATCCAATAGTGGAGCCATGTTCCAGATGGCCATTACTTCTGGGAGAGCACAAAGCCTTCCCAATGGGCAGGATGGTTTAAAGTTTGAATCCTCAAACTTCATTACTTTTTTTTGCCCCATTGAATGGACTTGGAAGGTGTTACAGTCAAGGTACCCCTTTCACAATTGCCTTCCTTCCACTTTGCACAAGGTTGACCCAAGTCCCATTGATGTTAATACACCACATTGTTCCAGAGTGTAAAAGCCAACAAGGCACCAAACAAATTCAAAACACTGACATCCTACTGGGATTGTGAGTAACGCTGACCACTAGATAACAAATCTGTGCATGTGTAAAGTAGTTGCCATATCACACTTCCCCAAACAGTTTTTAAAAGACATAATTGTGTTGTCGGACTTTTAGATCATTAAAAATAATTTTTCAGAATAGATTATGTGATTTTTTGACAAGTCACTTAAAAGGAGTTCCAAAAAGTCAATGGCATTGCTGTTACGAATCTCCTCTATTTCCGTATACGAAATAGGTGAGTCCTCTTTGCTTCTTCTTGTTGTTTAGCACCATTAAGTTAGTTCACATTTACAGCAACCCTCACAGGATTTCTGAGGAACATCTAGTGGGTTTGAACCACCGACCTTGAGGTTAGCAGTCAAGTGCTTATCCTATAGGACCACACTGGGACTCCTCATTGCCTATATCTAAGAGTGAGAAATTAGGAGAAAAAAATGCTGTATCTTGTCTCATTCTAGAAAAAAAAACAACTTATTATGGATACATGAATTAATTAGAGAAACTAGTTATCTCCATCTCATTAAGAAATTCATTTCCAATAAACTTTTGCATTTTATATTTAATATATTTAAAAACATATTTATGTTATTTCATATATTTGGGTGTTAATAATTATTGTAATGATTAGAAAGTTTTCAAAACCTTTAGAATCTTACAGTTTTAGGACACATATTACTATTTCAATTTCAATTTACTTTCTTTTTTTTTTTTTTGCCTAGAATTAATTAGTAAAGACAATTAATTAATTACTTTCCAGGCTAAAAATATAACACATTAGGATAAAATCAGTAGGGGAAATGTAATGAAAATATACTGCTAAAGAATAGATTGCTTATGCATATTAAAATGACTAATGGACTCCTGATATGGTGTTGTAGGATCAGCACCAGACTGTGAACCACAAGGTCAGCAGTTCAAACCCACCAGCTGCTCTGAGTCGGAACTGACTCAATGATACTCTACAACAGCAACAATGGTAGTTATAAAATCATATGATATGTAGTTTCCCTAAATGAATTCTTGAAAGTGTTATAATGGTTTAGCTTAACATGCAATGTTTATTATATCCTTTGGAGTTGGAGTCACTTAATCTCTTAATAATTTTTTTTTTTAACTGTCTGCCCTGGTAGTGTGGTGAATTATGAGCTGGGCTGCTAACTGCAAGGTGAGCAGTTCAAATCTACCAGCTGCTTTGTGGGAGAAATGAGGCTTTCTGCTCCCATAAAGACTTATAGCTGTGGAAACCCTATACAGGGTAGCTATAAATGGGAACTGACTCAGTAGCATTAAACAGTCACCACCACTTTTTGCAAAGAGGTACATAAGTTTTCAAATTTGCTTTGGTAGTACACAAACAAAACTGTTTAAGGTCATTGATGTAGCCCTCACATTGCCTACTGTTACAGATCTGGGAGGCCATCCCAATGTAAGAATATTTACTTCCTCTTCCCCAAAATTCTTTCATGGATTTTTCCTCCACAGCATTCCTAGAAGTAAAGTATATGCTGACTGCATCCAGTTTAGTTTAGCTGGCATGTTTATTACTGATTGAGGTAATAACTACCAATGTTGTTCAGAACAAACAACATAAAATGAGCCTACATCAACTTCATAATTCAGAATGCAGTTGAAAATTGGCTATTATTAATAGTGTAGAATAGTTGGTTATCATAATATTTTAATTAATAATTCTCGATGTCCGTGCACTCTCTTGAGATTAAATGTACCACCAATTGGCAAAGGACAACAAAAATTGCAGAACAATTCATGATCAGAATTTATTGTGTTATTTAAGTCTTTGTACTGAGCGCTTATACTTATTGCTTTCCATCACAGACTCTTTATAATGATAATAAAAAAATACAGAGAGGTAATTTTCTAATGACGGAAATGAGTTTCTCCAGTGATTGAAGAGGCTTTGATAGACTTGCAGACCAGACCTGAAGGAATGATAATAAGGTGACTCAGATGGAGCCAAGTCAGAAAGGCCACCAGTGTGGTATTTGCAGACCTCAGTGAGGGAGGGAGGGGACATGATTCAACAAATCATGCTTATATACTCACTGCCATTAAGTTGATTCTAATTAAAAGTAGAACTGCTCCATAGATTTTTCAAGTCTACAAATCTTTACAGAAACAGACTACCTCATCATTCTCTCTTGGAGCTGCTCATAGGTCTGAACCATGGATCTATCAGTTAGCAGTCCAACACCTAACCCAATGTACCACCAGAGCTCCTTTATGTTTACATAATGAGGCTCCAATAAAGGTTCCAGACACCGAAACCCTCTTTGCAGACTCTCTGGATGGTGAAAGACCTTGATGTACATGGAAGGATAGCACAATTCTTTTGGGGACATGAAAGCTCCCAGACTTTGCCTTATGTGTTTTTCATTTGTGTCACTTTTTGCTGTAATAACAACATTTTCCATGAATTTAGTGTACTGTTCAGAAAATTATTGAACCGGAGACAAAAGTGTAACCCAGCAGATCAGCTATAAAGGGAGAGCCCTGGAGACTCCCAGATTTACAATTAACATTTGGAAGGGATAGAAGGGACCTCCAAATTTGTAGCTGGTAGATAAGAAATAAAGATGTCTCATGGATTCCCAATCTTTCTGTTGCCATCTGAAATCTTGGACAGGCTTGGTAGTCTGAAGGGCTGGGCCCTTTAACTTGCAAAATCTGACCTCATTCCAGGTGGTTAGGGTCAGAGGAAGAAGTATTGCATTACACAGTTGGAATGAAATGGAATTAATAAATAGATTGCATTGAATTGATCTACACATATGGTCTCAGAGAACTGAATTGATTTTTCTTACAGTTGGTATTAGAGAAGTAGGATTTGTTTTTCTTTTCATAGCACATCATATATTACTATTGAATATTGTCTTTTACTTAAAAGTTAAAAAAATTCATTAGTAGCTTAGAAGACTAGATTTATAGAGATTTATTTACTTTTTTTTTTTTTTTTTTAGAAAATCCATGCTAAAATTAAGAAATATTCCCACCTACTAGAGTTTTTTTGAAAAGGACATAAAAAGAGTTTTTTTCTAAGTGGATCAATCTATTACAAGAATAATAAACATCACAGCAATCTACAGTGCTTTCTATTTTACCAAGATATAAAAATTGTCCTGTGGTTTGAAATTACCTCTGCAAGGTTTGACCATCTTTACCATCCTCCTAAGGCTCTTTATCTTATAAACTTTAAATTTTATTTGAGAGTTCTCTTTGTTTTCTATTTGATCTGCTACTTCTCAGCTATCAGATATAAAGTTGTAACTATGGAGTCCTGGTGTGGCACTGTACAATAAGGACTGGAATATTAACCACACGGTCAGTGGTTCAAACCCACTCACTAGCTGCTATTCAGGAATCCTATACAGGGTCTCTATGAGTCAGAACTGACTTGGTGGCACATAACAGAAACAACACCTTCATACAGGCAGACAATGTCCTTATAGTTAGATGTGTGGGCAGTGGTTTGGTGATAGAATTCTCGTCTTCTATGTAAGATCCACATTTGATTCCTGGCCAATGTACCTCATGC
The DNA here is from genome assembly GCF_000296735.1 of Chrysochloris asiatica. Lineage (NCBI taxonomy): Eukaryota > Metazoa > Chordata > Mammalia > Afrosoricida > Chrysochloridae > Chrysochloris > Chrysochloris asiatica. Next base: position 22,229,963 of record NW_006408532.1, on the reverse strand, counting down.
ACAGTTACCACCTGTCTCTTGGTGTTGGTGATGTGCCTTGGAATTGGTTCTGACTCACAGCGACCCTGCACAGGGCTTCCGAGGCTGTAAATCTTTATGGGAGCAGTAAGCCTCATCTTTCTCCCGAAGAACAGCTGGTAGTTTCAAACTGCTGACCTTAAGATTCACACCCCAATTTGTAACCACTATGCTACCAGAGCTCCTTAGAGGAGGCTTAAGTTTACTAGGATACTGAACATGTTTCAGCAGGAGCTTTCAGACTAATCTAAGAATTTTCTGGTGATCTGCTTCCCAAAATCAGTCAGTGCGAGTCCTATAGATCACAGAAGTCTGGTTTGTAACGCATCATGGGGATTAGTGCAGGACTGGACAATGTTTGATTCTGTCATACACAGAGTTACTAGGAGTCAGGGGGCAATGTAATGGCAGCTAACAATAATAATAATAAAATAATTGTTGTTGTTAAGTGACTTCAAGTCGGCTCCAACCCATAACAACCCTGTCTAGGGTTTCCTAGGAGCAGCTGGTGAGCTTGAACCGCTGACCTTGTAGTTCAAACTGACTTTGCAGTCCAGCGCATTACTCCATACCACCACACCAGAACTCCAACAACATAATTAGATGGACTTACTTGTTAATGGACTCCTGGTGTGGCATTGTAGTATAAGCACTAGACCATTAGACCTCAAGGTTGGTTTGAACCACAAGATTGGTGGTTCAAACTTGTCAGCTCCTTGGAAACCCTATACAGTGTGGGAACGCTCTATATGAGTCAGAACCGACTCAAAGTCATTTAACAACAACAACAAATTTGTAAATAGGCTGATGAAATATGTACCATAAGCCTCTATCAGCACCCTGAAAGTTATTTCACTAAGTTAGTATGAAATGAGAATGTGAAAGAGATTCAAAGGATGTTAATGGAATCCCCTTCTCACCCACCACCCACCCTCTACTCCCTTTCAGATGAGGGGGAGCTGCAGCTTTCTGATCATTCCTTGTTTCATTTGACCATGTTTATTAATTTAAGCCACCTAACAATCATAAATGATACATTTTAACATGTTAATCGATTATGAAAATTTTGGATGGTTCATTAATCAAATTGCATTATTGGCATTATTCTATAAGCCAGTATTTTTTTTCAATCTTAATAGACACATGCATTTATAAAAACAACACAAGAAACATGTGTCATATAGATTCTGATTTGTAGAGACCCTAGAAGTCCTGATGTGACACTGTAGGTTAATGTGCCAGACTGCAAAGCCCTTTGAACTGCAAGGTCGGTGGTTCAGGCTCACCAGCTGCTCCTTGGAAACCCTATACAGGGTCACTATGGGTCAGGTTCAACTCGATGGCACTTAACAACAACAATATAGGACTTAAGACAACTGCCTCATTAGGGTTTCTAAAGCTGTCTTTACAGAAGCAGATTGACAAAGGTTTTTCCCTCGGAGCAGCTAGTGAGTTTGAACTGCTGACCTTCCGGTTAGTAGCTAAGACATAACCACTGCATCACCAGGGCTTTTGTTTTTAATGTTTTATTGTGAATTATGTGATCGTTTACATAGGAGAGCATTAGCTTTACATTCATCCTATCGTATACCATTTCATTGCCATGGTTACAGTCCCCTCCATGCATCATCAACCAACCAAAGGATATACCTTGCAAGCCTGACCCCCAGTCTTCAGCACACAGCCCCTCTCCCTCTCTGGGTCTAGAGTCTCCATCAGCTCCATCTCTCCACGTCATCGTCTCTGCCTCCATCTCTGGCGTCACTGTTTCTCTGGGTACAGTCCCACTCTCCGCTCTTCTTCCTTGATGGTCCCAGGGACCTCCACTCCTGGACTGCAAAGTCAATCACTCCCCTCCTTTTGCTACAAAACATCCACCTTTACATTTCCAACCCTCATAGCCAGCCCTGAAAACAACAATTCACTATTGTACCACAAGAGACCTATCTGCATCACCTTTCATCTGCCCCACCCAGACAGATTGGATGCTACTCAGTGGAGAGTCTACCTTCCTCCATGCCCTCTGGATCTAGGTTCCCTCTTGAAAGCTTGTAAGCCAGTCACTTCTTGCCTTTGTACCCCACTCCCACCCCCACCCCCATTTTTGGTAGCCAGTGTTCAAGTTGCCCATCACTGTCTACTCTGTGTATGGAGGGAGTGGGAATGATCCTCACTGTAAAGATTTTTTCCCTCTTTTGAGCTACTGCATCCATAGGTGTAGGTCAAGTTCATCAAATTGTATCAGATTATTCTTTTTTTCCTCTTCTTTCTTCTTCTAGTTGAGCTGTGATCATCCAGTCATTGAAGCCAGGTCAAGTGGGTATTATCTGCAAGTGTGGGTGTTCTTATGCATATTCCCTCTTTTCTTATCAGCTGGAAACTTCACTCTCCACTCCAATCCTCTGTGGTTATGTCACTGACTCTGGGCCCAAGAGTCCCCAGGTCTTGCCACACTGCTGGCCAACCTGGTATCCACCCAGGTTCACAGGAGTCTATTGAACGTTGTAGGGCTTAGCTTGAGCTTCACTGCTGCTTTTCCTTCATTTCCCCTTATCAGTGATGAACGTTGTCACCAGTTAGAGCTTGTATTCCCATTGGGTCTTAGTCTTAGAAGGAGCTTTGCCTTGAAGGGACCCAACTACTTGCCTTGTTGTCTCCTGGGTGAGCTACTTGTTTGCTCTTGTAGTAATCAGTTGATCTGCCCCTATTGTTTTGTACTTTTCCTGTCGGTTTTTCTTTCAAGAAGTATCTTCTGTTCTTCTGACCACTCCAGGCTGGTCTGCTTGTCCTTTCAAGTGGGAATTTCCCCTCAGAAGATTCTGAATATTGGAACTAGGCTCCCTCTTGAAAGCTTATAAACCAGTCACTTCTTGCCTTTATAGGCCGCCCCCCATTTTGGGTCTGGGCAATTTCCAGCTTCCCTCAAGGTATAGGCTGAAGACAGGCTTACATGTTTTCTGTTGTGATATTTCTGGCTATCCCCCCCTCCCCAAGTGTCTATTTCTCAATGGTAGGCAAGGTAAACCAAGATTCAAAAGACAGCCAAGCATCCTAACATTATTCACCTTTTTTCCCCTTTCAACCCATGCCTCAATCCCTGTATCCTAAAGCAATGTTATTACAAGGTTGTGCATACATCGTCATTTACCTTTGTCTCACCTAGCCCACGCAAACCTGCCTGACCATTCTCCCATCCACCGTGTTCTTCTTTTTGTCTCCCCCTTCTGTGTATTGCCAGCCACCCCCCACCCCCACCCCAGGACCCAAGGTCTCCTATGTCTATTCCCTACCCTGTGCTCTTTCTTCCCCTCCTTCCCTCCCCTCCTCTCATCCCATACATCCTGGTGTTCAGCAATTTTATATATAGATATTCCCCCTTTTTGGGTGGGTTGTTTTTCTCCATCCTTTACAATAATGGTTTTATGCAGTATTTCTCCTTTTGTGACTGACTAATTTCACTCAGCATAATATCCTCAAGGTTCATCCATGTTATGTGATGGCTTGCAGCTTCCTTGCTGTTCTTCAAGGTAGCATA
>NW_006408532.1:22224069-22226310 GCF_000296735.1 Chrysochloris asiatica | reverse complement strand
TCCCTCTCTCCATGTCCCCATCTCTGCCTCCATCTCTGGTGTCACTGCTTCTCTGGATAAGATCTCACATTCCACTTTTATTCTTCCTTAAAGGTTTTATGCACCTGAGATGATAATACATGGAGCACTGTTTTTATTATTTTTGTTGTGTACCATCAAATCAATTCTGATTCATCGTGACCCTACAGGACAGAATAGAACTTCCCCATAGGATGTTCCAAGGTTTACTTTTTTTTTATGGGAACAGATTGCCAATTCTTTTATCCCACACAGCAACAGTGGTTTCATATCAGCCACCTTTTAATTAGCTGTCACACACTTAATACACCACCAGGACTCCAATTTATGAAATATTTTTATTGTTGTTATTAGAAATTGTTGAGTCAGTTATGACTCATAATGAGCCTGTATACAATAGAAGGACACAGAGCCAGGCAATGCACCATCCTCACAACCATTTCTATGTATAAGCCCATTATTGCGGCCGCTGTAACAATCCTTCCCCTTGAGGATCTTCCTTTTTTTCACTGACCCGCTATATGATGTCCTTCTTCAGGGACTGGTCACTTCTAATATTATGTCTAAAGTACATGAGACAAAGTCTCACCATATTTGCTTCTAAGGAATATTCTGGCTTTAATTCTGCTTCAGCTGTTTGAACAGCAATGTCGGCACTTCAAGCTCACCAGTTGCTCCTCAGAAACCCTATACAGGGTTGGAACTGACTAGGTGGCACTTAACAACAACAACAACAATTCTATTTCAAGACAGATTTGTACATTCTTCTGGAAGTTCATGATACTTTCAATATTCTTCACCAATACCATAATCCAAAGGCATCAATTCTTCTTCAATCTTCCTTATTCATTGTCTAGTTCTTGCATGAATAGGAAGTGGTTGAAATACTCTGGCTTGAGTCAGATTTAATTTAGTGCTCAAAGTGACATCTTCACTTTTTAACATTTTAAAGAGGTCTTTTGCAGCAAGTTTGCTCAATGCAGTACATCTTGATTTTCTGATAGCTGTTTCCATGAGTGTTGATTGTGGATCCAAGTAAATTTTAAAGTTTGACAACTTGAATATTTTCTCTATTTATCATGTTACTGCTTATTAGTCCAGTTGAGAAGTTTGTTTTCCTTATGTTGAGGTGTAATCCATACTGGAGGCTGTAGTCTTTGATCATCATTGGAGCATTGCTGTATGAATAATGACTAGAGCCCTGCAGATCTTCAGGGGTCATTAAGGTATGGTATTGGGGCACCAACTTTCAGTGATCAGAAATGTCAGAAGCAGCAAAACGTAAAGCAAGATAGGGCTTATTCCAAGTACATCAGCATGGGGCAAGAAATTGCTAAATATTTTTAAAGTAATGGAGACCAGAATTTACTAGTGTGTGTTCTAAACCAGGATTCTCCCATTTTAATGTACTCGAGAATAATGGTTAAATTGCAGATTCTGCTTCTGTAGGTCTGGGATAGGGATTGAGGTTCTGTATTCTAACAACTTGCAAGGTGATACTGTTGTTGCTGGTCTAAGGGCCAGACAATGAAATCAAGGCTCTAGAACAGTGGTTCTCAACTTTGGCAGCACACTAGCTTTAAAAAATACTGCTGCCTGGGTTCTAATACAAGAGACTCTGAGTTAATTGGCTTGTGATGAGCTTTGTTTTTTGGAGCACCCCACATGATTCTATTGAGCAGCCAATGTTAAGAACCACTGATTTAGGGCCAATTCAATTGTTCATATAGATTTGAACACAGTTTTCTTTTAAAAATTTTTCAATTCTAGAGAACAAACAAGATGGCGGATCGGGTAGATGGGCAGTGAGGAGCTCCATCAGCAATAACACAGATTATGGGACCAAGCATGATCAGGGAATGGTGCCAGAACTCTGAACCACATATAAAGGAATATTTAGAAGTTTGGAAGGCTTACAGCTAGGGGAATTTGTAGCAGAAGAAAGAAACCCATTGCTTTTTAATTAAAGATGCTCAGCTGCTCCCAGAGCCACCATATTGGGTAAAACCAAGTGGGGGAAAGATCAGAGCAGCCACACAGGTCCGAGAGAACCATGGAGATAAAGGTGTGCACACTTTTTTTTTTTTTTTTGTATCTGTTAATTGGTCTCTCGATGTCTGCACACCTCCATTCCATTGACTACAGGGGGTGCCTGAGCAAATAAACACCCCACCCCCACCCCAGGAGGGTTCTACTGTGCATGCACACAGATCTCCTTGAAAT
>NW_006408532.1:22199713-22202904 GCF_000296735.1 Chrysochloris asiatica | reverse complement strand
ACCAAAAAAAAAAAAAAGAAAAAAGAAAAGTAAAGAAAATCAGTGCAAAGCAAAACCGACAAACTGCATTGTCAACCTTTGCTCCGAAGTTCTGTGGCATTATTCCATGGTGGGTCTGTTCCCCCTTTTGGTCGTGCCATTTGGTCTCACCCATGTTGTTGGCTCTAGGCCACTGAGCCTGGCAGATTCAAAAGTACGCGATTTCTAACTTCTGCTACAATTCTAGTAGCTATAAGCCTTCAAACTTTTAAAATATTCCTACCTATGTGGTTCAGAGTTTTGGAGCTCTGCCCTAAACCTGCTTCACCTGGTATTCTGTGGTATTGCTGACTACGTACTTCACTGCACCTCTACTCTATATGCCATCAAGCCCCACCTCCCCAAGCCAGTATTTATTAAAGCATTGTTTTAGAATCCTGCTGCAGAATCACTTGGAGATTATTTTTAAAGTACAGTGTCCAGGGTCAAACCACAACTGAGGAGATTTAGATTCCCTTGGGGTGAGGCCTGAGAATCGACAATTTAAAGGAGTCCCCCAGCTAGTGTATAGAATAGTTTGACAACCATCTTTACAAATCAAGATAAAATACCACTCTTTCTGATAATCAGGGAAATCAGATTTTATAAGAATATATTTGTAGGATTTTATAAGAATATATTTTATAGAATATATTTGTAGGATTTTATAAGAATATATTTGTAGGATTTATAAGAATATATTGTAGGATTTTATAAGAATATATTTTCATGTGCATATATAAATTCAAATTAGATATACAAAGGCTATTTAACCAGTTGTCTATTATTGTTGTTGTTAAATACCATTAAGTCAGTTCCAACTCACAGCGACCCTATATTGAGTTTCCAAGGAAAGGCTTATGGGTTTGAACTGCTGACCTTCATGTTAGCAGTTCAGTACTTGTCCTAAGATCCACATCAGGATGCAAAAGGAGAGTATAGAAAAGGTGGACAGTTCACCTTCCACCCCTTTCTTTCTCTGCTCCACACACCCAAATCCCATTCCTCATAGTATCAAAAGTTTTGGGTCTAGATCATTAAAAAAAAAAAAAAATCCCTCAATTCTGACTTTCCATTTACAACAATGAGGCTGACTGCCTGCTACTATAGAGATATACAGTCTCAGGAAATCCTATATACGGTCTCCAGGAGTAGGGTTTGATTCCATGAAATGAAATGGGTGTATAATCATTTTGGATTTTTTTTTTAAAAAAAGAAGAAAAATTTTCTTTCTTTCTTTATTTTTTTAAAGTGAGTTGTAAAAGGTACGCCAGAAGTTAGAACTCAAATAGAAAATTCAAAATAAAGCATTTTTTTCCCTGTGGATTCTTCTGTTTAAGTAACGTCTATCATTTGTTGTCTCCTCCGCATTCTTACTGTAGTGCCTTCCTTCCCTCTTCTCAACCTCTTTATCTGATGGAGTGAAGTTATGGGTGTTTCTGCTTTTTCTGGCACTTATCTTTCTGTCCAAGGCCACTCACCTCACTTTTAATTTTCCAGAAAACCTATTCTACTTGCATGGATTAGAATTTTGCTGGCTCCTTAAAACCCACTCTTTATACTCATAAGTGTTTGTCTTTTCAGATTTTTAGCCTCATTTGTTCTCTCTAAGCCTGAACAATGTGGATCAACTCTTGAAGAGGCATTTGAAATCACTTTAGGAAACTTTGAAATTCCTAGTACATTTTTGAGTGGGGCCATTCGAGTTTGCCATCATTTTATTTAGACAGTTGTTATGCGATGGGATAATTGAGTAATTAACTTTAGGAGTTTGTTTATCAGAAGTTGGACTCAGTAACCATTTATATCATCTAAAACAATTTACTGTCTCCTGTTTTGTGTGTTTCTGTGTGTAGAAGAAAGAAAGGGAGTATCGCAGGCAGGATGAGAAAGAACATCTAATTTGTGTAAAGAACAATGCTGGTTGCTTGGGCTACCCAATGATAAATAAGACACAAACTGTTTTTAGAGAAGTTTCCAATACAGCTTTGGAAGCAAATAAATACACAAACATTAAGGAAAAGTTGCAGAATGAGGTTGGAGTAGAACTCCTGGTTGTAGGTTAAGAGTGACCGCATAGCAGTAAGGAAAAAACCAAGGGTTTAGGGTCAAAAGGACCTGATTAAGCATCCAATCTTACCTTGTCAGTGACCTTGGGCCAAGTGGTTAACATTTTCTGAGACTCAATTTCTGTGTCCCTTAAGGATAGCAGTGCCTAACAACTATGGTTGCTAAAAGAATAAAGTCAGTAATGTGTCTAACACAGGCTTGGGTCTTAATAAATGGAAATTAATATTATGGAAATAGCCAGCAGCTCCAAGTATGCAAATTGGTTTCCCTGCAACCTAGAATGCCAAATCAACAGTACTTACACCCAATGCAAACCTATTTTTGCTCAGAAAGGTTGACTCCAAATCAGAATGTGGGGTTTAGGCCAGAAGTCAATGCTACATAAGTGGTGTGGCTCACTTTAGAGGATCTGAGATAAGGAAAGCATGTGAAAACAAGGGGCCAACTAAAGACCCTAAGGTTTAAAATCTGTCACTCTGATTATATGAGAGGAAACTCTAAGTTAACTTTTCCTGTTCAGAATGGTTCTAACACCAAAATGCTCCATACATACTTGGAAAACATAGTTTTTTAAAGGTTGTTTTTAAGTGCTGTCGAGTTTATTACTACTCATAGTAATCCTATATAGGGTTTCTAAGGAGCAACTGGTAAGTTTGAACTGCCGACCTTGTGGTTCAAACCGACCTTGCAATCCAGCACATTAACACACAGTGCCGCACCAGGACTTTTTAAAGGTTAGATCTCCCATAAAGTCATGATGTCTATTATATACTAACTGATGTTTTGAAAATTTTAATGAACAACTGAAGGTTTTTCTTTATGAATCCATTCTTTCAAATTCTAGTAATGGAGACATATATAAATTTGCAAAGATTTAAGAAGCCTCAGAAACCCTATACGGGGTTGCTATATATTGTTTTTTTGGTTGGCAATTGAATATGTTCCTATTCTACACTCTGTCATTTATGCTTAAGAACTTGACCAAGAAAAAGTTTTAAATTCAACCATCAGCTGGAAAATTTATGTTTACAGTTTTCTGGGATTCTCAAGGGCCAATATTATAACTTTATCAGGAAAAGTTCAACAATCAACAGTGCTCATAA
>NW_006408532.1:22197906-22198883 GCF_000296735.1 Chrysochloris asiatica | reverse complement strand
GGGATAGCATTGATACTTGATGTGAAGTCTCTTTCCCTCTCTGTTGGTATTTAGAGTAACTACCGCTCTGAGTATAGGTCAGGTTCATCAAATTGAAGCAATTTACCCTTGTTTCCTTTATCCAAAAAAAAATTTTTTTTTTTGCCCCCAATCTTCCTCTAGTCAAATTCTGATGATCGAGCCATTGAGGCTAGGTCAAAAGGGTACTGTACCTGCAAAAACAGTTTTGAGGTATTAAAGCATTCTCCCTATAGTCCTGATCTGGTTCCATTGGACTTTTGTTTGCTTGGTCCCCTGAAAGCAGCCCTTCGAAAATGAAGATTCGCCTCTAAAAGAAGTGAAGACCATGGTGCATTGGTGGCTCCAACTCAGCCTAAACATTTTTAAATAAGGAAATATGAAAGTTTGTTGACAGATGGACAAAGTGTATTGAAAAGCCAGAAGATTATGTCAAAAAAAAAAATGTGTTTATCTTTTCTAAAGTTGATTAAATAAATTCTACAGCCAAAGTGTGGATCATTTTTGTCTCAACCTCATGTGTATGTGTGTATGTATATCATTATACACACACACATAATGTTGATGTTAAGTGTTGTCTAGTCAGAACCTACTCATTATATCCCTGTATAGTGTCACTGAGGCTTTTTAAATCTTTGCAGGAGCAGACAGCCTCATCTTTCTCCTATGGAGCAGCTAGTGGGCTCGATATATGTATATCGAGGACTATCCTGGTGTGGCACTGTAGGATAAGAACTCGACCACAAGGTAGGTTTGAACAACAAGGTCAGCAGTTCAAACCTGCCAGCGGCTCCACCAAAAGCCTATACAGACTCGCTGTGGGTCTGAGCAGACTTGACAGCACGTAGCAAGTACAACAATATGCATATGTATATCTCTCTGTATATAGTCTATACACAAACACACACATATATGTGTATATATATATTCTATACAAACATATGTGTGTGTATATATAT
>NW_006408532.1:22196532-22197327 GCF_000296735.1 Chrysochloris asiatica | reverse complement strand
GTTCAAACTCACCAGCTGCTTCTCCTAAACCTTATACAGGGTCGCTATGGGTGGGAACCAACTTGATGACACTTAACAAGAATGATATTGTACCTTGCCACTTTCTGTTAGTTATGTTAATTTTGTACCCTACTGAATCCTTCTATAAATTCTAGTAGTTTCCTTTTAATTCTCTGGGATTTTCTATGTATAAGATCATGTCCACTGAAATAATGACTCCCTTTTTGCCTACCTATTCTGGTAATTACAAATAAACTTTGGTTTCTATTATTAATATATTCTAGATACTTTATACAAGTGGGGTCATATAATATTTGTCCTTTTATGAGTGACTTATTTTTCTCAGTATAATGGTTTTAAGCTCATTTATGTTGTAGTGTGTATGTATCAGGACTACATTGTTCTTTGTGGCTGAGTAGTATTCCATGGTACCATATTTTCATTATCTACTTACCTGAAACATATTTTTGTTTGGAGAATAAACTTCCCTTTCTTGTTTAAGGTACTCTGGCCAAGAAGCAGGTTTGTGACACAACTAGGCAGTCTGACACTTTCCTGGGAATTTCAATCTCAATTGGAAATCACGTAAGTGTGGAAATTGCCAGAGTTTATGTATACATATATGACAAAGCCATGAAGAAATTATGTGGATTCCTGCTATCATGATGTCCAGAACAACTCTGATTCTTTTCCTTTCCAAAGTTTGAGTCTTTTTCTACTTCTCTGATCTTTGTTTCGATTCTTCCTTAAGGAAGAAATATACATTAGTACATCAGTGGACATTCTTTTTTTTTT
>NW_006408532.1:22184462-22195734 GCF_000296735.1 Chrysochloris asiatica | reverse complement strand
TCCTCTAGTCAAGTTCTAATTGTCAAGCCATCAAAGTTATGTCAACTGGGTACTATCTGCAAGCTTAAGCTTTCTTATGTGTCTCCCTTCTCTTCATATCAGCTGGACATTTCACTCTTTGCTCCAGCCTTCTGTGGCTATGTGCTTGTTCATGGGCTCAGGTGTCCCCAGGTCTCCCCACGCTTTGGACCAACCAGCCCTTCCTCTTCTTTCTCTCTGTCCATGTCAACGGGAGTCAGTGGACTGTGGTTGAACTCAGTCCATTTCTTCATTGCTGCCTTTCTCCCTCTTCCACTCACCAGTAGATCAATGTGGTTTCCAGCAAGCTTACGTGACTGTTCATGTGTTCTCTTTGATTTTCAGTCTTGGAGGGGGGTTTGTTCAATGGACTTTCTTTTGTACACATGGATTTAATTCCTAAAAACTGATTTTTCACTTAAGACTTCCATTACTTCTGTAAAAAGGCCCTAAAGTACAGTGACAAATAAAGTAACAATTTAGGCATTTATTTATATATATATAGTTTTCATTCATTTACTTTATATATTTTGTACCTAAATTTTCTTGTACTAGTTTGGTTTGTGGTTTAATATTATTTTTAAGGTAAAAAAATATATATGAATAAAAAGAAATCTAGGTAACCAGAAGAATCTTCTGAGATGGAAATGAACCTCACTTGAATCCTCTTTACAAGCTAGAAGCAATTTTTAACAAGAAGTATAGATAACATTCATAGCAAACTTTCACAAGCTACCTGGAGGAAGTGGGAAGCAGTGTCCAAAGTGAAGAAAGGACTGGAATGGACAAGTACAAGGATACTAGCTTACCCTCACTCTATATGAGACTGTCTTGAATTTCTGCCAATTCCATAACCCATGAAAGTTTAATACCCTGTATGGGAGTTCCACAAATTCCCCCAGAAAACTAATGTTTCATTTTAGGGTACTATTTATCTTTGGAATTCTCTATAATTGCATGTTACCTCTGTTCTACACCATAAAATTCCAATATAAAATGCAGTTTTCAGAAAAACAATATCCATATTAAATATGCATTTGAGAATTTAGCAATCTTTACTTGGGGATTAGGGGGTTGGTTGCAAAGCTGGGTCACATCATCTTGGACCCACTACCTTACTGGTTCCTGCCTTCTCTTCTATACTGCTTGCAAATTATTCTTCAGAACATCAAATGTTTCATCTTTTATGTAAAGTCATAGTTTCCTTTCTCTGTGATATATTTGCTCCAACCAGTACTAAATCCCACACATCTTCTATAGTAAACTTAAGTTTATTCCTAGTATTTTACAAGCAGAGAAAGTTGTCTTGCTAATAGAAGTTCTTGTGCTTACTGTTAAAATTAAGTGGTTTTTTTTTTTTCTTACCTCTTACTTTTCTGTGTAACATAGAATGTTGTTCTTAGTGGCTGTCAAGTTGGTCCCAAACTCATGGGAACCCAATGCACAACAGAATAAAAAGATACCTGGTTCAGCACCATCCCCATGGTTAGTTGTCAATCAGATTATTATGATCCATAGGGTTTTCATGGGTTATTTTTTAGAAGTAGATTACAAGGTCTTTCATTCTAGTCCATCTTAATCTGGAAGCTCCACTGAAACCTGTTGAGCCTTGTGGTGGCTGGGCATGCAGTATGTTGGCTGGGAATCAAACCTGGATCTCCTACATAGAAGACAAGAATTCTTCCATTGAAACATCATGCCCCAACAATGTGTAATTCCTCTCTACCTCCCAAATTTCATAACTTAGCACACTGTACTTGGATGTGTGGGACAGGTTGCAAATGTTTTGGTCACATAATCTTAGGTTATTAAACCCAAGACCAGAGGGAAGAATATGCTCACATAATCTTAGGTTATTAAACCCAAGACCAACAGGGAAGAATCTGCTCAGCATTTCTCAATCTGAATGAACTGAAGAAAAAAGTTAAGCCTCAACTTGCAATATAGAAGGATTTTATGAGCAAAATACTAAATGATGCAAGAAGCATCAAAAACAGATGGAACAAATACACAGAACCACTGTAACAAACAAACAAAAAAATTTGTTCACTTTTTAATCATTTCAATAACCAATGGTACTGAAGGAAGAAGTCCAAGCTGTACTGAAGGCATTGGCAAAAACAAGACTCTAAGAGTTGACAGAATACACATTGAAATGTTTCAACAAACTGATGCAGAACTAGAAGCTCTCACTCATCTTTAACAAGAAATTTGTAAGATAGCTATCTGGCCAACTGATTGGAAGAAATCATATCTGTGCCCATTCCAAAGAGAGACAACCCAATGAATGGAATGTGGAAATCTTCAAGCAATATCATTAATATCACATGCAAATAAAATGTTGCTGAAAATAATTTTAAAATACTTGTAGCAGTACATTGACATGGAGATGACATAAATCAAGCCAAATTCAGAAAAGGACATGGAACTAGGACTATTACTGCTGATAGCAGATGTATCTTGGCTGAAATCAGAGAATATCAGAAAGATTCTTGTTCGTTATTGACTATGCAAAGCTATTTGACAGCATGGATCAAAACAAACTATGTCGAACATAGAGAAGAATAGTTATTCTAGAACATTTAATTGTGCATGTGAGGAACCTATACATAGACCAAGAGGCAGTCATTCAAACAGAACAAAGAGATACTGAATGGCTTAAAATCAGGAATAGTGTGTGCCAGGGTTGTATCCTTTCACTATACTTATTCAATATGTATGCTGAGCAAATAATATGAGACAATGGATTATATGAAGAACATGGCATCAGGATTGGAGGAAGACTCGTTAACAACCTGCCATATGCAGATGAAAGAACTTTACTTGCTGGAAGGCATGGGAACTTGAAATACTGATGAAGATCAAAGACTACGTTTTCAATATGGATTACACCTCAATGTAAAGGAAACTAAAATCCTCACAACTGAACCAACGAATAACAGCATTATAAATGGAGAAAAGACTGAAGTTGTCAAATCCTTCAGTTTACTTGGATCCACAATTGATGCTCATGGAAGCAACAGTCAAGAAATCAAACAAGGTATTGAATTATGCAAATCTGCTACAAATGATCTCTTTAAAGTGTTAAAAAATTTAAGATATTATTTTGAGGACTAATATGCCTGACACAGACCATAATATTTTCAATCACCTCATGTGCGTATAAAATTTGGACAATAAAAAAGGAAGATTGTAGAAGAATTAATGCATCTAAAATATGATGTTGGTGAATAATATTGAAAATACCATGAATTGCCGATAAACAAACAAATCTGTTTGGGAAGAAGTATAGCCAGATTGCTCCTTAGAATCATGGATGAGGAAACTTTGTTTCTCATACTTTGGATAATGTCAGTGACATTTATACAGTGACAGTAACAATGGGCTCAAACAACAACATTTATGAGGATGACTCGGGACTGGGCAGTGTTTCATTCTGTTGTGCATGGGTCACCATGAGTTGGAACAAAATTAACAACACCTAAGACAACCCACTCTCCCCTCAAAACAATAGGGAAGTAAAGCTTGTGAACAGACTATATACAGTGTCCATAGGTACTAAGCAAGAGTAGGAGACATTAGGATTTCAAGAATAAAGAATGGATGTATTATAGAATCACCTTTTTCGGAGAACCTTCATGGCAATAACATCATTCATTTGTTGATTCAATAAATGTGTACTGAGTGCTTCCCATGTGCCAAAATGCAATCAAGAACATGCTAGAGACTTTAAAGGTAAATAAAAGATAATTTGAGGATCTAAATATACAGGAGGAGAAACAGATACATTGACTGATAGGCATAAGACAGTGTAATCATGGAGGAACATATAAAATTGGAGTAATGCCTTGTACAAAAAAACCATGCCTGACCCAAATACTTGGGGCCTGTGCAAGAGTACAAATGGAGACCATGAATCCTATGTCTAAATATTTAAAAGTCATAAATCAAGCTAACAGAGTACTGAATAAAATATATTCCTTCTTCCTACCTTGACAAAAAGTACAGCAAGAAACCTGAAAGGCCAGGTCTCGGTTTAGAGTTCTTAGACTCCTCAGTGTTCTGACAAAGACCAGACTGAATCCCTTGGCCATCTACTGTCCTTTTCCTGTCTTTATTTTATGTACATATGAGAAGGGGTCAAAAAGTTCATGGAAAAATTCCATTATCTTTTCATTCTATTTTTTCATGAACTTATTGTAGCCCCTCATCTGTGTGGACACTCCAAACCACATGGATAAACTCTAGCTCTAGCTTCCACAAACAGCAGTTCCATATTCATGACTCAGCCTAGGCTGAGCCCACTAATGGTATCACCTTGTCCTTAGGAAATAAAACCCAAAAGAATAAACCACCCAGGCACTGAAAGTAGGCTGTGATCACTTAGCCAAGAAAATTCCCGGGCTCTAGCTATAAATCTGGAATCCTGGTATGGCGCTGTGGGCTAATGCACTGTACTGCGATATCAGTATGAACAGCAAGGTTTGTGGTTCAAGCTCAACAGTCACTCCTCAGAAATCCTATACAGGGTCACTTTGAGTCAGAACTGACTTGAAGGCACTTGACAACAACAACAAATTTATGATCTAGAAGTGGGATACATCTCTTAATAGACCTATGACCTTGGTTTTAGAGACTCTTCTGTCAATAATGGAGGGCACATTCAGAAAATGACAATAGAGAGATCTTCTGAAATACACTCACTCTTTTGCTTGGGTGAATATGCAGCATTGCTAAAGTCATCTGCTCATATTTTTCTTGAAATGAAGCATTCTAAAATGTACTAAGCATTCCAGTTTCAGATACACTGACTTTATGCTGGGGTAGGATAACTGTGTTTGTTTTTTTACTTTCATCCCCAACCTAATGGGTTATTTGAGGAAGTGCTATTTCTGGACATGGGAAGTATTCTGGTGTGGGACAGCACTGGACTGTGAACCTCAGGGTCAGCAGTTCAAGGTCACCCGTTGCTCTCAGAAACTCGATACAGGGTTGCTATGAGTTGAAATTGACTTGATGGCACTTAACAACAACAACAACAGATAAGCTAATAAGCTACCACAAGGGAAGGGAAAGGAGCCCTAGTAACAGATTACAAGCTGAGCTGCTAACCAAAGGTCAGCAATTCAAATCTACCAACCACTCTGTGGGAGAAAGATGAAGCTTTCTGTCCAGTAAAGGTTTAAAGCCTTGGAAACCCTAACCCAGGGTCACTATACAGTCCTGGTGTGGTGCTCTAGGGTAAGCACTTGATCATATGGTTGGTTTGAACCACAAGATCAACAGTTCAAACTCACCAGCTGCTCCTCATAAATCTGATACAGGGTTACTATGAGTTGGAACCTACTCAATGGCACTTAACAACAACAACATGAGTTGGAACCAACTTCACGGCACAGAACCACCACCACCACCACCAAGGAAGGGAAAGGAGCTCTGGTAGTGTAGTGGGTTATAAGTTAGGCTACTAACCACAGGGTTAGCAGTTCAAATCTACCAGCAGTTCAATGGCATAAAGATAAGGTTTTCTGCTCCCATTAAGATTTCCAGCTTCAAAAACCCTATATGTAACCACCATCAGGGAAGGGAAAATTCTTCTTCTGAGCTATGAAGCCCAATTTAGAGTCTAAAGTATAATAAAGCCATCTTCAAAGACAAAGAACCATGTGTTTTCAAGCATTTCTTTGAATCATATATTTCCCTTCTGACTGGCTGTTTTCATCTCCTTCCATCTGTATACCAGGTTTATTCTGCACTGGTTTTCATTGGGTTCAAAAGGGAATAACATAGCTCTGGCTGAGCCAAACCAAGGTGTCTTTTAACTGCAGGTGTGTTGCATCTGCTTCCTATATATCTTACATCTTCAGTGTGATTCTTGGTTGCTTGATTTTTTTTTTACCCATTTTTCAATCTTTCTTCTTATTCTCTCTTAGTGTCTACATAACTTCCAATTGCTCATCATCTCTCTAAACTTCTGGCTATGTGCCATGTTTTGTTCTCTCTTTCTTATGTCCTCTTGGCTTCTGTTGGTTCCCCAGCCTAATGCATTGCTGTTCTGACCCCTGAGTTTCTTAAGAATTGTGATAGCTAAAATCAGTGCCACCAACCTATCTAGCTCCCTAAGCTAAAGCCACCCACACTCTGACTAGGATAGTGGAAGAAAACAATAGATTGCTCATTGAAACAAAGTGCCCCTCTTCTAGTCTTGATTCTCCTAAACTATGTAAGGAATCTTGGTGTCGCTCTATAAGGCAAGCACTGGACTGGAATGTCAGTTTGAGCCACAAGGTCAGCAGTTCAAACTCACTAGCCACTCCTCAGAAATCGTATACAGTCTTGATTCTCCTAAACTATACAAGTAAAGATGTGGAAGATTTTATCTTTCAGTATTTTGTTTCCTCTTTCACAATATCGTTTCCTCCATGCCCTCTCATGAAATTCATCTCTACCATTATACTGTGGTCTTCAACATTATGTAAGACAAATCACAAAGCCAAGCATATTACCCTTCAACAGGATATTTACAATGATTATGTCAACTAGTTCCACTTTGGCCTTATCAGAACCTCTGGTCTATTGAACTGTCTTAGCGGAGCAACCCTTCAGCTTATTCCTTTCTTTCATGTCTCTCATTTTCCAACTTGCATACCATTATCCTTATGCAATGTAATGATTGATTTAATATGTCTCTTCTAGCCATACATAGTCTTTGTAACTCCCACCAAATGACATTTTATTTTTTCTGATGGGAAAAGGGTTAGGGAGATGCTGATAGGATTATATGATTCAGTTGTAAGTGAGTGTTCACAGGGCTAATTGTGAGTGTAAAAAACTTGTAACTGATGTGTGTATAAAATGAGCCATCTCAGAAGAAAGAACAGGAATCTTATTGCTATCAAGGAAGAAGAACTAGGAGTAGAGTGCCTTCTTTGGGCCCTGATATTCCTGTGCATTGAATCTCCTTGATCCAGGGGTGGAAAGTTGTGACACTGTGCAGTGGCAGAGGAGGGACAATAGCAGAAGCAGAAACACCAACCACATGACACAGTGATTGATTGGCTTCCCAATCCACAAAGCAAATACTGATGAGTGTCTGAGAACAAGGGGCTTGCTTGTGTAATAGGGTGTCTCCAGGAACTTAATTGGGGGAAGTTAGGTTTGCTAACTCACAGAGCCAGAGCTGAGTGTCTTCAGGCTGAGGTATGTGGGGAGTGGTGTCCCCTTAGGCATTTATCAGTAGTCCTGGAAGAGCTTTCTAGCATTGCCTGTGCAGGGGAGAGACACCTGTCTGTGGGCCTGGCTGGGAAGAAGCTCTGACCAAAGAACTGTATTCTGAACATTTGTAATCCTGAGCTGTAACCTGTTAACTTCCCAATCAACCCCATAATTGTTAATGGTTGTCTGTGAGTTCTGTGTGGCCATGACAATGAACTATGGAACAGCTGAGAAGTAGAACATGCTTTGGGAGGGACTGTTGGTGCCAGATTTGGTAGAGAAGGTAGCAGGCTGGAAGCACCTCTGACCCCTTCTTCCTAGGAATTGGTCTTGGATTGATTTTGAGTTTGATTCTCCTTCCCTGTGGTGAAGTAAGAAGAGGTCAGATGATGCTCCTCATGCCCCACTTTGCACCTTCATTTCTAGCTCTCTAATTGATACCCTAAACTCTTTGTGCCTCTATAATTTGTCATATCTAGCCTGGGATCACTTTTGCTAATGGGTTTTCTCTGGGTGACACTTAATCATCTGATAATTGCTAGGAAAAATTGTTGTTGTAAAGTGCGTCGAGTCGGTCCAGACTCATAGCGACCCTGTATGTCTCTTCCAAGGAGAGACTGCTGAGTTTGAACCACCAACCTTATGGTTCAAACTGACCTTACAGTCCAGTGTTTTATCCTACAGTGCCACACCATGACTCCTGTTGTTAAGTTCCATGGAGTTGATTCCAACTCATAGCAACCCTATATAGGGTTTCTGAGGAGCAACTGGTGGGTTTAAACTGCTGAGCCTGTGGTTCGCAATCCAGTGCTTATCCTACAGGACCTTCTAATGTGATCTCTTTCAGATCAATTGGTAGTGTTAGCTGGGCACCATCTAGTTCTTCTAGTCTCAAGGTTGTGGAGGGAGTGGTCCATTGGTCCTTTGGATTGTTTCCTTACATCTTTGATTTTCCTTGCTATTCTTTGCTCAAGACTAGGAGAGACCATCAGGTAGCCACCAGGAGAAAAATACAACACAGAAACTTGTTCACTATATGTCCATAGTCACTTAACTTCCAGTGAGCCTTCGATACTGTCTATCAATTCTATTTTTTTCTAGGCAACTGACCCTCTATTTGCTTAATTTCCCTCAAACTTTTGATAATGTCTGCTTAACCAGTCAATCGTTTTTCATTAAAGAGAAAATTGAAGCTTTAAGAAAGAATCACCTCAATTTTTAGTTACCAAATCTACACACCCACCTGATGTTTTCCAGTTAAAAACTAGTATACTTAACAAAGCCTGTCTCTCATGCCACAATCCAACAACCTTTATTTTCAGCCCACATTGGCTTAAATTTTAAAAAAATAATATTTTATCTAACCCAATGTATGCAAAATATTATTTCAGCATGCAATCAATGCAAAATTATTAATGAGATACGCTACATTCCTCTTTTTATGCTAAATCTGAAAATCTGGTGTGTATTTTACAGTTCATTGCATCATAATTCCAACCAGACAACTGAGTGCTAATAGTTACAAGTGCCATGGTCCACTATACTTGACTCTGCAGCTCCAGAACATAAGCACAGGGCAGAGAAGAGTAGCTAGCACAATAGACAGGTTTGTCAAATGCAGGAATTAAGGACTCCTGCCTGATGTGGCGCTGTAGAATAAGTACTGGACTGGGAACCACAAGGTAGGTGGTTCAAACCCACCAGCTGTTCCTTAGAAATCCTATACAGGGTCTCTATGAGTCAGAATCAACTCAACAGCACTTAACAGCAGCAACATGTGCAGTTCTACTCTGTCCTATCAGGTTTCTAAGAGTTAGAGTCAACTGGAAGGAAGTGGTGGTTTTTAGTTTTATGGTCAGGTTTGGGCTCTTTTTCATAAGTCCTGGGTAGCTGACCCCCAAAGGTCAGCTTTTAAAAGTAGTCTATGTTGTATCTAATTCATGTTCATTCCTCCAAGGTATGTCTGTCCCCCTGATAATTTATCTGTAATGAGGCCCACGGGGTTCACTCTTACCCTGGTGTCCTTAGAAAAATAAGTGGTTGAGCTGTGCTGTGTTTAGTTTAGTGTTTGGCTGAAAGCTGAGCCACAGGGATGAGTTTAGTCCAAGCTTGAAGAGCCATAGTCTCAGGGGTTCCACCTGGTGGTCTCTTTCATGATTTTGAGTTTTGTTCTATGTTATTCTTCTGCTCTATCCAGAATTTCTAATGTAATCTCTTTCAGAGCAAATGGTAGTGGTAGCTGGGCACCATCTTGTTTGTCTAGTCTCAGGGTTGTGGATGCTGAGGTTCATGTGGTCCATTGGTCCTTTGGACTGTTTCTTTACATCTTTGATTTTCTTTGATTCTTTGTTCAAGACTAGGCAGGACCAATAGTTGCAACTTAGATGGCCACTGTGCAGTTTTAAAATCCTTTATGTTGTTGTTGTTAAGAGTCATTGAGTTGGTTTCAACTCATAGTGACTCTATTATTGGGTTTCCAAAGAGTGACTGGTGAGTTTGAACTGTCGACCTTGCAGTTCAAACCGACCTTGTGTGTGTGTGCTTGTCCTACAGTGTGACAATCAGAACTCCATAAAAACTCCATAGTATAACATCCCTTATACTGTTCATCAAAATAAAGATAGAAAACATTCTTTGTTGACTACTTCATGCCAACTGACTTTAGTGTTCCTCAAGACTATGGTCCTGAATTCTCAGGCCCAGTGACTGATTCCCTCCAGGTGTTTTTTATGGCTAAGAAGTTTTCATAACTTTGCTTACTGTATCCTCTATTATATTTATGGATATATTGGCACTACATGTAAATACATGTGTAGAAATGCCCTCTGACACCCTTATTTATATTTGTGGGTGTAGTCCGATTTGCTTTCTCACCATTGTTTAGATTTAGTGTCTTTGTGTCTACTTGCAGATTATTATTACTGTTATTGTAGGACTATGTGGTGGTGGTGTGTCCTCGAGTTGGTTCCAACTCATAGTGACCCTGTATAGGGTTTCT
Source organism: Chrysochloris asiatica (assembly GCF_000296735.1). Taxonomy (NCBI): domain Eukaryota; kingdom Metazoa; phylum Chordata; class Mammalia; order Afrosoricida; family Chrysochloridae; genus Chrysochloris; species Chrysochloris asiatica. The sequence goes on along the minus strand of NW_006408532.1, from coordinate 22,185,503 downwards.
GAGGCTGTAAACTTCATCTTTCTCCCATAGAGCAGCTGGTAGGATCGAACTGTTAAGCTTGCAGTTAGAAGCCCAATTCATAATGCACTATACTACATCAAGACTCCTTGCAAGTTTTTGTATAAAATAGTACTTACTTTTGTTGCTTTGAACACTTCCTCGCAACATATTGTCCACTTTCAGTCCTCTAATGGTATGGCACTGTGGGCTAGCTAAGTCATTTGAACTGCAAGGTCAGTGGTTCAAGCTCACCAGCTGCTCCTTGGAAACCCTATACAGGGTCATTATGGGCCAGAATTGACTCAACGGAACTCAACAACAACAACAATAGCAACAAAACAATACTATGCCCAGAGTCATGGTGTGGTGCTGTAGGATAAGCACTGGGCCATGAGGTTGGTTTTAACTGCAATATTGGAGGTTCAAACTTGCGCTGCTCCTGAGAAACTCTATATAGGGTCACTATGAGTTGGAACTGACTTGATGGCACTTAACAACAAAATATCATGTTCAAGGAGCCCTTGGAATTGACTTGATGGCACCTAACAACAAGGATAACAACTCAATTTAGAAACTTCTTCCTCCCCTTCTCCCTTTTTTCACCCCTACAGGTTTATTCTTAGTCATCTCTGAGCTCTCTACTCAGCATTACATCAGTAGGAGAATGGTTCCTGACAACCTCCACCTCCCACCAACACCAAGTTTAAGAAGTTTCCATTGTCATTTGTTCTCATAGGAGTACATTCCTTTGTTTCATATCAATCATCCCCGCTTAATGTTATGCATTTAGTGTGTGATTCTTTGGTCAATATTTCTTTCCTTACCTGCCTATGAAATCCATGATGTTAAGAGCCATATTTGGTGTCCTTAACCATTGTTTTTCTCATTCCATGGCCTCTTCTGAATCCAGCTTGAACCTCTGGAGGTTCTCTGTCAATGTATGATTGTAGCCATTTCTGCATTACCTTAGCAAACGTTTACTCGCTTGAGATATCAAAGAGATTGTCTGATGATTTCCGCATTCTGTTGGGTCACCTCTCT
>NW_006408532.1:22173832-22183051 GCF_000296735.1 Chrysochloris asiatica | reverse complement strand
TTCTGAAAAATCAGCCATTGAAAATCCTATGGAGCACAGTTCTACTCTCACACACATAGGGGCATCATGAATTGGAATCAATTCAGTGATACTTTTTTTAATTGCTGGTTTACTTTACCTGACACATAATAATTCATCAACAATACTTAATATTTGAGTGAATGGGGAATTAATTAATAAATTGGCTCTTCTAGTTGACTGAAGATGTTGGAGATTAACAAAATATAACCTCAAAAGAATGATTTCTATTTGGATACTTTAAGTGTTGGGTAGGTGGTTCCACTGAATTTACTTTTTCTCATAAATCCAGATTTCCCCCTTGTAACTTCCCACTAATATTTATAGTTCAGCCCTGTTGAAAACATGGACAGATTCTGTTTCTTCTTAATCATATTCTCTTCCAATATTTGAATACTTTTAGCATGTGTCCCCTATGTATTTTCTTCTCCATCATGAATAAACATGATTATTTCAACAGTTCTTGATTTGAGATAGTTTTTAGGATCAATTATCCCCTCTCCAAATTGAGCATGCTGTAATGAACACAGGAACAAGATAAAAACAACAAAGCCATGAAGAACTCACATATTCAGTACAGTGGCTTTAACTCATTACATTGAGGAGATGAGGTTGTTTCCTTCCTTCTACAAATTACAGTTTAAATTACAAAGTCATTGAACTACCAAACTGCAATATCTCCAAGGAGGATTGTACCTACAAGGCAATGAATCCAGAGGGCACCTGGAATTTATTAGAAGTACTTTTATTAGAGTAATTTGTTGACAAATACTCAAGAAGTAGTGCAGAGTGATCAGTAATAATAAAATCTTATGGAGATCATTTCCCCAAATGCTGTCTGGAAGAGAAACTGAGTCAGATTCCATACCTAAAGGATAGGTTTTCTGCATGTTTTCATTAGTATTTTTTATATGTCATCTGTGAAGATATTTCAGATGTTTCCATTCTAAGCCTATATCAAAGCTGGGATTTATAAAAATAGCAAAGGGGCTCCATTGATCTCCATTTGTTAATCATAGCCAGCAGCTGAAAAGCATTAAACTTTAAATCCTCTTACTAACAGTGCCCATTCCCCAACCCACCCACAGTCTCCCCATCCCCAGGCCACAATGTCAAATTGATGCAATTACTTCTAGGATGAGCCAGGAGGTTGGCACATTGACCAACTCTTTTCAATGCTCAAGAAAACCAGACCGTTGGCGCTTTCAAATTAAGAGAATGGCATGCCCCTCTATTAGCTAGAAACTTTTCCAAGGGTCACTCTTACAGACTGCTTTAAAAACCAGACAGAAGGATTATGCCATGGCATGGTTTGGGGCCTAGGATGCCAAGTACCACTAAGAGAGAGTGTTGAAAGCTACTTAACAATGTGTTTTAAGACAGTGAGACTGCTAACTTTGAGTCACATATGATGATAAACCGCAGCCTACAATTATTGTTGTTGTTATTAGGTGCCATCAAATTGATACTGACTCATAGTGACCCTATACACAACAGAATGAAACATTGCCCAGTCCTGGGCCAACCTCACAACTGTTGCCACACTTGAGCCCATCGATACTGCCATATTGCCATTCTATCTCGCTGGGGGCCTTCCTCTTTTTCTTTGATCCTCCACCTTACCAAACATGATATCCTTCTTCAGCAAGTGGCCTACAATTGTTGTTATTAAGCGCCATTGCGTCGATTCTGACCCATAGCAACCCTGTATAGGGTTTCCAAGGAGCAGCTGGTGAGCTTGAACCACCAACCTTACAGTTCAAAAGGCTTTGCAGTCTGGTACATTAACCCACAGTGCCACACCAGGACATACCAAATTTCTCAGTGGATCAGGAAAATGGAAAGGGCTTATGAGAAAAAAATCCACAATCATAATTGATAAAAATTGGAATCCTACCATATAAGTTCTCATGATTCAAAGCCAATAGTGCCCTTTCTTGCTATGTCTATACACTCTAAAATAGAGCCTGAATGAGTGAAAGATTTTAAAGCTCTTGCATTGTGTGTGTTCATGTGTACAACCTATACTTTAGGGCAATAAGACTTCTGGCTGTTTGTTTTATAGACCCTGGTTTCCTGTCTTTTGGCTCCTACTGTTTCGAAATTCCATTTTCATAATACAAATCTTACCTAGAATTAAAGATTCAACTTAAATCCTCCATTTTCCCAAAATATTTCCTGACTTTTCTCAGTTGGGTGCAATGTGTCCTCTGATACGTCCCCTTGCCTTTATTGGCATTGGCCAGGTTTACGTGCATGTGCATGCATTTCCCTCTCCTCACCTGTGAACAGATGTATTCAAGGTATAAGGGAAACATGTGAGAAATAGTCATGGTTGAAGAGGAAGGAGGAAGTAGTAACCCATGTGCATAAAGCCTGAGAGTCCATGTAGAGAAATGTAGAGCCAAGTTGAAAATTGGCTTTTGAAACTACATGTCAAATTACTTTTTATTTTTATGCCATAAACAAAACAAAGCCCATTACCACTGAGTACTGGTACCATTGGATTCATAGCAACCCCATACAACAGGATAAGAGGGCCCCATTGGGTTTTCAAGACTGGAATCTTTACAGAAGCAGACTGCCACATCTTTGTCCTGCAGAGCATCTAGTGGTTCAAATGGTTGACTTTTTAATCAACAGCCAAGCTCTTAACTTGAACTTACCAATGGGGCTCTTTCTACATGCCATCGAAACCAAACCCACTGCCATTGTAACTCAGTGACCCTAGATAGGATTTCTGAAATTTTAAATCTTTATGGGAACAGACAGCCTTATCTTTCTCCCATGGAGCCACTGGTGGGTTTGAACCATCGGGCTTATTGTTAGTAGTCCATTCTTATCCTATATCACAACCAGAACTACTTCTGCATGCCAGGTTAGGTGTCATTGAGTCAGTTATGATTTATAGCAACTCTGTATAGGGTTTCTGAGGAGCAGCTGGTGGGATCTCCAACCTTTCGGTTAGCAGTTCAGTGCTTATCCTACAGTGCCACACCAGGATTACCTGCATGCCATTGTTGCTGTTGTTAGATATGGTTTCTACTCATAGCAACCCTATGCTCAACAGGAAGAAACACTGCCTGGTCCTGGAGCATCTTCACAATTGTTATGTTTGACCCTATTGTGACTATGTCTGTATCAATCCATCTCATTTGGGGTGAGGGGCTTCCTCTTTTTGATGATCCTCTACTTTATCAAGCATGATGTCCTTCTCTAGAGACTGGTGTCTCCTAATAACATGTCAAAAGTATGAGAGACAGAGTCTCACTATCCTTGTTTCTAAAGAGCATCCTGGCTTTACTTCTTAAAACACAAACTTGATTGTTCTTCTGGCAGACCATAATATTTTTAATGTTCCTCTGCAACACCATAATTCAGTTCCAGCTCATAGTGATCCTGTGTAGGGATTCCAAGGAGTAGCTGTTAGGTTTGAACTGCCGACCTTGTTGTTCCCAGTCCAGTGCTGATCCTACAGCTCCATACCAGGAGTCCATAACATGGGTAAACTTAAATTAGATACCTCTTCTGTGCTTCATTTTTTTCCTTATCTGTACAAGGACTCAGTGGTCTTGTTATTTAAGTATTCCTATATTTAAGCATTCCTTCCAACTCAGAGCTTTTATGACTACTTTCTCTATTTGCTTCTCCTTTTCACCTCTTCCCCCTTCATCATTTCTCTCTGGTTTTAAGATTATATAAAAAATGAAATTGCATTACATATGATTTGCTCAATATTCTAATAACACCATTAGAAGAACAAAAGTAAAAAGAAATGATTAAGTTTCCCAACTTTTATGAACTTTAGGAGGAATAAGAGTGTCAGCCTTAGAAACTCCCTCAAGGAAAGATAAAAGTTGTATCCCAGATCCTAACCAAAGTTGAAAAAGCTTGTATAGAACAGTGATTCCGAAGACATATCATTATCAATCCCTATAATGAGGCAATATATTGCAAAAGAAATGGGGAAATACCGTTCACAGCACTGACAGAATACAACATTCCTCGGTGTGTATGCAAAAGAATGAATTTCTGTGGTTTTCACTTTATTTTAACTGCTGGTGAAGAGTGAGTTATATTGCAAGAAGATAAACCATTCTTATTTACACTCAAAATGTCAAATCCCATTTGCACTCAAAACCTTATCACCTTGAATAACCCTATGAATTTCACCTACACAGAAAATAAGAGCTAAAGGCAGAAAAGGAAGAGACCTGGAATATTCAATCCGGTCTCTCTTTTTATGCAGCCTGGATCAAATACACTAAGTTGCTGCAACCATTCCAAGATGGAAGTGTTTTGAATTCTAAAATAGCTTAGCACCAAATGTGTCATAATTAATCTAAAACTATATTTAGAATGCTGAAATTTGCCATGAAATCTGAAATGTACTTCAAATGTCAGTCTTATTTTTAATTAACATGCCAATCCACCTTTGCAATAATCAAGTTTTATGGTCTCTCAGTGCTGGATAACTTGGATGCTGTTGTGTGTGTGAGTGTGTTAACCTCACAATTATATTAATGTAGCTCTCCTATAGATCCTTCCTTCTCTGGAAGATTGTCAAGGGAAATCTGATTTGATCTCAATGGTCTATAAAACCAAATGATCTGAAATGAAGTGTCTTGTCAGACTGGTTACAAGTTAGCAAAGTCATTTTAACATCACATCTGCCATCCTATGACCTGGTGTTTATTGGAAGAGGGAAATATGCCAGTGCTTTAGCTAATCAATGTCTTTGTATTTTAAAATCTAAGGTGTTTGAGATGGAGGCTCCAAGATTTAAAAGAAAAGTAGTTTTTGTTTTTTAAAATGGGTGTGGAATTTTAGAATATCGATCACATATAGAATGCATCATTCATTCACTCTCCTTTTTGTGTTCTTTCACGTTTTCCATTGAATTTAATATCTAAGAGTTGATAGAAAAATTAAAGAATACTCATGCATAACCCTGAACTCTAACAGTCTTGCTACCTCTTTAAATTGCACTACTTGAACAGAAAGCTTATGTTCTCATATTGACTTTGTGATCTTCACAGACTCATTTGGTAAGAATGAGAGACAACTATTTGCTGAAAGTTGAAATGGGCTGATATCTTGGGGCTTTCTGTCATTGCAGATAGTGCTTAGAAACTCTTTCCTAGAAATCTGACAAAGAGATTTATGGCTGTTTCATCTAATAGTAACTTGTGGTTATATTTTGTATGCTTTTATTTCATTTTAACTGTTACTCATTTTTTATTATAATCCACAAAAGTGCTCTGTCACAAATTGAAAATTAAAAGACAGGTATTTCCAAAGTGAAAGGGCATTAGTAGAATTAAAATTCTCAACTCCCATCTAGCAGATCTTGTTTGGATTCCCAACCAATGCACCTGATGTGTATTCACCACCCATTTGCCAGTGGAGGCTTATATGTTACTATGACAGGTTTCAGTGGGGTTTCCAGGAGAAACTGGACTAAAAGAAATGCCTGCAACCTACTTCTGAAAGATCAGCCATGGAAGAGCCTATGGATTACAAAACCCACTCTGATCATGAAGATGGTTCAGGATCCGGCAGTGTTTCATTCTATTGTGTTGTCAGTAGTTTGTGGTCAACTTGAAAGGAAATGACATCAACATGATGGTTTGCAAATGCCTGTCAGGGATGACTTTCTATTTTACTTGTTACAAAGCATCGTGTCACTAGAAATAGACAAATGAATCCATAATACATGTGACAAGCAATTTGTGTATGATTTGGGCTCAATGATAGCAACTTTGGTTCTTGCTCAATGGACTTGAAATGAAATATGCAACTGTTATACTCAAATGTTTTAAAGTGTTGAAGAGCAAATATGTCAGCTTGAGGACTAAGTTGCATCTGACCCAAGCCATGGTGTTTTCAATAACCTCATATGCATGTGAAAGCTGGACAGTGAATAAAGAAGACCATAGAAGAACTGATGCCTTTGAGTTATGGTGTTAGAGGAGAACATTGAAAGTGCCATGGACTGCCAAAAGAACCAATAGATCTGTTTTGGAAGAAGTGCAGCCAGAGTGCTCCTTGGCGCCCAGGATGGCTAAACTTCGTCTCTCCTACTTTGGACATATTGTTAGGAGAGAGCAGTCACTGGAGAAGGATATCATGTTTGATAAGGTGGAGGATCAGAGAAAAAGAGGAAGACCCCCCAATGAGATGGATTGGCCAAGTGGTAGCATCGAAGGACTCAAGCATGGCAATAATAGTAAGGTTGGCCCAGGATCGGGCAGTGTTTCATTCTGTTGTGCATAAGTTCGCTATGCGTTGGTATCGACTCAATGACACCTAATAACAACAACAACAACATACTCAAGACAACTGAGGTATCATGGTGTTGGCAAGAACAAAAATTCTAAATTGTGGTGTAATGAATTATCTAATGTCTTTTATAGCCATAATCTGTAACTCCCACCAAATAAGGTTTCTTCTCTGCTGAGTTTGGGCAAGAGAAGGTGGGAGAAGATACTGATAGGATGACATGATTCAGCTGTGGGCATTATCAGAGTTCATTATAATTTTTAAAATTTGAAATATCTAGCCAGGGTAAAAATGAATCATCTAAGAAGCAGGATGGGAGATCTTACCACCATCAAGAAGAAAGAGCTAGGAGTGGAGCATATACTTTGGACCCTGAGATCCCTGCACATTAAGATCCTTGACCCAAGAACAGAATGCTGTGATTCTGAAAGAGTGGCAAGAGAAGCAGCAGCAGCAGTGGCAGTAGAACCAAGAACCAGAACACAAGACAGAGCAGTGAACTTCCCAGACCACAGAACAAGTAAAGCTGAGTGACTGGGCAGGAAGCTTATTTATAGATTGAGGTGCTTCCAGGCATTTAAAGTGGGGGAGCTAGGTTTGCTGACCCATAGTGCAAGAGCCAAGAACCATCAGGCTGAGGCTTATGGTAGAGTGATGTGTTCTGTGGGCATTTATCAGCAGCTGACTGGAAAAACTATGCCCTGAGCATTTTCTGATGATGTATTTGTAATCTGTTAACTGCCCGGATAAACTCAATAACTGTGAGTACCATCTGAGTCTTACTGCACCCAGATGAGGAGTAGAATCTGTCATGGGAAGGATGGTTTGTGCTTCATTTTTTGCAAAAATGATCATTCTGTAACAATTCCTCAGTTTATAAGGCTGAAATATCTATCATTACCTTTAAAAAGAAGACAATACCATCTTTGTATGATATTTAAAACCACCCCACTGGAGAGGTATTCTTATAAATTCATTTACTGAACCAATATTCATTGTAGATCTTACATGTACCACACACAACATTAGTTAGGTGTTGATGAGTTAACTCCAACTCAGAGTTACCCTATGCGCAACAGAATGGAACTGTTTGGTCTTGTACCATGCTTATGTTGCTGCTATCATGTTAATCCCTTTTGTTGGGGATCTTCCTCTTTTCTGCACACCCTCCACTTTACCAAACATGATATCCTACTCCAGGGACGAGTCCCTCCTAATAACATTTCTGAAATATGAACGATAAAGTCTTGTCATCCTATCTTCTAAGGAGCATTCTGGCTTCACTTCTTTGAAGACAGATTTGTTTGTTCTTCTGGGAGTCCACTGTACTTTCAATATTCTTCTCCAACACCATAATTCAAACACATTGATTTATCTATGGTCTTCCTATTTATTGTTCAATTTTCACATACAAATGAGGTGATTGAAAATACCACGGCTTGGGTCAGGCACACTGTAGTCCTCAAACTGATATCTTTGTTCTTGAACACTTGAAAAAGATCTTTTACAGCAGATTTGCCTAATGTAATAACATCATTTGATTTCTTGACTGCTGCTTCCATGAGTGTTAATTGTGGATCCAAGCAAAATGAAGTCTATGAAAACTTCAACCTTCTCCCCATATATCATGATGTTATTTATTGGTCCAGTTAGGAGGAGTTATTTTTTCTTTACATTGAGATGCAATCCTTAGTGAAGGCTAGTCTGATCTTCATTAGTACTTTGAGTCCTCTTTGCACCCAGCAAGCAAGGCTGTGTCATCTGTATATTTCAGGTTGTTAATGACTCTTCTTCTCATCCTGATGTCACATTCTTCTTTATATAATTCAGTTTCTTGGATTATTTTCTTATCATATAGATGAAATAACTACACTTTTCCTGATTTTAATTCAGTATCCTCTTATTCTGTTAGAATGACTATCTCTTACTTGTCTATGTAAAAGTTCCTGATGAGCAAAATTAAGTGTTCTGGAATGCCCATTTTGCAATGTTATCAATAATTTGTCATGATCCACGTAAGTGAAAGTCTTTGCATAGTCAATAAGATACAAGTAAACATCTTTCTGGTATTCTCTGCTTTCTGTCAAGATTCACCTGATATCAGCAATGATATCCCTGGTTCTTCATCCTCTTCTAAATCTGGCTTGAATTTCTGGCAGTTTCCTGTAGGTGTACTGGTGCAACCATTTTTTAATTATCTTCATCAAAATGCTATTGTTCAATTCATTAAACATCCTGTTGGGTCACCTATTTTTGGAATGGCACAAATATGGATTTATTGCAATCAGCTGTCTAGGTAGCTCTCATCCAAATTTCTTGACATAGGTGAGGGAGCACCTCCAGTGTTGCATCAGTTTACTGAAAGATTTCAATCTGTGTTCCATCAATTCCTGGTGCCTTTTTCTTTGCCAACTCCTTCAATGCACCTTGGACTTCTTCCTTCAGTATCATTGGCTATTTATCATATGCTACCTCTTGAAATGGTTGAACATCAACCATTTCTGTTTGGTACAATGACTCTGTGAATTCCTTCCATTTTCTTTTGATCCTGTATCATTCAATATTTTGCCCATAGAATCCAAAAATATTGAAAGGTGAAGTTTGATTTTTTTCTTCACTCAGCTTGAGAAATGCTGAGTGAGTTCTTCACTTTTGATCTTTTAGCTCCAGGTCTTTGCATGTTTCATTATAATACTTAACTTTGTCTTCTCTAACTGTTTTTGTGGGGGTTTTTTTTCTCATTTTTTTTTTTAAGGTTTTTATTGTGGATTGAATGAAAGTTTACAGGGCAGATCATCAGTTTTACATTCAACAAATCATACACTTTGTTTCTTTACAATGATTATAGTCCCCTCATTGTACCATCAGTTAACAGTATGTCTCTCTCTCTCTTTTTTTAATTTAAGCTTTTTTTTTTTT
>NW_006408532.1:22126108-22170797 GCF_000296735.1 Chrysochloris asiatica | reverse complement strand
CCCCAGCTGTGAGCCTTCCAACCTTCTAAGTATTCCTTTATATGTGGTTCAGAGTTCTGGGACCATCCCCTGAACCTGCTTGGTCGGGTATTCTGTGTTATTGTTGACGGAGCTCTCTGCTATACGTCCACCTGATCTGCCATCTTGTTTGTTCTCTACTAACTGTTTTTTTGATATTTCCGATTCAGCTTTTACTTATTCATTTCTTCCATTAGCTTTAGCTTCTGTATGCTCAAGAACACATTACAGAATCTCTTCTGACATCCATTTTTGTTTTTTCTTTCTTTCCTAACATGACCTTTTGCTTTCTTCATGTGGTGGTGGTGGTTATGTGCCGTGGAGTCACTTCTGACTCATAATGACCCTATACAGGGTTTCCAAGGCTGTAAATCTTTACAGTAGCAGAAAGCCTCATCTTTCTCCCACAGAACAGCTGGTAGTTTTGAACTGCTCACCTTAAGGTTCACAGCCCAATTTGTAACCACTACACTACCAAAGCTCCTTTTCTTCATGTATGATGTTCTTAATGTTATCACACAATTCTTCTAGTGTTAGATCATTAGTGTCTAATCTATCCTTGAGATGCTCTCGAAATTCAAATGGGACATATTCAAGGCAATAATTTGGTTCTTGTAGATTTGTTTTAGAGTCCTTCTGTGGTGCTGTAGCATCAGCGTTGGACTGCTAACTGCAATGTCGGTGATTCAAACCCACCAGCCACTCCTCAGGAACCCTATACAAGGTTGGAACTGACTCAAAAACACACAATAACACACAACAACAAAACAACAAGACATGTTTTAATTTTCTTCCGCTTCAGCCTCAACTTGATTATAAGAAATTAATGGTCTGTTCTACAGTCTGCTCTGGCCTTATTTTGACTGATGATATTGAGCTTCTCCATCATCTCTTCTCAAGGAAGTAGTTCATTTGATTCCTGTGTATTCAATCTAGTAAAGTCCATGTGAGTAGTCACCTTTTATGCTTTTTAAAAAAGATATTTGCAGTAAGAAAGTCATTGATGTAATTAAATTCTATCATTCAATCTCCCACATAATTTCTATTACCAAGGCTACATTTACCATCTACTGATTCTTTGTCTTTGTTTCCAGCTTCCACATTCCCATCAACAGTAATTATCAATGTATCTTAATTACATGTTTGATCAATTTCAGACTGAAGACGTTGGTAGAATTCTTAAATTTCATCATCATTGGCTTTAGTGGTTGGTGGATAAATGTGAATAATATTGGTATTAACTTGTCTATCTTGTATGTGTATGGATATTATCCTATCACAGACAACATTAGTTTCAAGATAGAGCTTAAAATGTTCTTGTTAATGATGAATACAATGGCATTCTTATTCAGTGTGTTGTTCAGGCACAGTAAGCCATATGATTGTTGGATTAAAAGTGGCCAATTCCAGACAATATCAGCTCACCAATGCCTAGGATCTAGATCTTTATGAATTCTATATTGTTTTTGACAACTTTCAACTTTCCTAGATTTATACATGTTCTGTATATTCCATATTCTGATTATTAATGGATGTTTGCAGCTATTTCTTCCCATTGTAATTGGTGCCTCATTAGCAAATGAAGGTTGTGACAGCTTTACTCCATTTATGTCATTATGATCAACTCTGCTTTGAGGAGGCAGCTCTTCCCCAGTAGTACTTTGAGTGCCTTCCAATCTGAGGGACTCATCTTCCAGCCCATATTCTGTCAATATTCTGTGGCTTTTCATAATGTTTTCATCTTTTGACACTATATCCAATAACGTTCTGTGGTTATGCATAAGATTTTCAGTGGATAACCATTCCAAAGTAGTCTGCCTCTCCTTCTTCCCAGTGTGTCTTAATCTGGAAGCTCCACTGACATTTGTCAACCATAAGTGGGCTTGTGGTATTTAAAAGAACAGTAATATAGCTTCCTGCATCCCAGTAACATGCAAACCACCACGGTATGAAAACCTAACAGACAAGTGGTAGCACAACATTAAGTATGGGCATACATTGTGGGTCAACTTGGCTGGCATGGTGCTTGCAGCCTAGTGGAGAAAACATACACAAAACAAACAATTGCATAAATAAATGCAATAAAGGGACATGAAATTATGTAGCCTGAGAATCTAGCTTGGGTTAAGGAGCAGGGAGGACTTGCCCATAGGAGCCATTGCTTAGTGAGACCCAAAGGATGACTAGGATTGATACACTGACCAGTAGAAGGGAGAGCAGATGAGGCACAGGAAAACTAGTTCATTTGTTTTTGTTGCCACTGAACCTACTTTGTTTCGGAAAACATTGGTCCAACATAATTATATGTTAGTCATAAAAATCTTGGTTTTAGAGTCAACAAATCTTTCTCAGTGACATCTTCGTGAACTCCTTCATTATTTACCATAACAATGTCAATTCCAACTTTAAAATTCTCTTCCATTCTGGTGATATTGTACAACCAATTGTGGTCACAACTAAGGATTCGTAGTGTGGTGCTGCAGGACAATGCACTGAACCACCAGGTCAGAACTGCAAGGTAGGTGGTTCAAACTCACCAGTCACTCCTCAGAAACCCTATATAGGGTCTCTATTAGTCAGAACCGACTTCACAACACTTAGCAAGAACAAGGAGCCCTGGGGGTACAGTGGTTAAAGCACTCAGCTGCTAACCAAAATGTCAGTGGTTCAAACCCACTAGGCACACCACGGGAGAAACCTGTGCAGCTCTACTCTGTTCAGTACGGTCACTATGAGTCAGGTTGATTCGAATGACTCATAGCAACAGATGGAAGTTCTAAGAGTTGTATTTTTCCAAACACTTTTTGCTTCACCTTTTCATCACAGTAACCCAAATCACCTATAGTTATACTCATAAAAACAATGAAATTTAATTTGGCAAGTCTAGTCTCCCAGCTCTTGTTCCATATGGCTTTGATGGCTCTCATTCCTTAGAGCAAGGATGGCCATTTAACCCAGGCACTGCACTTCCCTGGGCTATTATGACAGGTTTTTATGGAAACTAACAATAAAGGTGAGCTTTTCCAAGGTAGTGAAAAAAAGAATAAGAGCAGTATTTGATAATGTAGTTTCAATCCTCAACACTGCCTTTCTTGAAACCAGCTGTATTCCAGAACATTTTCATTAAAGGAGCTAAGAATTCTTCCTTTTTTTCTTAATGAGTTTTTGGATTAGGTTCTTTGATTTTCAAATCAGAGTTCTAACTCGCACATATATGTAGATAGATAGATAGATATGGATGCAGCTACAGATATAGAGACATCTCAAAAGATCAGTCAATCTACATCTGAAATATCAGTCACTAGAAACTCTATGAAGCATTGTTCTACTCTGACACACACAGCTTGTCATGAGTCAGAGTCAATTTGACCATACCTGGTGGTGGTATGTCCACTACCATAAAGTCTGCTCTGCCTCATAGTGGCTCTATAGGATACAGAGAAACTGCGCCACAGTTCCTGAGACTCTATGTCTCTATGGAAGTCGGCTGCCATGTTTTTCTTCTGATATTGGTTGGCTCAAACATCCAACCATTCAGTTAGCAGATAAGCACTTAATCTTGTAGATATTCATATTAGCCTAGGAATGGTGATGCATTTTGTGGGTTGCTCAGTGACTTTGTTTTTGTCTCTACTTAGACACATACACCCACACACATACATATATTAAGTAGTGATCCAATGGTTAAGTGCTCAGTTTCTAACAGAAGGATTGGCAGTTTGAACTCACCAGCCACTTGACATGAGATAGATATGACTGTCTACTTCTGTACAGATTACAGCATTGGAAACCCTGTGGGGCAATTCTACTATGTCCTATATGATTGTTGTGTGTCCGATTTGGTTTTGTTTTGGTTTCTGACAAAATTATGAAGTGGGTTTTAATTAGCCTCACTTTATCATGGGCTGAGAGCAACCATGTCTGATGCTGACATTCTGTGAGACTCCACCCAAAAGAGACTATCTTGCACTAGCTGTGAATTCTAGACCAGCTCGAACATATTGAAGCCTACCAGTAAGGATCAGGCCAGTCCCTGGGGACCAGAATCTACATTTTTCCTTCTCAGAAGTAGAAAGGCAGAATCCTAGTGAGGGGACTCAGGACCCCTTTCACAGTGAACCTGTTACTTCTGCTCCCTCCACACACTCCATGCCCAGGCAGAGTGAGAGGTTGCCTTCCTCATACATTGTTTGAAGAGGACTTAGAAAGCCTTGATATCCAACCCTCGCACCTGCTCCACCCCAAATACAAACAAACAGACCTACTAACATCACATTCTCAAGGTCAACAGTTCAAAACTACCAGCTGTTCTGTGGGAGAAAGATAAGGCTTTCTGATCTTGTAAAGATTTATAGCCTCAGAAACCCTATGCAGGGTCGCTATGACTCAGAACTGATTCCACAGCACACAACAACAACAATATCACATTGATTCCAACTCATGACATCCCTATAACCTTGCAGGACAAAGTAAAACTGCCCCATAGGGTCTCCAGAGTTGTAAATCTTTATGAAAGCAGACTGTCATATCTTTCTCCCATGGGCAAGTAGTGGATTAGAACTTCCAACCTTTTGGGTAGCAGCTGAATGCTTTAAACATTGTGTCACCAGGACTACCAGGTCCATTTCTGCATCTGAATAATGTCTCAAATTCCTTTAATAGTAACCAGTCTCTCATTTCCTGAGAAAGAAATGTCATAAAATTCAAATTCCCCGAGAATAGATAATTTAATGCTGACCTCTCCCTGAATAAAGAAATAACAGCTCACAAGACTGAGAGTACTTCAATCATCGCTCCAAAAGGAACAGCGAAGAAATCTCCTTTATTCAGTATATCATTCCTGAATGAATCCTAATCTTTTCCCCACAAAGGGGAGGCCTGGTTCCCCATGATGACCTCCTGTTCTAGCTCATCTACCACAGAAGGAACCATCAGAAGATTAAAGGCAGAAATACAGGATAATTCTGAGTCCATATTGGCTCACCCAGGAACTAAGGTGCTGAGTTCAACTTTCTCCTTAAGAAAATGCAGCCTTTTAACTTATTACCTGCACTGCAAATCTGGCAGAAAATACAGTTAAGTTTTCCAAACCTAGAATCTTTGTCCCCCAAAGTTTGGGGGTCTTGTATATTTCATGGAAGTCAGGAAGTAGTCCAGTTCATGAACACATAGGTTCATTTAAAAAAAACATATTCATGCAACCCGTGGATGGCTACAAAAAGTTTTCTCAGTAATACTCACTTGTCTTATTTTCATTAGAATCCTGGTGTGGCTCTAATAAGCACTGTTCGATAAGCACTTAATCACAAGGTCTGTGATTCAAACTTACCATCCATTCCTTGGAAACCCTACATAGGGTCACTGTGAGTTCGAACCAAGTTGATGGCACTCAACAACAACAAGAGCAGAGAAGATAGCTCAGAAAGTGATGGTGGTTGTTTTTTGGGGGATAACAAAGGGGTCGTCTTGATTTTGATAGATTTTCTCAAGGGATGCAGGATATGCACAGGGACTTATGAAGAAGTTGTAAGAAAACTTAAAACAACATTAGATAGAAAAAGGCCAGGAAAGTTATACCAAGGAATTTTTTTTCATCACAATGATATACCTACCTGTAAATTGAGGGTAGCAAGGGCTGTTTTAAGAAAATTTCATGGGGAAATTTTATTTCCTCTACCCTACAGCCCTGATTTTGCTCCTTCAGACTTCTTTTTGCTCCACAAACTCAAAGAACATTGAAAAGGAACACGATTTGAGTCCCCTGAGGATGTCAAATCTGTCATTTTGATGTAGTATAAATCGAAGTGCACAGAAGTTTTCAGGGAGTGGTTAGAGAGATGGAAATATCACCTTAGAAGTGAATAGACCTAAATGGAGGATAAGTCAAGAAGCAATATCTTCACATTTTGATATTTTTTAAATACACTTTTCTATGTAGCAACACCTTTGACTTACCGTCATACTAAAATTTTTTTCTCTTTGATTTCCACGTGCCACCTTGTTTTGTTATATTTATTTCTTCCTGCTATTGTGCATCTTCCTGATGACCTAAGTCCAGAGTATAAGATATACAGTAATTGTTTCTTTTCTACCAAATGGTTCTGCCCATCTCCTGCCACCTCTATCTTTTCTTCTGTTCCTGAAGCAGGGTCAACTCCTCTTATCAGCATTTCTTTCCACTTGCTCTATTAAGCAAACTATTGGGGTTAGAAGATACAAGTGCTAATTCTTTCCTGTTTTTATTGCCCCAGGGATATATTTATGCTATAGTACTGATTTCATCTTCATTATCTCTTTTTCTAATTAGTCTTTCTGGGGAATGCCTTGTTGTTGTTGTTAAGTGCTGTGGAGTCGGTTCCGACTCATAGCGACCCTGCACAGGGTTTCTGAGGCTGTAAATCTTTACGGGAGCAGAACACTTCCTCTTTCTCCCGTGGAACCACTGGTAGTTTTGAACTGCTGACCTTGCGGTTCACAGCCCGATTCGTAACCACTACGCTACCTAGCTGGCTAAAATGGTTGGGTGCTTGGCTACTAAAGTTATCATTGATTGAACAGCAACTATTTTTCCCAAAGCCAATGTAAATGATATCACTTAATAATTCAATAATATCACTTAATTATTCAATAATAAGTTTCAGTTGAGAGTCTACTATGGGTTAAACCAAAACCAAACCGACTATCATCAAGTCAATTTCAACTCATATAGACCCTACATAGGGTTTGTGAGATTGTACATTTTTACGTGAGTATTCAGTCTATCATCTTTCTCCTATAGAGCAGTTGGTGAGTTGAAGAGCTGACCTTGTGATCAGCCCTAACACATAACCCACAGCACTACCAGGGTTCCTACTATGGGTAGGCACTCAGCAAATGAGACTGACAACAAATAGTTGCCAGGTAAGTGAAGGGTATAGAAGAGATTGATGATTCTGGATAGGAAAGAGAATGAGTAAAAGGGATTCATGGAAGGAGATAAAAGACAAAGATAGGAAAGCATCATCTTTCATCTCTTTTCCCATTGATGTGCAGGTCCTATTGGATTGTACAGTTCAAGCACTTCTGGGTCCTCTGATGTAAGCCAAGGATTGTAAAGTTTAGCAGGAAACGACTTATCTCAGGAGCCTAAGGATATGAGAATTTCAACATTGCTATGTGTGGTCACAGGACAATAACATGCTACTGTGGAAATAAAAACTAAACACTTGAAAAAATGTGGCTCTGAAATAGTGTGGTCCAAGAAATTGTTGTGGTTTGGAATGAGAATATGTTTGTTATAGGATAAGAATAGGTATGTTAATCTCATGCAATTTTAGCCTTTGGGTTTTTCTGGCATTTTTAACTTAAGTGATCTTAT
Organism: Chrysochloris asiatica; assembly: GCF_000296735.1. Classification (NCBI taxonomy): domain Eukaryota; kingdom Metazoa; phylum Chordata; class Mammalia; order Afrosoricida; family Chrysochloridae; genus Chrysochloris; species Chrysochloris asiatica. Next base: position 22,163,422 of record NW_006408532.1, on the reverse strand, counting down.
TTTCAATAATCTTAATAAAATTTGAGTTTCAGAGAAGCATAAAAAATCCATATTTCATCCCAGGTCGATGTTCTTCTCTGTCTATTCTCCTTTTTAAGGCAATGTGGAAAGAAGTTCAAAAAATAAAACAAAGAAAGTTTCTGCTAGTGCTGGAGATAAAAATGCAGTGGACTCTGTATTTTGAAGTTAATGAATGTTCCATGTGATGGAGACTTTTGTGGCTTGCCCTCAGGTATGAAGGTCATTCTAAAAATTATTTACATTGCCCAGAAAATTATGCTATATTTAGAAAGATAAAAACAAAATTAGCATTATAAAATTTGGGGGACTCAGTGAATATTTTCTCATTAATGTGCTTTAAAAAAAGTTTTTAAAGTTTTTCTGTAAAAAAATTTTACAGACAATAAGAGCATTTTAGATATCCAAGATGGAGAGGTTATAGAGAATGACAGCAATACCCAACTAAGTAAATCAACTTCAATCTGCCTTTTGCATATATCTGCCACATTTTAGTCTGTCCATGTTTCTGCTATTCATCTACTGTTGAAGAAAACTCCCACCGGTACCATACACAATGTCCACAGGCATTATAAATATCCCTTCACAGATCTCCACTGAGGGATAAAGTGTGGGGTCAACTCAAAGTCAATCTTAAATTTCTAAGGCAGGCAAGTATATCATTTGCATACAGAGCAGCAATCTGTCCTTTACTAGAGAAAGATTTACAGATACTTTAAAATCAGTCCTAATCTATAAAACAAACAAGCACAAAGCGAAAGCTAAGCCAAGAGAGAAAGAGAGGAGGAGACACAGGGAAGAGAGAGAGAGAGAGACAACAGACCAAATTGCAATAGCTTGGATGTTTATTAGAGAATAAACAAAACAAAACAAAGACTCTTTCTGTAAATTGCTTTTGGTAGAGATTCCAAAAGCTACAAGGTGAACTAAATTAGGAATTATACTAAGAGAGTGCTCCTGAGCTACCCAGGGGGAGTGGGGAGGGGGGGGGCAATGTTTATTTGGCATTTCAGTTATCACCATACAATGTAGGTTTCAGGCAGCAACTGGTTTAGGAGTTTTGTTGTTGTTATTCAAATAAAGCTTTCTTTTCAATTATCTCTGGCTTAATCATTGCATGCTTGCAATTTGCTTTGGTCAAACAGAATTCATCTGCAAATGCCATCCTCTGAAGGTCATTAATCTTCCTCTGCCCACCCTGAAAACATAACAAAAACCCATAGTATCCTATAAAAGGCTGTGGCCAGATGACCATGGCACACAGCAAGAGGATGTGTCAGGGAGCCCAAAAGGATGGCCTGCTTGGCTAGAAATGGAAAGAGACAGTATTGTGGACTGAATGATCTCCTCCCCAAAATTAGGTTGAAAGAGATTTGATAGTCATAGATTACCAGCAGGGCTGCTAAACACAAGCTCTGCATTTCTATTCTGCCTGCCATTCCTCTGGAGAAAGCTGAGGCCTTCTACTCCTGTAAAGATTTACAGCCTCAGAAACCCTATAAAGGGTCACTATGAGTTGGAACGCACCACCATCAACGTTAGGTTGAAGTCCTGATGCCTATTCCTGTAAACGTAACCTTGTTTGAAAATTGGTTCTTTTTGTGTAAGGAGGCCATACAAAAGTTCGAATGGTGGGTTCTAATCCTTTCTGAGTTGTTGTTGTTGTTGTTGTTAAGTGCCGTCGAGTCAGTACCGACCCATAGCAACCTTATATAGGGTTTCCGAAGAGCAGCTGGTGAGCTTGAACTGCCGATCTTGCAGTTCAAACCGACCTTGCACTCCAGCGCATAAACCACAGCGCTACACCAGGACTCCAATCCTTTCTGAGTGGTGAGAATAGACAGGAAAACAGAGACACTATCAAGGGGAAGATACAAAGATGTATCTGTACGGAACATAGAGGATTGTCTGCAGCCACTAGAAACCAGCACAGAGGTATGAGACCGGTATTCTCTCAGAACCTTCAGAATGAATCGATATGGTTGATACCCTGATTTGGGCTTCCAGCCTCCAGACCTATGAGACTTTACAGAGTAGATTTTTGCTCTTTAAAGCCACTCACTTTGTGTTAAGACTGCCCTAGGAAACTAAGGCAGACAGGAAGAATTAAAGAGCAGAAGAGAAACAGCTACAAAGGGAAACTACACTGTATCTAAAGTTCCTGTGGCTGAACAAATACTCGGAAATTTTGAGGCGGAAGCAAAGTTGGCAGTTGGTGCCCAGCACTTTTCTTTACCTACACTCTTACCACACCCTCCACTCTGCCATGTGGAGGGTGACTTTTCACTTTTCTGTCACACTAATCTCGATTTAAATCTGTACTGCAGAAGGGATCTGATTCTTATAATTTCTAAAGTGTCAATAATAAAGTACAATCTAAAAAGTAAACCACTTCTAAGGAACAAAGTATTTGCCTTTTAACTTACACAGAAAATCACCCCGAAAATTCTATAAAATGAACAGGAAAAAAATTATGAAAGTTTCCAAGCAACAAAATTATTTACACTTATAAAAAAAATTGACAAATTACATATTTTTAAAAAAATATGAAGACTTTCCAAAAACAAAAAGAATGATAGTTCTGACCCTTAGGTTTTGTGTGGGTAAGGGGAGTCCTAAAATCCCCTAAACATTATGTTTCCTAAACACGCTTTGGAAGTATAGTTTGTCTTGAGCTATTAGTTGGTATTTCACATACGTACACACAAAAACAGAGACGTTTGAAACCCTGGGAAACAGAGAATTCCTCAGGGCTATTAATATGTTTATGTGAACTTTGAATCTCTAAAATATGAATAATATATACATCATTTGCCAGCTCTTTTGTCCACGTTGTGTAACTTGAGAACAATTAACATTTGTCCACAAAACTTTTTTTTTTTTTTGAGATGTGTGCATATGAATAGCCTGCTTTCTTTGACCACATCAACTTGACCATGATGTAATTAAATAAAAGTAAGGTTCCAAGATCACTGCTTTAGTTCAAGATCCTTCCTTGGATACCGTATCAATTGTTTCCCATCCCTGCTTCTTTTTCAGTCTTCCTCCTATCTCCTACCCTAACCATTTCAGCTGACTACCTCCAACTTAGTTTTCAAGATTTCACTCTGGCATTCTCTTACAGAAGACTTCCTTGACTTCTCCTGTCCTGTGATAACAAATCACCATAAACTGGGTTGCTTAGTTTCTCATAGTGTTGAAGATCCCCAAAGTCCAAGATTAAGTTGTCTGCAAGGCTACATTCCCTCCCAAGTCTTTATGGGAGAATCGTACCTTTACTCTTTCAGCTTCTGGTAACTTCAGGCCTCCTGTAGCTGCATCAATTCAATCTCTGCCTCTCTGCCTCCATCTTCACATGAGTTTTTGCTCTAGGTCTATGTCTTCTACTCTCTTTTTCTGTTACAATGACATAGGTAATTGGAGTTAGGACCCACACTAACCAAGTATGAGCTTATCTGAAGATCTTTAATTATATCTGCAAAGACCCTTTTTCTGAACTAAGTCATAAGCATAAGTTACAGGTGGATATCTTTTGAGGGGCCACCATTTAACCCACTACAGAGCCCCTGGTTCTGTTACTCTCCCCTTTTCAGTGTCCTTGGCAAGTCTTTATGAAAGCCTTTGCCCCACTATGTTATAGTGTGGCTATACTCCCCACCACCACCACCACACCCCAATCACCCTGTGAGATCCTGGTGGGCAGTGTCAATGCCTTAATGATTTTGAATATCCATCATCAAGTGGGTTTTTCATAAATGTCCAAATGAATAACGCTTTCTGCAGCAGCATCCTGTTGTTCTTACGTGCCTTCAAGTTGATTCTGACCCATAGCAACCTTGTATATATAGGGTTTCCAAGGAGCAGCTGGTGAGCTTGAACTGCCGACCTTGCAGTTCAAACAGCTTTGCAGTCTGGTGCATTAACCCACAGCGCCACACCAGGACTCCTTCCTTATATATGAATGGTGGTGGTGGTGGTGGTGGTGGTGGTGGTGTACCGTGGAGTCGGTTCCAACTCATAGCGACCCTGTACAGGGTTTCTGAAGCTGTAAATCTTTACTGGAGCAGAATGCCTCATCTTTCTCCCACGGAGTGGCTGGTAGTTTCGAACTGCTGGCCTTAAGGTTCGCAGCCCGATTTGTAACCACTATGCTACCAGAGCTTCTACAGCAGCATCCTACACTGTACTAAAACTGCTGCTGTGTAACCAAGTTCCCTTCTCAACATTGGTTACGTGGTTACTCAAAGGTCTCTAAGACACAAAACCCAAACCAAATGCACTACTCGTCAACCCTATGGAACAGAGCAGAACTACTCCAAAGGGTATCTGAAGTTGTGAATCTTTTCAGGAGCAGCTGATGGTTTGAACACTGACCTTTCAGTTAGCAGGTGATGCTTAATGCACAGAACCACCAGGGCTCCTTTCTCTAAGACACAGTTATTCTCAAAATGTTACCTATTAAAACATTTGTAAGAGATAGAATCGTGAATTTACCATTAGGGGAAAACACTTGTCCTGTGACAAGTATGCTGACATAGTGCATGTTTTTGGTAAGTTTTTTAGTAATTGGGATCATTATTTTTATGAATACAGTGTTGTTGTTGTTGTTGTTAAGTGCTATCCAGTCAATTCAGATGTATAGAGACCCCATATAGGTTTTCTGAGGAGTGCCTGGTAGATTTCATCTACCAACCTTGCATTTAGCAGACCGGTGCTTATCCATTAAAAGGACAGAAAAATATCTCAACGTCTGTACTCTTATCTAAGGGGCCAATTACTATTGCTTCACCAGTATCAGCTGTCATCAAATTGACTCCAACTTCTGTCAGAGTAGAACTGGGCTGTATAGGGTTGTCAATGAGTGCTTTTCAAAAACTGATAGATCACCACGTCTTACTTCCAACACGCCTCAGAGTAGATTTGAACCACTACCTTTCAGTTAGAAGCTTAGCATTCTAACCATTTTGCCTACCTACAATGATTGCTATTGTTGTTGTGGTTGCCACTGTTAGGTGCCATGGAGTTGGCTCTGACTCATTGTGATCCTGTACACAACAGAACAAAATACTGCCTGGTCCTGTACCATCCTCATGATTGTTGTTATGCTTGAGCCCATTGTTGCTGCCACTGTGCCAGTCCATCTCATTGGGGGTCTCCCTCTTTTTCACTGACCCTCCATTTTACCAAGCATGATGTCCTTCTCTAGGGACTGGTCCCTTCTGATGATATGTCCAAAGTATGAGGGACAAAGTCTTGCCATCCTGGCTTCTAAGAGACATTCTGGCTGTACTTCTTCCAACACAGATTCATTTATTCTTCTGTTGGTCCATGGTACTTTTAATATCCTCTTCCAACACCATGACTCAAATGAATCAATTCTTCTACAGTCTTCCTTAGTCATTGTTCAACATTCCCATGCATATGAGACTGGCATTAGGTAGCACAAGTTAATTTTCGACTCATAGTAACCCCATGTGACAGAGTAGAACTTGCCTATTGGGTTTTCTTGCTATAGTCTTTAAAGAAACAGATCACCTCATCTTTCTCCTCTGTAACTGCTGGGTAAGTTTGAACCACCAACCTATGGGTTAGCATCACCCAACAATCGCCTGGGAATCATAGGGAACTGAGGTAGTTGTCTCTGACTTCTGTTTCAACATAGCAGCTCCCATTAGAACTGGAAGTAATGATGCCATAAAGAGATTTACCAAAAATAGTTTTGTCCACCAGAAGCTGAAAATCTATATGGGATGAACAGAAATGCAAAGAAATCACTTCAGCATCATGAAGTGTGTGAGAAGCCCCAGATGTGTGGTGTGACCCTTTCTCCATGGATCGCTGAATTACCCAGAAGATACGAAACAGTCCAGAGAAGTGTCTATGAGACCTTTCAACATAATTTAAATTCCTAAGCATGGAATCCTGGTGTGATGCTGTAGGATAAGCACTCGACTTCAAGATCAGTTTTAAGGTCAGTGGTTCAAACTCACTAACTGCTCCTCAGAAACCCTATACAGGGTTGCTATGAGTCAAAATGGAGTCCTGGTATAGCTATTTAGGATAAGCACTAGACTGCAAGTTTGCTGGCTCAAATCCACCAGCTGCTCTTTGGAAACCCTATATAGGATTGCTATGAGTCAGAACCAACTTGACGTCACTTAACAAGAAGATGAAAAAGCATGGTTTACAGGGATAGTCTTCACGCTTTTTCACCTTCAGCCTCTGAACATACTGTGATCGCTTCCAATCCCACCTTCTCCTCTCTTGACTCAGTTTCCTTCCCACGCTGTCTGGTGTAATCTAGACCAGTACTCTTTTGGGTACCAGCCAAAATGTCACCTCCCCTGCAAAGACTTGTTTGAACTTCGTGATCAGAGGTAAATATGCTCCCTGAATGTGCTCTTGCTGTTGTTGTTGGTAAGTGCTGTTGAGTCAATTCCAACTCATAGGGACCCTGTATAGGGTTCCCAAGGAGCAGCTGGTGAGTTTGAACCACCAATCTTGTGCTTCACACTGAGTTTGCAGTACAGCACATTAACCCACAGCGCCATACCAGGACTTCTCTTATATGTGGTTGTTGTTGTTGTTAAGTCCGTTGAGTCAGTTTCGACTTATAGTGACCCTGTATAGTTTCCAAGGAGCGGCTGGTGACTGAACCACTGACCTTGTGGCTCAAACCAAACTTGCAATTCAGTACTTTAACCCAGAGCACCACACCAGGACTCCTTTATACTTAAACACTATTATTTAGGTTGTAGGCTTGCTTATCTCTTCCATTAGACTGCAAGCAATTTACATTGAACAGCTTGAACACCTTTATACCCAGGGCTAACAAGTGCTCCTGATCCTTAGAAGGCATTCATTGCAGACTTGTGGAATAAATGAATGAATAAAGTATCTTCCAGAACTAGCTGAGTGCCTGTCTATGCTGCTTGGACAGTGGCCAGTCCAGTCCTCAGGCTCCCCACTCCTTGCATTTGTAGGCTCGCATGACAATTGATGGATCTGCTTTAGAGAAGCCACCGGAAACACCAGCAGATGCACATGCTCATCTGCTTCTGTTTGCTTCTAGCCATGAGGAAAGATGATCTTTCCTTTTCTGACTTTGATGCTTTTTGCATTTTAATGAAAATAAAAATATCATTTCCTTTTCTCACATTAACACTGAGAGGAAGCTCCCAAATAGGCAGTTGCCAAGCTTTCTTCCGTTCATTTTTTTTTTCTGGTTTTTTTTTTTCCTGTCTCATTCCTCACTTAGATTCCATTGTTTGTTGCGTCAGAATAAATCAACACAGCCTGTCAAAATTGAAGCTACTCATGTTTCCTGTTTCCTCCTATCAACTGGATTGGTTTTCTGAGAGAGTACTCCTATGGGAAATGTTGCTTTGGGATGGGTTTTGAATGGGTACAAAGTGAAGTTATGCCATTTAATGAGTTTTATCCATCTAGTATTCAGTTATGATGTGGAATGGATGAAGAGTGTCTCCCAGAACTATCTGACTACACTCTTTGTTGTTGTTGGTAAGTCCTGTAGAGTCAGTTCTGACTCATAGCTACCCTAGATAGGTTTCTGAGGAATAACGGGTGGGTTTGAACTGTCAACATCATAGTTTGTAGTCCAGTGTTTATTCTACAGCACACACCTGAGTCCTAGTGCATTCTAGTAATTAACAGTCAAGTCTATTTCCTGTTCTGGAAGAGGTAGGAAGAGATATCCACTACTCTTTTTTCTTTATCCATCCTTGTAAGACTTAAATTTTTAAAAAATCACCCTGCTCTTTAAGCCTATGAGGACTCTCAGTTGATCTTTTGTTACATAATCAGACAAATGTTTCATTCTGTGACATAAATTAAGCTACTAAAGTTTTTCAAAAGAGCTCTGGTAATGTAGCGGTTATAAGTAAGGCTGCTAACCTCAAAGTCAGCAGTTTGAAACTGCAAGCCATTCCAAGGGAGAAAGATGAGGCTTTCTGCTCCTGTAAAGATTTACAGCATCAAAAATCCTATGCGGGATCGCTATGAGTTGGGACCGACTCCAGCATGGTACACCACCACCACTTAAGGGTAAAGATAAGAGCATGGTGATGATAGGGATGTTAGATATGCTTTTTCAGATTAATAACCAAATTGATAACCCTTGTAGAAGCAAACTGTCCCTTGGCAACTATAATAAGGATTCATCAGGTGATCTTTTCACATTAATAGAAAATTTTTGTTTTAAAATATTAACAGGAGAAAGCAATGTTTTGGTGTGAGAGCAAATGACTACAAAACAAGGTAATTGCCCTCTTTATTGCTGTCTCTGGACAGCTGCCCAGAGAGAAACACATTCCTCTAGGCCAGAACTTCAAATCAATTTATAGCCTGGTGGTCTGAATGGCACAATAGATTTCCTACTTACTACTTGATCTGTGAAAGCCAGACAGTCTTAATTTAAAGCCAGACTTACTGAAAATCATTCCAACAGACTAACTCCTGTGATCCCAAGTGAAATGAATTTGGAAGTTGTGGATAAAGTGTTTTGTGAAGGACTATGATAATTAAACATCTAATGAAAATGCAATACAACCTTCTGTTTTCTGTAGTATGTAGAATAAAGGTGGCCTTTTGGTAAATAATTCTGCTTTTAATTTTGAAAATCTTTATTGCATATCATTGAAACCTATAAGTCTACAACAAAAAAAATCCATACTCATTTAACGTAGAATGGCTAAGTTTAGACCACTTAGTATCACTTAATTTGTCTTCACTAAATTCTTTTCAATTGGCCATTTTTAGTGTGAGACTTGTTTTCTGTAGAAACAGGTGGTCCGCATATCTCAAGTTAAGTTTTACTTTGGGTGAAGAAAGTATTCCTTCAACTGGGTATTTATCAGACAGTTTCAGTACTATCCCAGTACCATTGCCTCAGCAATGTGTGTGGGTCTTCATACCATTGGAGTTCATTTCTCTGAGCTTGAGACACATGGTGCATGACGAGATGCCTCACCAACCAGGGCTCTTTAGAATATCATATTCGCTGTTTACACAGACTAGGTACAAACTTTTATTAGGGAAAATGAGCTCTGGTAGCGTAGCGGTTACAAGGCAGGTTGCTAACCTGAAGGTTAGCAGTTCAAAACTATAGCCATTCCATGAGAGAAAACTGAGGCTTTCTGCTCCCATAAAGATTTCAGCCTTGGAATCCCTACGCAGGGTCGCTATGAGTTGGAACTGACTCCACGGCACACCAACAACAACTAAGGGAAACAAGCTTACAAAGAGATAACTCATAATATTGACCACATTATTCTAAATGGAAGGAGAAAGGAATTCCAGCTTCTGTAGTGAATGAAATGAGATTAGTCTTTTCAAGATAGAATGTTGAACTCTCCATGTTGGAACCATATTGCCTCCTGGAAATAACAATTTTTAACTTAAAATTTTTTTAAAAGCCATTAAAAACTCCTTGTCTCTCAAATGCATCTGCCAGTGGAGGCTTTCATGTTGCTATAATGCTGAAAACGTTCCAGTGGAACTTCCAAACAAAGACAGACAAAATAAAAAAGGCCTGTGATAATTTACTTGCAGACATGTCAGCCAACAAAACACCCTGTGAATCACAATGGTCCACTCCTATGGGGTCATTGTAAATTGGGAGTCTCCTAAACAACTAATAAGAATAACAGGCCATAGTTCATCAGAAGCCAGACCAAAATCAGCTTTAGGCCACAGCTCTGGTAGCGTAGCGGTTACGAATCGGGCTGTGGGCTGCAAGGTGAGCAGTTGGAAACTACCAGCTGTTCCACGGGAAAAAGATGAGGCTTTCTGCTCCCGTAAAGACTTACAGCCTCGGAAACCCTGTACAGGGTCGCTATGAGTCGGAACCGACTCCACGGCATGTAACAACAACAACCCTCTACTAGACACAAGCAAGTTTAAGACCAATGTACATCTCACTTTGGCTTTGTATTTAAGAATGTCAGCCTCAAGGATGTATTCAATTCATCATAAGTTTCCAGGAAACAAGTCTTAGAAAACTGACAAATAAATAAAAAAGCAGCCATTTGCAAGGGTTTTTAATGTATCTCTTACTGACAGGCTTACTGGTTATAACCATAGGTACAGATATCAGTACCTTGCTACATCATCCATTATTGAAGATCTTCTATATTTCAGGTGCTTGAAGTTGCTACCAGTACAGACATTTTTCCTACCCTCAATAATGGGCAGTTTAGGCATGAAAACAAAATAATTACAGTAGAATATGACAAATGCCATGATAGAAGCAATTCAGGTGTCTTTAACGTCACAAAGGAAAGATCAATGCTGCCATCCATGTGGTTAAATTTCTCTAAACTGCACATATCAAGAGCAACAAAGACACTGAAAGTCTTACTATCCAAACGATGGTCCACCAATCAGCAACACTGTTATGTTAGAAGTATGTTAGAAATGCAGAAACTTGTGACTCAGAATCCCCAGTTGAGAAGATTCCCAGGAGTTACACATACATGTTAATTTTGAGAAGCACTAGCTCTGGTAGCGTAGTAGTTACGAATCGGGCTGCTAACCTCAAGGTTGGCAGTTCGAAACTACTAGCTGTTCCATGGGAGAAAGATGAGGCTTTCTGCTCCCATATAGATTTACAGCCTCAGAAACCCTGTGCAGGGTCACTATGAGCCAGAACCAACTCTATGGTACTTAACAACAACAACTGTAGTCAGGGAGTCCTGGCATGACACTGTAGGATAAACACCAGACTGCTAGCCGCAAGGTAGGCTATACAGGTTCACTGTGAGTCATAACTGAGTTGAGGGCACTTCACAACAACAGCTCTAGACCACTGATACTCAACTTTCAGTGTGTTTCAGAATCATCCGAGAAGCTTGTTAGAACACAGATTATTAAACTCTACTGCAAAAGTGTCTGGTACAAAAAGTCTGTGTGTTGTTGCTAACTGCCATTGGGTCAGTTCTGCCAAGGGATTCCAAGGAGTGGCTGTTGAGTCTGAGCCTGTGGTTCAAACCAAACTTGCGGTCTAGTGCTTATCCTATAGTGCCATACCAGGACTCCCCAGTCTGTGTGGAGCCCTAGAATTTGCATTCCTAACTGGTTCCCAGCCAAAGATTGATGTTATTGGTCTGGAGACCTCATACTAAGAACCACGGCTCTAGGATACCCTTGAACCAGAGATCTTAGAAAGACGTGAGTGTGCTGATTACCTATGTCTGGCTCAGGAATGTCTCATTAAAACAATTATGAAAACTGACCTATGACCCTAATATCGCACACATGCAAATCTGCACACTATTGGATGCCATTCCCAGCCTTGCACAGATAATACAGGAAAAGGTCAATGTCATTATCTCTTTTGCTCTCCATTCTATTCTCAGTTCCCAGAACAGGCTGTTGTTGTATGTCATTGAGTTATTCTGACTCATAGTGACTCAGGTTGTAGTGACAGAGCATAATCTGTTGTGGCACCTTAGGAAAAGCACTTGACCTCAAGGTTGGTTTGAATCACAAGATCAGTGATTCAAACTCACAGCCGCTCCTTAGAAACCCTGTATGGGGTCACTATGAGCCAGAACTGACTCGACAGCACTTCACAACAACAAACTTGACTGAAGCAGACTGCCACTTCTTTCTACCTCAGAGTACCAGGTCTGTTCAAAGCATTGTCCTTTTAGTTGGCAGCTGAGCACTTAACCACTACATAATCAGAGCTGCTTAGAATTGACTGTTATGGTTGTTAATTACCTTGGAGTCATCAAGTTGGTTCCAATTTATAGCAACTGTGTAGAGACTTTCCAAGGATCTGGTGGGTTTGCACCGCCGACTCCAGGTACCACAGTACCACAGCTAGGAGCTCAATAATATTGTGCCCTCTTTTTCCCTGAGACAAATATGACAGATCCTGTTTTTTTTTTGACAGAATATCCATCCTTGTGCAGACTACAGGTTGTTAAAATAGTCTCTGAGTCTCCTGCTCTAGTATATGTTGCTAGAAAAGTCCTACAGTGATGGGACATCAGACAGTTGTCCAGCTCTTTTTAATGTTTTTAACATAGATATTTATTTAGAATAACTTTTCTCAGGGGTAAATGCATTCATTCTAATTCTCTTAGTTTCTTATGGTCTCTGTTTTCTTTTTTGGAACTTTTTACTATGAATTAAGTGAAGTTTTACAGAGCACATCAGTTTTCCATTCAACAGTTCATACACTTTTGATTGCATGTCATTGATTACAATCCCCAGGATGTAACATCACTCATTCCATTTCCTCCCAGTGTTTCCTCTTTCCATTCCTTCTTTCCTAATCCCTTCCTGTCTTTTGAATTTTGGTCTTTAGCAAATGCTGCCCTTTTGATATGGAACAGTTGGTTGATTGTTATACCAAGTGCATGCATTCCTAGTGTTATTGTTCAGGTTATAGATATATCTATTGTTTGCCTGAAAAATTGAGCCCCTGGGGGTGAGTTCAGTTTTAGGCAAGAGATAACTATAAGGACCATAGTCTCTGGGACTCATCAGTAAGCCTGACTTTTTTTTTTTTTTTTAATAATTTTGAATTTTGTTACTCACTTTTCTCTCATTCTAACCAGTACTTTCTAATGTGATCACTTTCAGAGACCTCAGTAGTGCTAGCTGAAACACCATCTATTTCTTCTGATACCAGGGTCATGGAAGCTGAGTTTCAAGCTTCCATGTACCTTTTATTTTTTTCACTCTTTTTGCTCTGGATGGATAGAGAAAATAGTTGCACCTTAGATGGCCACTGGTGAGCTTTCAATACTCCTGTCACCAAAGTCACCAAAATAAGTTATAGAAAGTCACTGTCTTTGGTGACGATGTTGTGACTGATTAACCTTGATGTCCCCTGGGCCTATGGTCCTAAGCCCCAGGTCCTGTGACATATTACCACAGGGTGTTTGGTTAAACTTAAGATGGTTTCATAACTTTGTCCCATGTTGTTGTTGTTGTTAAGTGCCATCGAGTCGGTTCCGACCCATAGCGACCCTGTACAGGGTTTCCGAGGGTGTAAATCTTTACGGGAGTAGAAAGCCTCATCTTTCTCCCGCGGAGCAGCTGGTAGTTTCGAACCGCTGACCTTAAGGTTCGCAGCCCGATTCGTAACCACTATGCTACCAGAGCTCCCATGTATATTCTACTATATTCATGGATGTATTCTACATGTAAATACACATGTAGAAAATATTCTCTGTTAAACCTATATTCATGGGTATAATGTCATTCTCCTTCCTACACCTCTGTATGTCTATTTAAGTATCCACTTATAGACTATTGTTATTATTATTAATGCAGAATTGTGTACATAATAGCATTTGCCTCTGTTACCTTTAACTCCTCCCAGTGTCTTCTTTTGCCTTGATCATTTTTATTGACAAGACCCTCCCCCACACACTTGTTGTATATTGACTTCCACTTCATCCAAGTTAATGTGTGTCTACCCTCTGGTTGGGAGTCCTGGTGTGGCGCTGTGGGTTAATGCGCTAGACTGCAAAGTTGGTTTGAACTGCAAGGCTGGCAGTTCAAGCTCACCAGCCACTCCTCAGAAACCCTATCAGGGTTGCTGTGAGTCAAAGGCACATAACAACAACAACAACAACAACTCAATGGCACATAACAACAACAACAACAACAACATAAAGAACTGTGGATACCTTATACAGGATTGCTATGATTTAGAACCAACTCAGTGGCACTTAACAGCAGTAACAACCAGCAAAATTGTACTCCAACAAATTTGAAAACCTAGAAGAAATGCTCAAAGTTTGAGAAACACACTACCTACCTAAACTGACACAAGCTAAGGTAGAAATTTTGAACAGACCAAAATTAAAAGAAGAAATTGAACAGGTCATAATAAAAAAACTCCCAATACAAAAACTCCAGGCCCAGACACCTTCACTGGTGAATTCTAGCAAACACTCAGAGAAGGCCTGACACCAAACTATTCCAGAATATAGAAAAGGAGGGATTATCATTTAATAAAATGAGCACAAGTCAGGCAAGAAATCACTAAAAAAGAAAATTATATATATAATTTTCATATTATGTATATACATATATGTTCCTTCATGAACATATTTGCAAAAGTTCTCTATAAAATCTAAGCCAACAGAATCCAACAACATATCACAGAAAAAATACATCATAACCAAGTGGGATTCATACCAAATATGCAAGGATAGCTCAACATTATAAAAGCAACCAATGTAATTTATCATAAAAATAAATCTAAGACAAAGAACCCCATGATTGTATCAGTTGTCACACTCAAAGCATTTGACAAGATTCAATACTCATTTCTGGTTTTAAAATATGTTCAAAAATATAGAAATATAAAGGAAATTCCTCAACATAATTCAGTCAACATTTCTCTCAACAAAGAAAGACTGAAAGCATTCCCCTTTTGAAATGGAAACCAAATAAAGATGTCCTTTACCATCCTTCCTATTCAATATTGTATTAAAAGTCCTAACCAGAGGAATAAGGAAAAAAGAGTAAATAAAATTCATTTAACTTGGAAAAAGGAGTCCTGGTGTGGCACAGTAGGATAAACACCATATGTTGTTGTTGTTGTTAAGCTCCGTGAGTTGGTTCCGACCCTTAGCGACCCTACATAGGGTTTCTGATGAGCCACTGGTGAGCTTGAACTGCTAACCTTGAAGTTCAAACTGCTTTGTAGTCTGGTGCATTAACCCAAAGCGCCACACCAGGACTCCAAACACCATATGCCTGACCACAAACTGGATGGTTTAAACCCACCAGTCGCTCTCTGGTACTCTTATACAGGATCACTATAAGTCAGAAGTGATTAAAGGGAACTTAAGAGCAACAACAACAAATTGGCAAAAATAAAATAAGCAAAACTATTTCCATTTTCTGATTATATGATCCTATAGACTCAGCATGAAAATTGCTTGAAATAATTGAAAGATTTAGCAAAATGGCAGGGTTCATTTGGATTCCTTTACACTAACAAAGAAAACTTGGGAAAGGAAATCAGGAAAACAATACCATTTTAAATTGTTGTTGTTGTTAAGCCAAGGAATGGGTTCCAACTCACAGCAACCCTCTGCACAGAAGAATGAAATACTACCCAGTACTGTGAAATCCTCACAATTGCTGTTAAGCTGGAGCTCATTGATGCTGCCACTGTGCCAATCCATTTCATTAGGGGTCTTCCTATTTTTCCAAGACCCTCTACTTTACCAAACATGATGAACCTCTCCAAAGACTGGTCCCTCCTAAATCATGTCTGAAGTATGAGAGTAAACGTCTCACCAGTCTGATTTCTAAGGAGCATTTTGGCTTAATTTCTTCCAATACAGATTTTTTTGTTCTAGTAAGTTGTCCACGGTACTTTTAATATTCTTTTCCAACGCTGCAATTCAAATGTATTAACTCTTCTACTATCTTCCTTATTCATAGTCCAACTTTCACATGCATATTGTTGTTGTTGTTAAGTGTCACTGAGTTGGTTCCGACTCATAGCCACCCTCTACAGGGTTTCCAAGGAATGGCTGGTGGGTTTGAACTGATGACTTTGTGGTTTGCAGTCCAGTGATTATCCTACAGCACCACACCAGGAGTCCTTTTGTCAATTTTTTGTTGTTGTCAAGTGCTGACCTTGCAGTTCAAACCAATCTTGAAGTCCAGTGCATTATCCTACATCGACACCAGCACAATCATACATATTGTTGTTGTTGTTAAGTACCAAAGAGTCAGTTCCAACTCATAGCGACCCTGTATGGGGTTTTTTGAGGAGCGGCTGGTGAGCTTGAACGACTGACCTTGTGGTTCAAACTGATTTTGCAGTCCAGTGCATTAATCCACAGTGCAACACTAGGACCCCAACATATATATCGGTGGTGGTGGTAGTGTGCCGTGGAGAAGGTTCCAACTCATAGCAACCCTGTATAGGGTTTCCGAGGCTGTAAATCTTTATGGGAGCAGAAAGCCTCATCTTTCTCCCATGGAACACCTGGTAGTTTCGAACTACTGACCTTGAGGTTAGCAGCCCAACTCATAACCACTATGCTACTAGAGCTCCTTTCATACATATTGGTGGTGGTGGTTGTGTGGCGTGGAGTCAATTCCAACTCCTAACGACCCTTCACAGGGTTTCCGAGGCTGTAAATCTTTCGGGAGCAGAAAGCCTCATCTTGCTCCCGTGGAACAGCTGGTAGTTTCGAACTGCTGACCTTTCAGTTCGCAGCCTGATTCATAACCACTACACTACCAGAGCTAATATTATGCATATTAGGTGACTGAAAATATCATGGCTTGAGTTAAGAGCACCTTAATCCTCATATTGACATCTTTACTTTTGAACATTTTAAAGAGGTCTTGTGCAGCAGATTGGCCTAATGCAAAACATTGTTTATAGGAGTGTTGGCAGTGGATCCAAGTAAAATGTTAATAGTGGTAGGGAGACCACTACTCATCTGTCAGTTTGTCATATTGTGGTGGTTTCTATGTTGCTGTGATTCTGGAAACCATGCCACTGATACTTTAAATACCAGCAGAATCAACCACGGTGGACAATTTTCAACTGAGCTTTGAGACTTACACAGACTAGGAAGAAGGAGAGACAGACTACTTCTAAATATTTAGTCACTGAAAACCTTATGCATAGCAGTGGAACACTGTCAGAGAGCACCAGAATATTGAACACTGAAACATTATGAATAGCCCCGGAATATTGTCAGATATAGTGCCAGAGATGAGCCCTCAGGTTGGACAGCACTGAAAATACTATGAGGGAAGAGCTACCTCCTCAAACTAGAGTTAACAATGATGATGCGAATGGAGTAAAGCTTTCAAAATCTTCATTTGCTGATGGAGCACAACTCAAAATGGGGGAAAGCATCAGTAAACATCCATTAATAATCATAAAAGGATGTATAGAGTATGAATCTAGGAAAATTGGAAGTTGTCAAAATAAAATGGAATGCATTAAGATCAATATCCTAGGCATTGTTACTGTTATTGTAAGGTGTCATTGAGTCATGACCCAGTCATATCAACCCTATGCACAACAGAATGAAACACCGCCTGATCCTGGGCCAACCTCACAATCACTGATATCTATCTTGTGTGTGGGGGGGAGTCTTCCTCTTTTACTTTGATCCTCCACTTTACCAAATATGATATCCTTTTCCAGTGACTGGTCCCTCCTAACACTATGTCCAAAGCATGAAAAATGAAGTCTGACCAACCAACCTTCCAATGAGCACTCTGGACGCATTTCTTTCAACACATGTCTATTTGTTCTTTTGCCAGTCCATGGTACTTTTAATATTCTCCTCCAACACCATAACTCAAATGCATCAATTCTTCTATGGTCTTCCTTAGTCACTGTTCAACTTTCTCATGCATATGAAGTTATTGAAAATACCCTGGCTTGGGTCAGGAGCACCTTAGTCCTCAAACTGTCATCTTTCATTTCAACACTTTAAAAAGCTCTTGTGCAGCAGAATTGCCTAATGCAAAAATGTCATTTGATTTCTTGACTGCTGCTTCCATGAGTATTGATGATTAATCCAAGCAAAATGAAATCATTGACAACTTCAATCTTTTCTTCACTTGTATGGATGTTATTTATTGGCCCAGTGATGAGGATTTTTGTTTTCTTTACACTGAGGTGCAACACATACTGAAGGCTGTGGTCTTTTATCTTCATCAATATGTATTTTAAGTCTTCTTTGCTTTCAGCATTCAAGACTGTATCATCTGCATATCGCAGGTTGTTAATGAGGATTGCTCCAATCCTGATGCCACATTTTTCTTCATATAACCCAATATATTTTAGAGTTGTCAGTTATAATGCTTTTCCCAGCAGCTATTGAGCTGGTACCCAAATAATAGGACCCCTACAAACAATGGGATCAGACCCCTATGTTCCATACAGTTCTCATTGACTGATTTTTTTAGAAGTAGATTTCCGGCACATTCTTCCTATCAGTTAAAATATCATGCCTCTCAAAACTTAAGTAAAGTAGCAGGAAAGTGGTATAGCATTATACTCAAGATAATAGTGGAAAGTGACTGACTTTTATTCATATTTCTTATCAACCCTTCACTAACCTTGAAGGAGATGCAACTGCTTTAAACAAGCTGCTAGTGGAAAAAACTCAGACTACAACTCCAGGATGCTGCACTGACAAAACACAGCACTGGAGACTTTCTTCTTCTCAATATTTGTAAGGAAGCATGTTGAAAAGTGAGAGGTTTCTAGGTGATACCTTCAGATTGGTCGTTACAAATATATAGACTATCACGATCCCTAATATCACGACAGCAATAAGACTAGCCGTGCTCTCTCTATACAAGAATACCGATAGGTAGTATGTAGATAGCTCCATGAAAGCTAGATAAAGAATATATACATATATGCATTGTTGTTGTTGTTGTGAAGTGCCGTAGAGTCGGTTCCGACCCATAACGACCCTGTATAGGGTTTCCGAGGAGCAGCTGGTGAGCTTGAACTGCTGACCTTGCAGTTCAAACAGCTTTGCAGTCTGGCGCATTAACCCACAGCGCATATATGCATACATATATGCATACATAGATAAAAAATATAGTTCATAGATACAAAGATATAGATGTAAACATATAGATATTGTTAAAGAGTGGTTTTTTTCCTCAATGAGATATGTTCACATGCTAACCCCTATACTTGTTTGTCTTTTATCAGTTGTATCAAACAAGATCAAACCAGAGTAGGATAGGTCTTAGTTCTAATTCCTTCTGAGTGGTACCTTATAAAAAGAGAGAGACACATAGAAGTAAGCGACCATGTGAGGATCCTTCAACAAGCCAAAGAATGCCTAGGGCTACTGAAGATTCGGTATTCTAAGTTGAAGTATGGAACACAAGAGCAAGAAACTGTGGATCTCAAATTTCTCTACTATTTATTACCTGGATGTTGTATTGCTATGCATGTTGTGTTTCTAAGAGACCTTTTCTTCACTTGTAAGAGAAAATAATATTGTCTATCTATATGAGTGATTTGGAGTCCTGGTTTGGCACTGTAGGATTCACACTCAAAATCAAGATTGGTTTAAACTACAAGGTTGGTGGTTCAAACTTACCAGTTGCTTCTCTGAAACCCTATACAGGATCAAAATGAGTCGGAATGAACTAGACACCACTGAATAGCCACAAGAACAACAATAATCTGAGTGATTAGGAGTCTTGGTGTGGCACTATAGGATAGGCACAAGGTTGGTCTGGACCTCAAGATCGGCCATTCAAACTCACCACTCGCTCCTTGGAAACCCTATGCAGGGTCACTATGAGTCATAACCAACTTGACAGCACTTAACAATAGAAACAACACATGAGTGATTAAAAGAACCCTGATAGCATAGTGGGTTATGACCTGAGCTGCTAACCACAAGGTCAGCAGTTCAACTCTACCAGTCTCTCCAGATAGAGAAAACTTTCTGCTTCCATAGAGATTTACAGACTCAGAAACCTTATACCAGGTAGCTATAATCAGAACCAACTCGGTGGCATACAATCACCACCACCATGAATGACTAGGCAGTTGTAGGGCTCAAACTTCATTGTGGATGTGAACATACTCTCCATAGTACTATTAGTGAGCTTAAGTAAACTTCTGGAATGCAGAGACTTGCAAAGATTTCTCTGTTGCTCTGAGACTTCCCTCTAAGAAAATAAAAGTAGATAATAGATGCATCGAGTTCAGTAGCAATAAAGCAGGTCTTCGATACAATTGCCTTTTATTGCAGCAAAAACTATTTGGGACTAACTCTTCTCTAATAAACTACTACCTACAAATACAAAAATTCATATAAGAAAAAAATCAGCTCTGGACCCAAGCTTACATCTTACTTTTGAAACATAAAAGGCCTATTAAAATTTAAGGCAGTGAATTACGGCACATAAGAATTCTCAAAGCACTCAGATTCCCAAGAACACTTTTTGGACCTCATAGTTCACTCATTAATAACAAAAGAAACTGGCATTCCACACCCCAGGAACTGTCTTTAAATGTCTTTATTTGATGTGTGAAGAAGAAAAATGACCATTGATACAGGTTTAATCTGTCCATTTCTTCTTACATAATGCAGCCCCGAATACATTTTTCAATGTCCATTGATATCATTTTGCATCCTCTGTATGTCCTAGAAAGAAGGGAATTCAGCTAATATGATGTGTGTGTTGAGAAAGATGACAAAGCTGTTATCTCTGTACAATAATTCCCATAGTCTTAGGAGCATATGTCAGGACATTTTGTTCCTGTGAATTATACTGTAAAATCTCACCATGTGGCATTCTCTTTGTAGTAGGTCTGTTCATAAAGTCTAAGCTATTTGTGTTGGCCGAGGGGCAGAGATGAATAAGATATTAGAGTTGTATGGGAAAATCCTTACTCTCAGCAAAAAAATAGCCAATTTATGGGGCAATCTTAAAGGGCGAAGTGTTTTTCATTCTGACCTTTAATGGAATTAAAAAAAAAAAATCAATGGAGTTTGCTTTTCATGGAGGAAAGTGCAGATTTTCAATCTGGTGCCAATTTGGAGTCATATTTGCATCTTTTCTTATTAGGCCAAGTTAAAGAGATTGAGTTTCCAGTTTCACTTTTGTACCATAGTCTTATCTACTTTCTCATTTTCTTTTCACAGAGGGTATCACTCAATGTGCATTGAGATCTTTCTATGAAAACACAGTCCAGGTCCTTCCAGGGTACTGGGTTAAGGTGACACAGGTCAGACATAATGCATCACTTTTTAGTGGCAGCAGAAACCTAAGAAAAGTGTTTTCAATCTGGAACATAATCAGAAACTCACAGCAGAACTCACTAAAGGAAATGGCTACACAATTTTGACAGATCAGACTCAGTATCTTTGAGACCTCAATAATGAAAATTAGAAGACTATCTGGTAGCGTAGTGGTTACGAATCGGGCTGCGAACCTTAAGGTCAGTGGTTCGAAACTACCAGTCGCTCCGCGGGACAAAGATGAGGCTTTCTACTCCCGTAAAGATTTACACCCTCGGAAACCCTGTACAGGGTCGCTATGGGTCGGACCCAACTCGTTGGCACTTAACAACAACAACAACAAATGGTATTTATTTGATGTATTCCTTATTACTTCTAAAAATAATTATTTATCAACTTATGGAAACAACAACAACAACAAAATCCTCATACAGCATTGTTGTTATTGTTGTTAAGTGCAGTCAAGTCGATTCTGACTCATAATGACCCTGTATAGGATTTCCTAGCTGTAAATCATGGAGGGGAAAAGATAGCCTCATCTGTTTCCTGGGGAGCAGCTGATGGACTCAAATCATGGACCTTGTGGTGTTCAGTCCAGTGGTTTACCTCTCCTACAGAGCTACCGTGCTCCCTGTATACAGCATTGGAATCATTTAAATTAATCCAATAATTTCAGCAAAGTTAATTGCCATTGCTGGTGAAAGATTGTTGGGAGAATGGCAAACTCTGTCATTGACAAGGCAACAGAAATTGGGACAGACATTTATTTTGTTGTTGATTTTTTATCCACTTCTAGAAATATATTCTATAGAAGTAATTCACATTGAGGCATTAAAGTTATAACCATTAAACAATTTATTGCCTTACTATCTATGAACTGTAAAAGAATTTCAGTGAATCTAACAATAAGGGAATAGTTATATCAATTGAGTAAATTAACTATACAGAATATTATATAAAGTCATTAAAACTAATTATGAATACTTTATAAAAGCTTGAAAAATATTTATGATTAACTATTAATTGAAAATGCAGACTACAAAATTATATGATTGCTGTTACTACGATGCATAAAACATTTATGTGTTTCAAGACTAAGAAAAGAAAAGTGGTTAACATTTTTTATCGCAGAAGGAATAGAAATAACATTTTCAACATTATATTTATTTTAGGAACTTTAAAATTGTTAACATTTTTGGTTTGGAGGGGAAGATTAGAATCAGCTAAATGAAGCTTGAATGAAATCAAGCAATTATTTGTCTAAAGAAATATATCTCTATATACAACTTTTTAACTTTTCATGTTCTGGTGTAAGACTCCCTGTATTCAAAGTGAGGCTTTCACATCTAACGCAATGATATGGGGCCACTCATTGTAGCCATATGTGTGGCGTTGTGGGTTAATGCACCAGACTGCAAAGCCGTTTGAACTGCAAGGTCGGTGGTTCAAGCTCAGCAGTTGCTCTTTGAACATTCTATACAGGGTCGCTATGGGTCAAAGCGTTTCAGTGACACTTAACAACAGCAACGATACAAAATTGCTGTATGAATGAATTGTTGTTAGTACCATCTAGTCAGTTCCAAGGAGCTCTGGTAGCGTAGTGGTTACGAATCGGGCTGTGAACCTCAGGGTCAGCAGTTCGAAGCTACCAGCTGTTCCGCGGGATAAAGATGAGGCTTTCTGCTCCCGTAAAGATTTACAGCCTCGGAAACCCTGTGGTTCGCTATGAGTCGGAACCGACTCCACGGCACATTACAACAACAACAAAGTCAGTCCCAACTCAAAGATCCAACATAGGGTTTCTGAGATTTTAAATCTTCATGGTAGCAGATATCCTCATCTTTCTCCCTCGATGCTGCTGGTGGGCTCGAACTGCTATACTTGTGGTTATCACATGGAGCCACCGTGCTCAATGTTGTTGTTAAGTACTGTGGAGTCGGCTCCGACTCATAGTGGCCCTGCACAGGGGTTTCTGAGGCTGCACATCTTTACGGGAGCAGAAAGCCTCATCTGTCTTCTGCGATAGTTTTGAACTGCTGACCTTGAGGTTAGCAGCCCAATTCGTACCCACTACACTACCAGAGCTTACACGGTGCTCACTAACTCCATGTAAAAGTTTGCTACTTGGTGGTGGTAGTTATGTGACGTGGAGTCATTTCCGACTCATAGCGAGGTCGCTATGTACAGGGTTTCTGAGGCTGTAAATCTTTACGAGAGCAGAAAGCAGGAACAACTGGTAGTTTTGAACTGCTGACCTTGCGGTTCGTAGCCCGATTCATAATCGCTACACTACCAGAGCTGTAACTGCTTAATGCATATTAACTATTACTGTAATTTCAATAGAACTTAAATCCCTTTGGGAATTGGTACTATGTTTACTGTAGGAAGCTGATTGATTTAATTTTGAATTAAGAAAGAGTGGTGAGATTCAGTGGAAGTGGGAAGAGTAATGAAATGGGGATGTACTTTGTAAAATGTCAGCAGATCCATTGCATTTGTAAACCAAAGATACTGTTGATGGACCAAAATAGTCAAGACAACTTTTCCCAGGGCTAATTTAACCAAAAGCATAATTTATGACAAGATAAACAAAAACAGAAATCTCTTTATACTCCATTTGGGAGTTCCTGAATAAAATTACAGGTATAAATTATGCTCACAGCCTGGAAATGCACCAATCCATCCTGGTTTATCTCTTTGTGCTGCCTCTCCCTCCTCAAATCTCTACAATGGGTGGCCTTTTGGGATGCCATTGATTAACTTTACCTTAAAATGTACGATTTTGTTGACAGAAACAGAGTCACGTCAGAGATTTTTCATCAAGGTGGCTGAAAGTGTTTTGCAATCTAGTGTTTCCTAGAAGTTACCACCACAAGATTGATGTTTTATTTCTTTCTTCCTGAATTTTTAGGGTGCCATGTTTATTAGATCTGTAGATGATTGGATTAGATCATGTCATTCATTCCTCTGCCTCCAAAGACTGGCCTTCAAATAATGAAATATCATTTTTCTCCTGAAAGAGTAAGACACTACACTATCTTTGGTAGTAACCAGTTTCATTTACTTACTTAATAGCTATCATTAGTGAATAAGATATTTATGGTGAGGGGTAAGAGGAAGAGAATGACACTGAGAACACAAGCAATTAAAGATATATATATCTTTATATATATATATATATATCCCGTAAAGATTTACAGCCTTGGAAACCCTGTTCAGGGTTGCTATGGATTGGAACCGACTCAACAGCATATAACGACAACAACAATATACTAGCTATACACCAGTTGTTGTTGTGAAGTGCTGTTGAGTCGATTCTGACCCATAGCGACCCTGAATAGGGTTTCCAAGGAGCAGCTGGTAAGCCTGAACCACCGACCTTACACTTCAAATGACTTTGTAGTCTGACGCATTAGCCCACAGCGCCACACCAAGATTCCTATATATATATACCAGTGGTGGTGGTGGTGGCTGTGTGCCATGGAGTTGGTTCAGCTGGAACAGCAGGTAGTTTCGAACTGCTGACCTTGCGGTTCAGAGCCCGATTCGTAACCACTACACTACCATAGCTCCTTATACCAGTAGTGGTTACAAATGGGCTGCTATGCTCAGGGTCCGCAGTTCGAAACTACCAGCTGTTCTGCAGGAGAAAGATGAGGCTTTCTGCTCCTATAAAGATTTACAGCCTCAGAAACCCTGTACATGGTTGACATGAGTTGGAATCAACTCCACAGCATATAACAACAGCAACATATACCATTGCCAGAAAATCAAGCAGATTTGGAAGATGTGAAATGAAGAATATCATTGCTAGTATTAGAAGGATCTTGAATGAAAGCAGAGAATACCAGAAAGATGCTTGTTCATGTTTTATTGACTATATAAAGGCATTCAACTATATTTGATGTTGTTGTTAAGTGCTTTTGAATCGGTTCCAACTTATAGTGACCATGTATAGTGTTTCCAAGGAGTGGGTGGTGGGTTTTGAATCTCGGACTTTTGGTTAGAAGTCCAATGCTTATCCTACATTACCGCACCAGGACTTCCGTATGGATCAGAACAAATTGCAGACAATACTGAGGAGTCCAAAACATGTAACTGTACTCATGTGGAAACTGTGCATAGATTAAGAGGCAATTGTTCTAACAGAACAAAAGAGTACTGCCTTGTTTAAAATCAGGAAAGGAGTGTATAGTATTCTATCCTTTTACCATATTTATTCAATCAGCATGCTGAGCAGCACTTAACAACAACAAATGCTAAGTAAATATTCTGAGAAACTAGCCTATATGCATAAGAATGCAGCATCAGAACTGGAGGAAGACTCATTAACAACATGTAATATACAGATGACACAACCTTGTTTGCTGCAAGTGAAGACTTCATTTAACATCTTCTTTCAAATCTGCTTGATTTTCTGGCCATGGTATGTATATACATGTCTGTAATTGCTTCTATTCTCAGTGTCATTTCTTCCTCTTACCTCCCACCATGCCTATCTTGTTGACTAAAGATTTCTATTAAATGAGTAAGGACTTGAAGTACTCAGTGACGAAGATCAAATAATACAGGCTTCAGTATGTATTACGCTACAACAGAAAGAAAACAAAAATCCTCATAACTGGACAAATAAGGAACATCACAATAAATGCAGAAAAGATTGAAGTTGTCAAGGATTTTGTTTTAATTGCGTCTAAAATTAGTGCCCAATGGAAGCAGCATTAAGAAATCAAATGGCATATTTCATTGGTCAAATCTGCTGCAAAAGACCTCTTTAAAGTAATAAAAAGCAAAAATTTCACTCTGAGAACTAAAGTATGTCTGATCGTGGTGTTTTTAATCACATCATATATATGTTAATGTATATAATTCCCAATGAATAAGGAAGACTGGAGAAGAATAGATGCATTTGAATTTTGGTTTGGTAAAGGATATTGAATACGCCACGGACTGCAGGAAGAATAGACCATGAACTATGCTGGAGGAAGTACAATCAGAATGTTCCTTAGAAATGAGGATGGTAAGACTTCATCTCTCATACTTTGGGCATGTTGTTGGGAAGGCCTGATCCCTGAAAGTCATCATGCTTGGTAAAGTGGAAGGTCAGCAAACAAGAAGGCCCTCAATGAGCTGGATTGACACAGTGGCAGTAAGAGTGGGCTCAAACATAATTAAACAATTGTCAGGATGGCATAAAAACAGGCAGTGTTTCCTCTTGCTGTGCATAGGGTCACCTTGTGTAGGAACCAACTCAAAGACAACAATAATGTCCCTAGTGGAGGCCCCCTCATGCTCCTCAATTCTAATGCAGGCAAAGGAATTCCCACTAATTTCCCTGCCAAAGCTCCTAGTGGAACTTGGCCAGGTGCAGCCTGAGGCCCCAGCTTCAATTCTCATTCTCACATACCCTAAATTTTTCAACAAAAATTAGAGCCTATGGATTACCCTTTAAAATGCTGAATGAGTGCAGTCAGTCACTCCAACTAAAGCTTCTACAGTGCTGATTGCAAAAGAAGTTGGAAACTATCTGATGTTTTCTCCCTGAAATGCACCCCCTCTTATTCTTTCCCAGTACAGTTTTGCCTCTCTATTTGCCAGATTCCAACCTTCCAGGATATTTGATAATCAGCACTAAGCTTGAGATGCAACAGGAATGTCGACTTCCAGAGAGGATCATCCAACACTGAAGTCTAACCCATATGATACAAGAATCTCTGGCATTGAGGTAGCATGGGTTGCCATGAACATCTCATACAACGGCAGGCACCACCCTCTGAGCAGCAAGGATCTAGGGAAGATTGAATTAGAGTCACCCACATGCTTCCATGACAGGGAACCAGAACTATTACATCAAAAGAATGACTTGTAAAAGGGTCTTCAGTATAGCCTAGGGAAGAACTTCAAAGATAACACAAAGGGCTCAGAATGCTACCGAGTTCAGGGACTTCAAGCTGCCTTTGAGAAAGGAGACAACAAGTGACTGGGGAAGTAAGTTACTTGAGAAATAACTCAAGGCATGAATTATTAAGGGACTTAGGAAACTGCATAGCATCATAAACACTATCTGCAAAACAATGGTGGACACATACTGCACTTGTCACCTCTGCTGATGTGTACATTGCAGTTCTCACATTGAACTTCACTCACAAAACACAACTTCAAAGGTAAAATTTAGAATTTCAAGATAGTGATGTTGTTGTTGTTAGGTGCCATCAAGTCAGTACCGACTCATAGCAACCTTTTGCACAGCAGAATGAAACACTGCCCGATCCTGGGCCAACCTCACTATTGTTGCCATGCTTGAGTCCATCGATGCTACTACTTGGCCAATCCATCTCATTGGGGGCCTTCCTCTTTTTCTCTGACCCTCCACTCTACCAAACATGATATCCTTCTCCAGTGACTGATCCCTCCTGACAATACGTCCAAAGTATGAGAGACAAAGTTTGACCATTCTGGCCTCCAAGGAGCACCCTGCCTGCATTTCTTCCAACACAGATCTGTTGGTTCTTTTGGAAGCCCATGGCACCCTCAATATTCTTCTCCAATACTACAACTCAAAAGCATCAATTCTACTACGATCTTCCTTATTCACTGTCCAGCTTTCACATGCATATGAGGTTATTGAAAATACCATGGCTTGGGTCAGGCGCACCTTAGTCCTCAAGCTGACATCTTTGCTCTTCAACACTTTAAAAAGTTCTTGTGAGGCAGATTTGCCTAATGAAGATAGTGATAGCAAAGCATTAAATCAAGTGCAGGTCTCTTTGAGTATGGCACCTTGCGCAGCTACACTTGTCAGATGACCATGAAGCTGACCCTGCCCACTGGAACTCTAGTAGCATTGCTTCCAAACTAAAGGCAACTTTAAAAGTGTGCATCTTAATTAAAGAGAAAAACTTGAATACATGAACAATAGCAACAGAAGTTTGAAAAACTTGTTATTGGGATTTGAGTGAAAGTTCACGGCAGATTGTCTTTCCATTCAACAATTCATATATATTTTGTTTCATGACATTGATAGCAACACCCAAAGGTAACAGTATTCATCTCACTTTCTCACTGTGTTTCCTGTTTCCATTTTTCCTTCTTTCCTATCCCTTCCTACCTTCTGAGATTTACCCCTGGGCAAATGCTGCCCTTTTAAATATCACATGGTCAATTTCTAAGGAGTGCGTACCCTCTAATGTCATGTTCACCTTATTTGTTGTTTTTGTTGTTGTTGTTGTTAGGTGCCATTGAGTCGGAACCAACTCATAGCGACCCCATGCACAGCAGAACGAAACAATGTCCGATCCTGGGACAACCTCACTACCGCCGCCACACTTGACACCATCAATGATGTCACCTGGCTGATCCATCTCGTTGGGGGTCTTCCTCTTTTTCTCTGACCCTCCACCTTACCCAGCATGACATCCTTCTCCAGCGACTGTTCTCTCTGGACAATGTGTCCAAAGTATGAGAGATGAAGCCTAGCCATCTTGGCCTCCAAAGAGCACTCTGGTTGCACTTCTTCCAAAACAGATCTATTGGTTCTTTTGGCAGTCCATGGCACTTTCAGTATTCTCCTCCAACACCACAACTCAAAGGCATTGTTGTTGTTTTTAGGTGCCATCAAGTCGGTACCAACTCATAGCGACCTTATGCACAGCAGAAGGAAACACTGCCCGATCCTGGGCTAACTTAGTTTGTCTATTTTTGGCTTAAAGTTGAGTCATGGAAGTGAGTTCAGTTCAAAGCTTGAAGGGTGCCTAAGGGCCACAGCATCAAGGGTTCCACCATTTTCCATCAGATCAATATTATTTTGAATTTTGTTCTACGCTTGCCTCTCCCACTCTCTTCAGTACCTTCTATTGTGAACCTTTTCAAAGTGACTGCTAAGGGTAGCCAGGACCTAACTAATCCTGGTCTCAGGCTTGAGGAGGCTGAGGTTCATGTGATCCATGAGTCCTAGGGACTATTTGCTTCCATGCATCTTTTCATTATTTCAGTCTTCTTTGGGTTGGAAGAGACCAATAGTTGTACATTTGATGGCCTCTCTATAGCTTGTAACACCTCAATGACTGTTCACCACAGTAGGATGTAGACTAGAATCTTTGTAAACTGTGTAATGCCAACTTAATTATCTGTCCCGCTGAGACTGTGATCCTAAGTCCCCAAGCTAAGTAACTTATTACTTCAAAGTATATGGTTATGGCTAAGAAGTTTTCATTATTTTGTCCCTGATTGTGCTACTATAAATGTGTATATACTTGTATTTAGAGGACATACAAATGTGTATGTAGAAAGATCCTCTGCCCAACACATATATAAAGGAATCCTGGTAGTGTCATGGTTTATGAGTTGGGCTGCTAACCACAAGGTCAGCTATTCGAATCCACCAGTCACTCCACATAAAAAAGATGAGGCTCTCTGTTCCTATAAAAATCTACACCCTTGAAAACTCTATACAGGGTCTTTATGAGTTGGACTGTACTCAGTAGCACACAACCACCACAACCTATATATGAGATCATGGATGTAGTTCTGTTTGCATACCCATACCTATTCTGCTTGTCTGTCTGCTTATGTATCCACTTACCTTTGTTGTCTGTCAACTAAGTACTTCATTGTGTCTTCCTTTGCCTTAGTAAATGTCTTTGGCTGGGTTCTGTAGAGATGCAAAACTAATGAAGCTTCTATAAGCATATAGAAAGAGAAGCTTCTATCAAGGAAATGGTTCACACAGCTGTGTGGCTCCTAAATCTGTGGATCAGATGAATCAACATCTATAAGTCAGACTGCCGGCAGGCTGCTGACAACTTTCAGGATCAGCAGGTAATAGATCAGAACAGTGGCTCAAGTCCAAAGAACTGAAGATCAGATGACATGACAGATGCAGGATCCAGATGCAACAGAGAACTTTGCTTGAGTGTCCAATATATTGGAAGCAGACCAATGAAAGAAACTTCCTTTCATTAGATTGGTTGCTCACATGGAGTTAATACATTATATTAGAGCTCATCATGGGAAATGAATAGATTTTAACTGCCAAAGCATTGAGAATCCTGGCCAGTCAAGTTAATATAAAGCCTTAACTATCACCTTGATATTGAGCTGGTCATTCTTCTATTGTGTATTACCTTTCCTTTCACCCATATTAATACCTATCTGCTATCTTCTTAAGGAGCTCTGATAGCATAGTGGTTATGAATCGGGCTGCGAACTTCAAGGTCAGCAGTTGGAAACTACCAGCTGTTCCACAGGAGAAAGATGAGGTTTTCTGCTCTCGTAAAGATTTACAGCCTCAGAAATCCTGTTACAGGGTTGCTATGAGTCAGAACTGACTCCACAGCACATAACAACAATAAGCTATCTTCTTGTTTTGTTGCTAACTGCCATGGAATAGGTTCCAACTCATAGTGACCCAAGGAGTAGCTGATGGGTTTGAATTCCCGACCTTGTCATTAGCAGTCCAGTTGTTATCCTATAGTGCCACACTAGGACTCCTTCTCTCCCCCTCCTCCCATTCCTGGTGATCATGACTGATTCCATGTAATTCTGAATGTTTCTTTCTGTGTAAAAATTTCCCTGACTTTCTATAATAAATACAGTAATTATCCTTTTGTGATTGGCTTATTTCACTCAGCATAATGTCCTCCAGGTTCATCCATTATGATGTTTAGTGAATTCTTTGTTATTCTTTAACAATGCATAGTATTTCATTTGGTGTATGTAACATAGTCTATTTACCCATTCATCCATTGATGGGCACTTAGGTTGTTTCTGACTCTTTGCTACTGTGAATAATACCTAAATGAATATGGGTGTATTTGTGTCCCAGTACATACTTCTCCAGGGTATACCAAGCAGGGGGATTCCTGGACCAAATGGTATGTCTGTTTTCAATTTTTAAAGAAAACTCCATACTGGTTTTTTCCACAGTGATTGTACCATTTTTACATACCACAAGCAAAGTATGAGAGTTCCAATCTCCACACCCTTATCAGTACTTGTTTCCTTTTGCCTTATTGAACTTTCCTACTATTACTGGAGTCAAATGATATTTCATTATTTTCTTTTTCTTATTTACATCTTACTAATGGCTGAAGATCCGGAACATCTCTTTATGTGTTTCTTGGCTGCGTGAATGGTTTCTTTAGTGAGCGTCTGTTCATGTCCTCTCCCCATTTTTAGATGGGTTGTTTGACTTATTGTTTTTGAGGTGTTGACATTTTCTAAAATTTTTAGAGATTCATCCCTTGTCAGATGTTCTCGTGCCAAACATTTTTCCTGTCTGTAGGTTCTCTTTTTACTCTTTTGGAAAATTCTTTCATTGTACGTAAGTGTTTAAATTTTGGAAGGTCCCACTCATTTAGCTTATCTTCTGTTTTCTGTATTTTTTATTATATTTGATAGTCCATATATACCATAACATTATTATTTTCAAGAAGTTTATGAGTCATTGGTTTCACTCACTGCCACAAACACACGCCCACATATTCTCTTACTAGTTGATCACACTTATCATGATTTATTCAACTGTGTTACCACATGTAGGTAAAAAGAGTAAGTGTTTTTAATGGTACCATGTGGGCTTTCTTTTCTAGTGTAATTGGGACCAGTTGTTAGTTGGTTAATTTTTTTTAAACAAGTTTTAAGTTGGGAATGATTTTTAAAATATATACATAAATACTAGAAATATTTTACTTTGAATTTAAAGTATAAACGTCTACATTCATTGGCTATCTTTTGGTATGGGGCCATGGTTTTTCTTTTGAATATGGGTACTTTGATGTCTTTCTTCTATATCACACTCACTATGAATTATTTACAATTTCTAGTTTCACTTTCTTGTAAGTGATCCAAGACACTTTAAAGAAGATTCTCATGGACACTTACATACAATTGTGGAGTTCAAAATCCTTCAACTTTTCTGATCATGTTTCCAAACTTTTACAGTTGTTGTATACACATAATTCAACAAAATATCTATTAATTGGTGATTGATCTTTATGGAGTCTTTCCAAGGCATTCACTGTGCTTTAGAAAGAAAAATAACTTTCTTTTTTTAAACTCACATTTCATTGATTTATTTAATATTTAATTAAATTCCTAATTACATAAGTACAACTGGTATAAATATTTAATTAAGCCATTTAATTTTTAAAGTATCAATGCCTTATAAAGTTTAAGAACAAAGTCAATGAACTTTAATAAGCATGTGACTTCACTAGGAAAAATATAAGTATACAAGCCTCCTACAGATTGGTCTAACGGTCTTGAAAATTCAGAACTGCATGGAAAAAATTCAGTCATCATTTCTTACACAGAGAATGAAGAGCACCATTTTATTAGAATATATAGTTCAGGAAAGATTGATATAAAAATACTTTGGTTTTAAAAATCTCAAAGGGATGCTCCCAAGAAATTCCATGTTTTCTTAATTTCTTAATTCTCTAAAACTCAAGGGACCAAATATCTGTTCTGAAGATTCACTGTCTACTCAGATGCATGTACTCTGTAAGACTTTCTCCTCCTCCTCCACGTAGAATTAGTCACTCCCTCCTCTCTGTTTTCTTATGTATCTGTCATAGCATTGATCATCTAGTACTGAATAATTTGATTTCTGTCTCACTCCGTCTTGAAAAGGTGCTCCATAAATAGTCCAGGACATGTTTGGTGTCACAACAAGTGCCACCTTTTATCTATTTAGTCTTACCTTATTGATTAATTTGACTATATTATCTTTAATTCTTTTCATTGGATCCCTGACTAAATGATATTTTTGAACCCATCTATGTATGTCCAGTGCTTAGAACAGCAGTTGGCACATAGTAAGTGCTTTACATATTATTCTCTACATATAAACATTCATCCTACATACCTTTTTGCATATATTCTTGCTTCCAACCAGTTTTTTAGTGTCTTTGGGTTATCTGTAAGCATAAATTCAATGGTTAACTTACTGTTACCTTAAGAATTAATAGTTATCATTGTGACATTATTATAGTAGTCACAGTAATTATTTTTATAATAACTTATAACTTCCATGGTCACATTTACATTTTGATGATGTAGCATTAATAGTTGGAAAAATTGAAGGAAGGTGATGTGCAGTTTACATCAAATGCATAATAAATCAAAATATTCAGCTAAAATAAGAATTACAAGCAATCTTTTCACTATTAGACTTCATTTTCCTCAGGACCAAATCATTCCTTTATATTAAGTGACAAATGAAAAAGGATCATGTACTCTTTAATTTTAATACCAATATTATGGTAAGAGCTAAAATATTATAATTTGAACTGTGATCTTAGGCTAAAAATATCCATCCCACTAATTACATTCCACAATATTATGTAAGGTTGAGTCCAAAAAATGTTGGTACAAAATTATAGAAATCTTTATTAAACAAAAATGTCAAAATGTGAAGTTATTATTTCCTACCATAGTTTCTATCTAGGTCTACACACTTACTACAAGATAATGCACCAGACCACAAGGTCAGTTTGAACCACAAGGTCATTTCAAACCCACCAGCCACTCCTTGGAAACCCTACACAGGGTTGCTATGAGTAGGAAGGCACTTAACAACAGCTATCCATTTCCCTGCAAATTCTGTGCTCTTCAATTTGCATCACATCAAAATGTTGTTGTTGTTGTTGTTGTTAAGTGCCATCTGATATTGTTAAGGGACTCGAATTGTGTTCCTTTTCAATGTCCTTTGAATTTTGGGAACAAAAAGAAGTCTTTAGGGGCAAGATCAGGGTTGTAGGGTAGATGGGGTAAAGTTTCTCAATAAAAGTATCAAAAGACAGCCTTTGCTACCCTCAAAGCATGAACAGGTGCATTGGTATGATGGGAAAAATTTCCTCAGCACAACTTTGTCACCAAAAAAATTTTCATTTTTGTCTTAAAATTTCTTCATAATAAGCCCCAATGAATATCCTGTGTCCTTGGAGAAAATCTATTACGATAACTCCTTTGGAATACCCCAGAAAACCTCTGCCTGATTTGAACTGGTCCAGCAGCTCCCCTCAGAAGCCACAGCTTTGATTGGATCTTTTTAGAAAGGAGTGTAGTGGTTACGAATCGGGCTGCTAACCTCAAGGTCGGCCGTTCTAAACTACCAGTGGTTCCGCAGGAGAAAGATGAGGCTTTCTGCTTCAGTAAAGATTTACAAGCCTCGGATACCCTGTGCAGGGTCACTATGAGTCGGAACCGACTCCACGGTACTTAACAATAACAACAATCGAGACTAAAAGAGTTCTTGTGTGGCACTGTGGGTTAATGTACTGGACTGCAAAGTCACTTTGAACCTCAAGGTTGGTGGTTCAAGCACATCAGTTGCTTCTCTGAAATCCTATACAGGGTCGCTATGGTTTCCGAATCGACTTGACGGCACTTTACAACAACAACAACAATTGAGACTAACACAAGTGTTTACAAAGGGAATTTGCTAACGTAGTGGTTACGAATCGGGCTGTGAACTGCAAGGTCAGCAGTTCGAAACTACCATCTGTTCCGCTGGAGAAAGATGAGGCTTTCTGCTTCTGTAAAGATTTACAGCCTCGGAAACCCTGTACAGGGTCGCTATGAGTCGGAACCGACTCCACGGCACGTAACAACTACAACAACATCTTTGTGTCGTGGTATGTGTTAACGTGCTGGACTGCAAGGTTGGTTTGATCCACAAAGTCGGTGGTTCAAACTCACCAGCCACTCCTCGGAAATCCTATGCAGGGTCGCTATGACTTGGAACTGACTGAATGGCACTTCACAACAATCTACTGATAGCGGAGACATGTTTAATCACATTTTTCTTAGGAAAAAAAAAAACAAAAAACAAAAAAAACATTGCATGAATGAACTAGAATATTAGTAGCCGTACTTTTTTTTGGCTTACCCTCCTAGCTCAGACCGCATTTCACTCTGGTAGAAATCCTTCATATGCTAAATCTTGAACGAACCTCTTATCTGTGTTTTGCACCTTACCAAAGCGTGTTATCAACTCTCCTAGTGTTGCTTTTCTGATGTGGCACATTCTTTTTCATGACCACGTTTTGGTGACTCAGCCTGAAAATACTTTCCCAACACTTTCTTGACTGTTTCGTAGCTTATTTTCTAAATGGATCCAGCTGATCAGAATGCAGCCACTACAAATTCATATGGGGGCCAAATTTATATCATAGTTAACTAGCTGCACAACTAAGTATACATGGTATTCTAGGTGTAGTATCTGCCGTGATTAATGCTACACCTTTTTTATTCTTGATGGTTGACTACAGAAATCCTGACATTTGTCTCAATTTTTCTTTGCTTGGGTTACTTTTCAGAGTCAAAAGTATACTCAGTTATCACTTATCACCTAACTGAAAGTGAAAAAAATTAAAATATTGGCAATGAATTCTACTAGAGAAGGGCAAGAAGCACTTTCATGCATTGTTGGTAGAAATGCAAAATAGCTTAGTACCTAAGGAGGGAATGTAACAATATGTACAAAACTCAGTATGCACTTACCTTTTTACCCAGCAATCATACTTCTTGAAATCTGTTCTAAAGATGCATCTCAAATAATATGAAAATGTATATGCACAAGGTTATTCACTGCATCATTATTTATAACAGCAAAATGTTGGACACAGCTGTATTTCAAATGAGTAGCATAGTCATATTGGAAGGGAGAAAAAAATCGAATTAAAGTACCTTCAGAATTTAATAATATTTGATCTACATTCAGTCTAGGGGAAAATAAAATTACAAGCAAATCTTGAACTCTTATAGTTTTGTTTTTCCTGGTGATATAAGTGTAGCAGTTCTGAAACAAATTTAAATGTTGTAAAAATGAGCAAATGATAAGTAAATGATGTAGAAAATGTTGCTGATGTGAGAAGAAGTGCCAGCTTGTCACTGTAGGAGGAAGATACAAATATAGAATGCAGGAAGGCAAGGAAGAACACTATGAGGTTGGATTGAATCTGTAGACATTGGTGTCAGTCTATCTATTTATAACCAGTAGCTCCTAATTTTGTCTGCTGAAAGGGCCTGAATCAATGACAGTCCAGTAGCAATGAGCCTATTAATGCCCAAATATCAGTTTCTTAATGCCATTTTCAGGACTTCTTGGAGAAATGGCAAAATTCAGGTAAAGAAGTAACAAAGTGAGTCTGAAGGATCTTCTTGTGCCAAAAAGTAAGAAATTACTCCAAAAATGAATATTGTGGCTGTGTCAAAGGGATATAGGACTGTTTTCTAATTACTGTCAAAGTTATCAATACCAACACACATCTGAGAAAGGGCCAGAGACCACAGGAGGATAAGAAGATGCGACAATGGGCCATTCAATTTTTATGTCTCCTTACTGCTCTATGTTCTGTGACAGTTGTTCAAACTTTCATTGTCCTGGATGGGAAGCCCTGATGGTGCTATGGGTTAAGCATTGGGCTGCTAACCTAAAGGTCAGTGGTTTGAACCCACCAGCTTCTCCATGGGAGAAACATGAGGCAATCTGATTCTGTAAAGATTTACCACCTCGGAAACGCTGGGGTTAGGTCTATTCTGGCCTGTTGTTGTGAAGTGCCACAGAGTCAGCCGATCATAGCGACACTGTATAGGGTTTCCAAGGAGCAGCTGGTGAACTTGAACTGCCAACCTTGCAGTTCAAACGGCTTTGCAGTCTGTCGCATTAACCCACAGCGCCACACCAGGACAGGATGACAATTACAGTGGGTATCCTTGATAAACCGTGGAACAAAACACTGACATTAGGAAAAATCTAGTGAAATTCACATAAAATATGAAGTTTAGTAAATATTAATGTATGAATGTAGGTTTCTAGATTGTTGCAACTATACCATAATGATGTAAGACATTAATAATAGAGGAAAAGTGGGTGTAGTACACATATGGCTTTTCTGTATTCTCTTTGAACTGTTCTCTAAATCTAAAGCATTCTAAAATTGTAAGTAAAATTGTAAAAAGGAAACTACACCACATAAAGAGAAAAAGAGCATAGTGGCTAGGTTGAAGGGGCTTTCACTGGCCAAATTTAGAAAAATTAGAGAATCAAAAAATGAAGGATAGTAATAGATTCTATGAAAATATAGAGTCAGCTGATTTGAGGGCAGCCCTGCATGTGATGGATTGACAGAGTGACCACACTAGGCTCAAGCACACCAAAGATTGTGAGGATTACGCAGGAGTAGGCAATGTTTCATTCAGTATAAGAAGGGCTTAAAAAAATTTTTATGGAAATATTCCATTATCCTTTCATTCCATTTATCTATAAACTTTTCCAAGTTCCATCATACATGAATCAGAGTTTACTTGAGTGCAAGTAACAGCAGTAGATTATAACCCACTGAGTAACATGTTGTTATTGTTGCTAAGTGATACCGAGTCAGTTCCCACTCATTGTTGTTGTTGTTAGGTGCCATAGAGTCTGTACCAAGTCATAGTGGCCCTATGCACAACAGAACAAAACACTGCCTGCTCCTATGCAACCTCACAATCTTTGTCATGTTTAAGCACATAGATGCTGCCACTGCAC
>NW_006408532.1:22122662-22123918 GCF_000296735.1 Chrysochloris asiatica | reverse complement strand
CCCACCTTTGCATTATAATTTCCAGTAATTATCAGTACATTTTGATGGCATATTTGATCAATTTCAGACTGAGGAAGTTGGTAGAATTTCATCTTCACTGGCTTCAATGGCTGGTGCAAAAATGTGAATAATAATGATAGTAACTGATCTTCCTTGTAGGCGTATGCCTATTATCCTATCACTGATATCCTTGTGCCACAGATCTTGATATGTTCTTTTGTTGGTGAATGCAATGCCATTCCTCTTCAATTTTGACATTTCTGGCATTGTAAAGTATATGATTGTCAGAATCAAAATGACCAATACCAGTCCATTTCAGCTCACTAATGCCTAGGATAGTTATGTTTATGCATTCCATTTCATTTTTGAAAAATTCCAGTTTTCCTAAATTCATACTTCATACATTCCATGTTCCAATTATTAATGGATGTTTCCAGCTGCTGGTCTTCATTTTGAGTTATGCCCATCCACATATTATACTCCATTTGTGTCATCAGTGTCTACTTTGAGGAGGCAGGTCTTACCCAGATGTATTTTGAGTGCCATCCAACCTGAGGGACTCATCTTCCAGTACTATATTTGACAATATTCTGTTACACTTCA
Organism: Chrysochloris asiatica; assembly: GCF_000296735.1. NCBI lineage: Eukaryota > Metazoa > Chordata > Mammalia > Afrosoricida > Chrysochloridae > Chrysochloris > Chrysochloris asiatica. Next base: position 22,123,315 of record NW_006408532.1, on the reverse strand, counting down.
TCATGTTTTAATATTCAATATTCTGGTGTTAACAGTGTTCCACTGCTATTTATAAGGGTTTCAGTGACTAAATATTTAGATGTAGTCCATCTCTTTTTATTCCTAGCTTGTTTTCATCTGGGTCCTACTCATTGGGACCCTGTATAGGGTTTTAAAGGAACAACTGGTGGGTTTGAACTGCCCACCTTGTGATTACCAGTCCAGTTCTTATTCTACAGCACCATCCCAGGACTGATAACATAGAAATAGCTAAAATATCAGCAAAAGTAGAATTTTTTTCTTTCAGGAACATGCCAGCTGATTAGTGTGGAGGGCATAATAGAGTTGGAAAATCATTACTTTGCAGCCATCAAAATTAAGATTGGTTCAGGTGAGAATTTGTCAGTAGATTTGGGTTGGGGAGCCCAATTTGACAAAGACTGTGATAGAAACATGGTCTTAAGGTCTGCCCACAGATTGCTTATTAGTTAGGGGAAAAAACAAATTTTACAGTAAAAAATAGTCAAAAGCATAAATGCAGACAATATCTTAACTGGGTGATCCAAACTAGCACCTCTGAAGAGTGACATCTGGACATCTGTGCTTTCAGACATGAAATCATGAGAAGGAAAAACCGGCTTTTGTACTATTCCTACCAGGGATGCAGACAATAA
>NW_006408532.1:22121413-22122562 GCF_000296735.1 Chrysochloris asiatica | reverse complement strand
CCAAACTGAGGAGTATTTATAGAATAATTATCCTACACAGTGTGGCATTGTAGGATAAGCACTAGACTGCTAACTACAAGGTCAGCTCTTCAAACCCATCAGCCACTCCTTATAAACTCTATACAGGGTCACTATGAGTTAGAACAGACTGGACACTTAACAACGAACAACAACATATATTCTTAGAAGATGAAACAGTCATAAAAAATAAAACCAAAGCAAGACTGAAGATCTGTTCCACATAAAAGAAAGAGCAGAAACTTAGCAACTAAATGCAATACTTGTTTCTGGGTTAAAGAAACAAACATATCATGAAAGATATTTTGGGGACAGTTGATTAAAAACAGGAATACAGTTGTAGATTGTTATTGCTATTAAGTGCCATCAAGTCGATTCCTACTTATGGCAAAGCTGCATAAGGTTTCCAAGGCTGTATGTCTTTGTGAGAGCAGATTTCATAAAAAAACATTTTATCAGTTTAAAATTTCCTGAATTTAATAACTATATTGTGGATAAGTAAGAAAATATCATTTTTAAGAAAAATACATTGAGGAAATATTAAGAGTTAAAGTAGTATTATGCATGTAGCTCACTTTGAAATGTCCATAAAGAATTACATGAGCAAGAGTAAGAGAGAAAACAATTATAAAGCAAATGTGGCAAAATAGGTGAATCTGGGTAAAAGATATTTTGGAATTCGCTATACTATTCTTGAAACTTTTCTTTAGGTTCAAATTATTTCAAAGTAGAAAGTTAAAAAAAAACAAAACACCTTTAAAAGATACATATGAATATACCATGCACAAAGAAGGCATTCAACAGATGTTAGTTTCTTTGCTTCATTTCTAATTAATTACATCAATTAATTAATTCATTTTCAGTTAATTTGATTAGTTAAAAGTCATTGTAAAATGTGATTGAATTGGAGAAAAAATAACTATCAAAGTTTTCTATCTTTAGAAGGTAAAGACAACATCTGATATCCCAGTTTCTCCACAAAGAAAGGAATTCTTATTTGAAGATTTGGAACATAGATTATGCTTACATTGTTTTCTTCATAAACTTGGTAACTACTGAGTTTAAAATCCAAAATCCTTGAGAAACATGAAATAAGGAAACCAGTGGTTTCTTTTTGTTGTTGTTGTTGTT